>NC_054471.1:140588774-140901082 GCF_017639515.1 Carcharodon carcharias
AATGGCTAATATATAAGTAACTAATGTATGCATTGCAACAGTTATACAATTCTTTCTGGTGCAAAAACACCAACAGGAAGAGTAGCCCAACCATGACTAACAAAAGAAATTAAAGATAGTATTAGATCCAAAGAGGAGTCATATAAAGTTGCTAGAAAAAGTAAGCCTGAGGATTGAGAGCAGTTTAGAATTCAGCAAAGGAGAACCAAGAGATTAAGAGGGGAAAAATAGAATGAGAGTAAATTTGCAAGGAATATAAAAGTGGACTGTAAAAGTTTCTATAAGTACATAAAAATGGATTAGTGAAGACAAATGTAGGTTCCTTACAGTCCAAAACAGGAAAATTTATAATAGAGAACAAGGAAATAGCAGAGCGATTAAACAGCTCCTTTAGTTCTGTCTTCACAGAGGAAGACACAAATAACTTCCCAGAAATGCTAAGGAACCAAGGGTCCAGTGAGAAGGAGGAAATGAAGGAAATTAGTATTACTAAAACAATAGTGTTGGAGAAATTAATGGGACTGAAAGCTGATAACTCCCTAGGGCCTGGTTATCCACATCCCAGGGTACTAAGGGAGGTGGCCATGGAAACAGTGGACGCTTTGGTTGTCATTTTTCAAAATTCTGTAGCTTGTGGAACAGTCCCAGCAGATTGGAGGGTGGCAAATGTAACCTCACTATTTTAAAAAGGAGGGAAGGAGAAAACAGCAATTACAGACCAGTTAGCCTAAATGCTAGAATATTATAAAGGATGTGATAACAGGACACTTAGAAAATATCAATGAGATTAGACAAAGTAAACATGGATTTATGTTTGACAAACCTACTGGAGTTTTTTTGAGGACGTAATTAGCAGAATAGATAAAGGAGAACCAATGGATGTGGTGTATTTGGATTTTTAGAAATCTTTTTATAAAGTGCCACGTAAGAGGTTAGCATGCAAATTTAAAGCATATGGGATTGGGGGTAATATATTGGCATGGATTGAGAATTGATTAGCAGACAGGATACAGAGAGTAGGAATAAATGGGTCTTTTTCGGAGTGGCAGACGGTGACTAGAGGAGTACCACAGGGATCAGTGTCTGGGTCCCAGCTATTCACAATATATATCAATAATTTGGATGAACCAAATGTAATATTTCCAAGTTTGCCGACAACACAAAACCTGATGGGAATGTGAGCGATGAGGAGGGTGTTAAGAGGTCTCAAGGGGATTTAGACAGGTTTAATGAGTGGGCAAATACATGGCAGATCCATCTGGCGTATATAACGTGAGTAAGTGTGAAGTTATCCACTTCAGTAGGAAAAACAGAATGGCAGAGTATTATTTAAATTGTGATAGATTGGGAAATGTTGATATGCACAGGGACCTGCGTATCCTTGTACACCAGACACTGAAAGCAAGCATGCAGGTGCAGCAAGCAGTTAAGAAGGCAAATGATATATTGGCCTTCATTGTGAGAGGACTTGAGTACAGGAGCATGGATGTCTTACTGCAGCTGTACAGGGCCTTAATGAGACCACACCTGGAATACTGTGTGCAGTTTTGGTCTCCTTACCTATGACATGATCTACTTGCCATAGAGGGAGTGCTGCAAAGGTTCACCAGACTGATTCCTGGGATGGCAGGACTGACGTATGATGAGAAATTGGGCCCACTATGCCTGTATTAACTGAAATTTAGAAGAATGAGAGGGGATCTCATTGAAATGTTTAAAATTCTGAGGGGGATTGACAGACTGGATGAAGGGATGATGTTTCTTCTGGCTGGGAGGTCTAGAACAAGGGGTCACAGTCTCAGGATATGGGGTAGGCCATTTAGGACTGAGATGAGGAGAAACTTCTTCACTCAGAGAATGCAGTGTACCTGTGGACTTCTCCACCACAGAAGGCTGTGGAGGCCGAATTACTGAATATATTTAAGAAGGAAATAGATAGGTTTCTGGACTCTAAAAGCATCAAGGGGTATGGGGAGAGAGTGGGAGTATGGCATTGAGATAGAGGGTCATCCATGATCATATTGAATGGTGAAGCAGACTTGAAAGGCTGAATGACCTACTGCTGCTCCTATTTTCTATGTTTCTATGCTAACATTGATTTCTAGACTTGTTTCCAATTAATAATTCATAACAAAAATTTAATGGTATAAGGAGGAATGTGCTGGTTAGTTCTTAAGAATTTAAACCTTTCAAAAACAGTTCAGCACCATGAGATCTGATTCAGTGGTTGAACTGGGCAGGCCTTATCACTGTCTACTCCAGAAACTCATTGTTATTGTTGTTGCTTGGGTTAGACAACAGGTGGCGCAGTGTCCTCAAGTAGTATGGAGTCTGTCAACATTTCTCTTGGCCAGGATATTCTGAAGAATGTGTAGAGGACATCGCATACCTTCAGCTATAAGCTTAGTGATGCAGATTTCAGGTATCATTATTAATGGAGATGCAATTTTGAGACTGAAGGTAGTTTGCAATCATAAGTAGTATACACAGCTTAAGGCCACAATTACCAAAATATTCTGCTTAAGGTATGAATGTAATTTGTGGGTTTTTGTCATTTGCCATTATTACCAAAGGCTACAGATTTTTTGCTCACATGCTTAGGTCAAATTAGCTGTATAGCTAGCTTTGTCTCTCACTGTGTTTAACAAAAGGATCCACACAAACTTCTTCACTAAATTAGGGTGTCCTGCCATTCCCCCCTCCAGTTGTTAGTTAATGGGAGTGTGTGCAGAGATCGATGTATTATAAAGCATTCCATGTCACTATCTATCCATTCTTCGCCACAGTAAGTATGTACAAGAATGTATTATAATCGACACTAGGTAATTATTTGACAACGTGCTGTGCCTACTTGAATTTTCAACATGTGATGTCCCCTGGTAAATTCCCCAACACTAAAGCAAAGTTTGAACATTATCCCTACTGTGGCATTGAATATCCATTGTTAGTCAGTGTGTGCGAGTGCAGGGGTGTTTTAAGATACATAATGTGCCATTGTTCACCTGTGTAAAGCTTGTAACCATGTAATTATAACCTGCCTAAATCTTGTAGGCATTTAAAAGGTTAAAACTTACTGGAACTTTTCAAATTGGACTCAAGCTAACCAATGACTGTAGACTTGCCATAAACCTTCTCATGTGGAATAGTACACTGAGTCACAGCCATCTGTGAAAATACACTTCTGAAACTGCTTGTGGGTCTGACATTACAGTGTATCCACAAGCCTTGAATTATTGTAATGAAATGAAAGCTGCAGGACAATGTGATTCAAAACACTTCATTCTTCACCCACGACATAAAATGTTCAAAATAAATGGCAAAGCTGTACTGCAGGAGGCTGTTATTGATTTAATCTAAACTGCAGTAAAGCCCATAATAAAGATAATAGAACTTAGTTTTGATTCAGCCCCATCTTATTTTTAATTTAGTCCACCCAATAACAGAAAAATGTCATGAATCAGGATAAAGTATTACTTTAAAAACTCAAAATATGCATATTACAGGAAACGTAATCACAAGTTCATCAAGCATCATGAGCTTTTAGTTAAGATTAGAAAGAACTCAAGACACTAAACAGTGCTGTAGTTTCTGCCAAATAGACAAACAGCAGGCATTCCAATAGCCACAGTCGCCAGCATTTTCAGTGGGCGGAATTGAATCTGTGAGGCACAGGTCCCGACAGTGGAAGCGGGGGTGGGCACCACTTCTGTTTTTACATCGAGATTTAATGATAATTTTAAAGGGTGGGTGGCGGCCACCTTGGGCACACGGGATCATGCGGCAGGAAGTGGCTGAAGCAAATGTCAAGCGATTGCAGTGCAGCTCTGGGGGTCTATAGCGCAATCCCCTGGCCTAGCATATAGGCTCTGCTGGCAGGGAGCAGGTCAGCTGAGGGGCCAAAATTTGCAGACTGGAAAGGATATTGTTTGGAATAAACCAAGCCTTCATTTGCCTTTGCAGCTCTAAATCTTTTGCCCCCATCATTCACCCCCTCATAATTGTATATAATCTCCTGGGAACCTCCATCACATGCAACCCATCCCCCCTCCTGCAGTCTAATCATCTCATGGGATCACCACCTCCTGCCCCCTCCACCCCTCCCCCCAAAAAGCAACCACCCCATTACTCACCCTGTCTGAGATGAGGCAAACAGCGGCCCCATGGCTTAGCGATGTCTCCCGACATGTTCTCCTCTGAACTGTGCAGCAAAGTGGTGACGATGCGGAAAACTAGCTAAATCAAGTCTCTGGCAACCCTGGCACAATTCTCCATGGCCCTTGCATCAGCGACATTCCTGACCTCTCCTGATCCTCAGCATCATCCTTCCCGGGGTTGGAGCTCCTCCATTTTCACGCATTTTCTCCTTGCTGCAAAGTCACATTGTGCTGCGCAAAGCAGACCATGACAAGCCGGGACACCCTCTGTGGATTGTATTGTAATGGTCCATCAAACTGGTATTTGTCCATCAGGCTGTCAGACCAGCCAAGGCAGCAGGGGCGCATTTTCATTAACCCAATGATGTGCTCTATGATTGCTCTGGTCGAAGCGTGAGCTACTTTGTACTGCTCCTCCATGGGGCTATGGGGATGATGCACTGGTGGCATGAACCATGAAGGGATAGCCTTTGTCACCCAGAATGCATCAGTCCATTTGGCCAGGGGCCTCAAAGAGCACTTTGAGCTGGGAGTGGTGTAAAATATAGGAGTTATGACAGCTCGCTGGGAACTGAGCAGCTGTGTGTGGTCACAGACCAGCTATACGTCAAGGGAGTAAAAGCTTGTGTGATTGACATATGCTGCTGGCTGTTCCCAGGGAGCTCAAATAGTTACATGAATGTAGTCATTCACCTTCTGCACTTATGGAAACTGAGTGATGGCCCCGAAGCCCACTCCCTGGCTCTCTGCCTTGGTTGAAAAGCTGATGCAATTGTTGGCCCTTTGGAATGTACAGACATACAAATTAGGAGCAGGAGTAGGCCACTTGGCCCCTCGAGCCTTCTCTGCCATTCAACATCTGATTGTAACCTCAGGCCCACATTCCTGCCTACCCCCGATAACTTTTCATCCCACTGTTAATCAAGAATCTATCTAGCTCTGACTTTAAAATATTCAAAGCCTCTCTTCCACCGCCTTTTGAGGAAGAGAATTCAAAGACACACTACCCTCTGAGAGAAAAAAATCTCCTCATCTCTGTCTTAAATGAGCGACCCTGTATTTTTAAGCAGTGACCCCCAGTTCTAGATTCTCCCATAAGAGGAAACATTCTCTCCACACCCACCCTGTCAAGACCCCTCAGGATCTTAAAGGTTTCAGTCAAGTCACTTACTCTTCTAAATTCCATTGGATACAAGCCTAACCTGTCCAGCCTTTCCTCATAAGATAACCTGCTCATTCCTGGTATTAGTCTACTAAACCTTCTCTGAACTGCTTCTAACACATTTATATCTTTCCTTAAATAAGGACACCAGGACTGTATACAATACTCCAGATGTGGTCTCACCAGTGTTCTGTACAACTGAAGCATAACCTTCCTACTTTTATAATCAATTCCCCTCATAATATTAGCTTTCCTAATAACATGCTGCAGCTGCATGCTAGTCTTTTGTGATTCATACACTAGGACACCCAGATCCCTCTGAATCTCAGAGCTCTGCAATCTCTTACCATTTAGATAATAAGCTTCTTTTTTATTCTAAACAAAAACAGAATTACCTGGAAAAACTCAGCAGGTCTGGCAGCATCGGCGGAGAAGAAAAGAGTTGACGTTTCGAGTCCTCATGACCCTTCGACAGAACTTGAGTTCGAGTCCAAGAAATTTTATTCTTCCTGCCAAAGTGAACGATTTCACATTTTCCCACATTGTACTCCATTTGCCAGATCTTTGCTGACTAAACCTATCTATATCACTTTGTAGCCTCCTTATGTGCTCTTCACAATTTACTTTCCTACCTATCTTTGTGTTGTCAGCAAATTTAGCAACTATCCCTTTGATCCCTTCATCCAAGTCATTTTCATAAATTGTAAAATGTTGAGGCCTCAGCACTAATCCCTATGGCACACCGCTCATCACATCCCAACAGCCAGAAAAAGACCCATTTATGCCTACTCTCTGTTTCCTGTTAGCTAGCCAATCTTCTAACCATGCTACTATATTACCCAGTGCACCATGAGCTTTCATTTTCTGCAATAACCTTTGATGTGGCACTTTATCAAATGCCTCCTGGAAATCTAAGTACAGTACATCCACTGGTCCTCCTTTATCCACAGCACATATGACTTCTTCAAAGAACTCCAATAAATTGGTTAAACATGATTTCCCTTTCATTAAACCATGTTGACTCTGCCTGCTTGCCTTGAATTTTTCTAAGTGCCTTGCTATATATCTTTAATAATAACCTCTAACATTTTCCCTATGACAAATGTTAGACTAACTGGCCTGTCCTGCTTTCTGTCTCTCCCCCTTTTTGAATAAAGTTCTATTTGCTATTTTCCAATCTAATTATCAATTCCCCCAATGCACTTTCTACAGGACCAAAGCTCATGTTGTTAACTCTTTTCTTATTTAAATATGTAGAGGAACTCTTACTATCCACCTTTATATTACTAGCTAGCTTTCTCTTGTACTCTAATTTTTCCCTCCTTTTTAATCTTTTATCATTCTTTGTTGTTCTTTATATTCTTTCCAATCTTCTGATCTGCCACCCATCTTTGCGTAATTGTATGTTTTTCCTTTAAGTTTGATACTGTCTTTAATTTTTTTAGTTAACCACGGATGATGGGCCCTCCCCTTGGGATTTTTCTTTCTCATTGGAATGTATATATTCTGTGTATTCTAAAATATCCCTTTAAATGTCTGCACTGAACCTCTATTTTTAATTCATTCACAGGATGTGGGCTTCTCTGGCTGGGCTAGCATTTATTGCCCATCCCTAGTTGCCCTTGAGAAGGCGCTGGTGAGCTGCCTTCTTGAACAGCTGCAGTCCATGTGATGTAGGTATGCCCACAGTGCTTTTAGGCACGGAGTTCCAGAATTTTGACCCAGCAACAGTGAAGCAGCGGCGATATATTTCCAAATCAGGATGGTCAGTGACCTGGAGGGGAACTTCCAGGTGATGGTGTTCCCATCTAGCTGCTGCCCTTGTCTTTCTAGGTCGTAGTGGTCATGGGTTTGGAAGGTGCTGTCTAAGGTGCCTTGGTGAATTCCTGCAGCGCTTCTTGTAGTTGGTACATACTGCTGCTACTGTTGATCGGTGGTGGAGGGAGTGAATGCCAATTGTGGATGTGGTGCCAATCAAGGACCACATGATTGGTGTCCAGCTTCTTGAGTGTTGTGGGAGCTGCACTTATCCAGGCAAGTGGGAAGTATTCCATCACACTCCTGACTTGTGCCTTGTAGATGCTGGACAGGCTTTGGGGAGTCAGGAGGTGAGTTACTCATCGCACGATTCTTAGCCTCTGATCTGCTCTTGTAGCCACAGTATTTATGTGGCTGGTCCAGTTCTGTTTTTGGTCAATGGTAACCCCAGGATGCTGATAGTGGGGGGGCGTTCAGTGATGGTAATGCCATTGAACATCAAGGGGGCAATGGTTGGAACTCTCTTGTTGGAGATGGTCATTCCTGACATTTGTGTGGCGTGAATGTTACTTGCCCATTGTCAGCCCAAGCCTGGATATTGTCCAGGTCTTGCTGCATTTGGACATGGACTAGCCTATCCCTTAACCTCATTTGCCAGTCCACTTTAGCTAGCTCTGCTTTCATGCCCTCATAATTGCCCTAACTTAAGTTTAAAATACTAGTCTTGGATGCGCTTGTTTCTCCCTCAAAATGAATGTAAAATTCAATCCTATTATGATCGCTGCTATCTAGGGGTGCCTTCAGTATGAGGTTATCAATTAATCCTATCTCATAGCTCACTGCCAGGTCCAGTATAGTCTGCTCTCTGGTTGGCTCTAGAATGTGCTGTTTGAAGAAATTATAATTTAAAAATTCTATGAAGTCCTCATCCACTCTATCGTTGCCCTCTGAGTTTTTCAGTCTATATGTAGATTAAAATCCCCCATGACTATTGCTGTACCTTTCTGACAAGCTCCCATTATCTCTCCTTTTAAACACTGTCCTACTGTGTGGTTACAATTAGGGGCCTGCACACAACTCCCACAAGTGACTTCTTGTCTTTATCATTTATCATCTTAACCTATATTGCTTCTACATCCTAGTTTACTGAACTTAGGTCATCCCTCTCTAATGTGCTAATAACATCATTAATTAACAGAGCCACCCTTCCAGCTTTTCCTAACTTCCTGTCCTTCCTAAATGTCACGTACCCTTTAATAATCAGTCCCGATCTATGTCATCCTGCAGCCATGTCAATCAGATCATACTTATTTATTTCTATTTGCACTATGAGTTCAACTGTTTGTTTCGAATGCTATGTGTATTTAGATACAGAGCCTTTAGTTTGTCCTTTTATTATTTTTGTAGCGTCTAGCCATATCTGCTGATTTACTCTTAGATTTGTACTCTCTGTCCCTTCCTGTCACAGTCTGTTTATCATTTCCCATATTAATACCTGTCCCTCTTGCCTTGACTCTACTCTTTGATTTACCACATCTTCCCAAATTTGACCCCTTGCCTCCACTATTCAGTTTAAAGCCCTCTCTACTTCCCTAGTTAGGCAGCTCGTGAGGACACCAGCCCCAGCACAGTTCAGACCATCCCAACGGTACAGATCCCACTTTCCCCAATACTGGTGCCACTGCCCCACTAACTGGAACCCACTTCTCCCACGCCAGTCTTTGAGCCACACATTCATTTCTTTAATCTTATTTGCCATATGCCAATTTGCACGTGGCTCAGGCAATAATCCAGAGCTTGAGGTTTGCTTCTTAATTTGGTGCCTAGCTTGTCATACTGATATGCAGAGACTCCTTCCTCATCCTGCCTATGTCTTTGGTACCTACATGGACCATGGCCACTGGATCCTCCCCCTCCCACTGCAAGTTCCTCTCCAGCCCTGCGCAGAAGTCCTCAACCTGGCACCAGGCAGGCAACCGTCTGGACTCTCTATCTTTGCTGCAGAGAACAGTGTCAATCCCCCTTACTATACTGTCCCCTACTACCACTACGTTCCTTTTTGCTCCCCCGACAAGAATGACTTTTTGTACCATGGTGCCATGGTCAGTTTGCTCACCTGCCCTACAGCCCCCGCTCCCATCCAAACAAGCTGAGGGAACCCCAAATCTATTGGACAATTGCAGAGACTCACATTCCTGCACTCTTGCCCTCTGGGTCCTTTTACCTGCCTCACTCACAGACACTGGCTTTCACAGAGTTAGAGGTAATTGGTGCATGCTTGGAACATGTGCTGACCACGTCCTTGCTTATTGGCAATCAAGCCTGCCCTGGCTGTCTTCCTGCTGACCAGTCTCCCCCTCTGGTGCCACCTGTTGATAACCTTGTGGCCTCTGTTGTTGTTCCACTACAGCCTTCCTCTGGCGAATTCTCTGCTCTCCTCCCAAGGTTGCAAAAATACTGGGTATATGGCACCCTTTGTGAATCTGTAAAGTGAGCTGTGGGAAGAGGGCAGGCAAAGATATAAGCATCTCCGTGTACATGTCCACCATCCATAGAGCAGGTGCAGCTGATCAATGGGAGTTCCTGAACCTCCAATGTGCCACATCCAAGACACCTCCCTCCCCAGCATCGCTTCACTCCACTTGAACCTGGACTTCTGCCAGCTGCATCTTTATATACAGCCACGTTATCAGACACACCCAGGGTGACCCCGTGTTGCCAGCCATCATCTTCTAGCCTCTCTTTGTCACCCTCGAGCTTCCGACCATCATCCTTGACTCTCCCAACGTCACCTTGTCCCTTCCCCCAATCACCCTTGAACCTCACAATATCATCCTTGACCCAGTGACAATGACTCTCAATCTTTCTTCTCTCACCCTCAATCCTAATCCTCTCACTCTCAACATGCCTCCTGGAATCCTGGATATTCCCTCCATTATCCTTGAACTGCCCTCTATAGCCCTTGACTTGCCCTCAGACACTATTAACCTGCCTTCCATAAAGCTGGACCTGCCCTCCATCAAGCTTCAATTCCCCTCTCTGCCTGTGGACCTTCCATCTCTTAGACATCCAGGATGCAACATCTGACAGGAAGGACCCTGCCCTATAGGCCAGACAATTGTTCTGCTGAAACTAATTTTTCTTCCCCTGCTTGACCACCCAACATGCCAGTGCCCCACTCTTGCTCCTGTTCTTGCCTCAATCCCATCCACAAGAACACCCCACCCCACTTTTTAATTCTTCAGGGACTTATGCATTCGACCACCCTTTGTAATACTTATTCACAAACTCTTGAGAAAATTGGATCCCGATTTGTCCAGTTCTTTATCTGCCTTGCATAGACTGGTGAGGAGTCCAGGAATTTCAACGCAAGTACTACTTCTTGAGGCACTGGAACATGTCATAGAGGCCTACAGCACAAAAAAAGGCATTCGGCCCATCGGGTCTGCGCCAGTCAAACAAGTACCTAACTATTCTAATCCCATTTTCCAGCACTAGGCCCATAGCCTTGTATGCCATGATCTATGCTAGATCTAGCCTAGATATCCCCCTTATTACCCCTCTGCCTGACCAAAGGTCATGTTTCCTTCAGCTATAATCATCAATTCCCCCATCTGCCTCTACCTAACAGTAAGTGCAGCACAAAGGCAGGAGCAATGATTGGGAAGCAAGGCAGTAGGCTAGAAAAAGCTACGTTAAATAACAGACTTACAGGAATTGGAATAACTTGGAAACCCTAAAAGGTACAGCAGTACCATCTTGAGGTAGGAGGCCTGTTACAGTGCAACAGGAAAATGTTTACATTGGGTTTCCTATTATAATTGCTGACACAGGGTTTTTGCATTATAAATTTTCATAGAAAAACATTTACTTAAAAATCATGGCACAAAAAGAAAGGGTAATTTGGAAGTGTATGTACCATGCACATGACTAGACGATCTCCCAGTCAATGGTACATATAGGGAGTCAAGCCCAAGTGTCGTCCTTAGGTTAAGCCGGGTCATTGAGCAGAGGATAAATGGACCAACGTCAAAAGTAGACCGAGGCAAAAAGCTAGAGGGGGAAGATAAAGTACGGTGACATGGAAAAGGAAATAGAGGGCTGGATTTTATGCATCCTTGCTAGTATGTTTGAAGGCATGGGGCTCATAAAATGCAGCGAGGGGCCTGCCTGCTGTCTCCCCGCCCACCCCTGGCATGTCTCATATCTTATGGGGTGTAATGCTACCTGGCAAAGGGAGATGACTGACGGCATCTGCATTTGTTATATGCACAACCGGACAGTGCATAAAAGTGTACTCTAATGCCGACAAAATTAGAGCCCATCTTTGAATTCTAGCAGAGACTATTGGTGGGATTGCCTTATCTTCACTGAACAATCCTAACAGTGGTTTGTGATCTGACAGTACGGTGAAGTGTCGACTGTGTAAATATTGATGGAATTTCTTTACTCCAAATACAATTTCTGTCCGCAAGCATTACCCAGACCTCCCTGTCACTTGCCATTTCAACACTCCACCTTGCTCTCATGCCCACATGTCTGTCCTTGAGCTGCTGCATTGTTCCAGTGAAGCTCAATGCAAACTGGAGGAACAGCACCTCATCTTCCGACTAGGCACTTTACAGCCTTCCGGACTGAATATTGAGTTCAACAATTTTAGATCATGAGCTCTCTCCTCCTTCTCCACCCCTTTTCCAATTCCCCCCTTTTTTCCCCAATAATTTATGTAGATTTTTTCTTTTCCCACCTATTTCCATTATTTTTAAATGTATTTCCATTCATTGTTTTATTTCTACCTTTTAGCCTTTTTTGATTCCTTCACCCCACCCCCACTAGGGCTATCTGTACCTTGCTTGTCCTGCTTTCTACCCTTAATTAGCACATTCCTTAGATAATATCACCACCTCCAACACCTCTTTGTCCTTTTGTCTGTGGCATTTTTTGGTTATCTCCACCTATCACTGGCCCTCTATCCAGCTCTACTTGTCCCAACCCCCCTTAAACCAGCATATATTTCACCTCTCTTCTATTTATACTTAGCTCTGTTGAAAGGTCATTTGGACTCGAAATGTTAACTGTGTTGCTCTCCGCAGATACTGCCAGACCTGCTGAGTTTTTCCAGGTATTTTTGTTTTTGTGTTGACAATAGATAAGCCCTCTTTTTCTAATTTGAGAGTAACCTTTTTCAGCTGCAGACAGGGTTCTGGATACATATCCTATTGGTCTTTCAGATTTGATTTATTTTTCTTCTTTTTGTCTTTGCCACAGGGTTTTGTCTCATTCTTCATTTTGATTTCACAGTCGCCCAAATTTCTCTCTGATGAAATCTTAATTTGGTTCTGTCTGGGGTTTGAGTTACCCATTTGCATTTTGGAAAGTTCCATGACTTTTCCATCTAATACCTCTTTAGTCTCAATCAACTGATTCTTCAGTTCTTCTGCCTCCCTTTTGTATCTTTTGGCTTCCTCCTGGAATATTGAACATTGTTGCATTTTTTCTTCCAATTGTTTCTTCAGTTGGTTCAGAGCGGCACTGCATTTGTTTAGCTTCTTTTCATGATTTTCTCCAGTTCATCTCGAAATACTCCGTTATACCTTTTCAGCAACTCTGGTATTCCTCCAGTCCTGACCTGAAAAATTTCTGACCAATTTAGTTTGATTTCTTTAAACCAATCATGGCTCAGACGGCTAGGTCCTTCTCCAGTTACAGTTATTGGCAGCTGAGCTGTCTGTTGCCTGTATGATACAGGCACAGAAGTGATGCCTTTCACCCGTATTGCTCCTCCTGTATTTGTTTTTAACTGAGCAGTGATTTTCTCCAAACTCAATGACTGGGTAACGTCGCTGAGATATTTAAAGATGTGTTCTCCCACCACTGTGGTCGATGCTCCTGTGTCACCCTCCATGAGCAGAGGCTTTCCATTTACTTGAAGTGTAACATCGATTGGTTCAGTTTTCCTGGCCTTCAGATTGTGCAGGGAATAAACATCAGCCTCAGTAACTTCTGACTCATCTATATAGTGCACTTCATTTAACTTGACCTGATTGGCTGCCTTGATCTAGTCCTGCACTGTTTAACAACATGCCCTTTTTTGTGGCAGGAGTGGCATTCTGCCTCTTTAAATCTACAGACTTCGGGTGCATGGATTTCCCCTACACGGTAACACTTTAAATTCTGGATTACTGGTGAGCTACCCCCAGTATTTATTTTTATTTTCCTAGCAGTAGGGACCGTGTCCTGCTTTGCAGTAGCCTCCCTGATCTTTGCGCCCTGCCCTGCGGCAGGTTCCCACCCTAACTGCAGAGCAGTGCCTTGTTGCACACTCTGTAGAGCCTGCGAGTCCCTCTCAGCTCTCTCCATTGCTAGCACTATCTCCATGGCGCGTTTCAGGTCTATCTCAACTTCTGCAACAAATGGCACTGAATGGCATCGTTGTTTATGCTGCAGACCAAACGATCTCACAACATGTCGTTTAAAGTATCACTGAAGTCACAGAGCTCCATTAACTGTTTTAACTTGGCGATGTACGTTGCAATGGCTCGCTGGAGACCTTACTCAAGAGTTAAACTTGAATCTTTACATTATCGCCAAGAGTTTAGGCTGAAAATGCCCCTTCATGAGGTCGACTAGCTCGATGAAGGATCTGGAATTTGGCGTGTTCAGAGCCATCAAGCTACAGATTAGGTTATACATTTTGTTCCTGAAGACACTTCGGAGAATAGCCTTTTGTTTCTCCTCTGTTGTTATTTGGTTAGCTACAAAGTAGAAACCTAATCGCTCAATGTATTGACTCCAGTCCTCACTGGATGAGTCGTACGGGTCAATTCTGCCAAAGTGAGACATTGCTGGTGAGCATACTTATTTTCTTCCTTTAAAATATCAGAATACTCACAGTTGTGAGGTAAGGTGCTGCGTTGTCACTAATTATCCTTGTTGCCAGTTGTAATAAACTTGGAGATTGCAGGACAGGTTTCTTGTAAGAAACAGTGAACCTTATTTACAGACTCCAGAGGAGACTACATGCTTGTTCTAAGACCAAGGCTAAAAAGCTCCATTCCTAAGATTCCTCACGCTTAGGGCTGATTGGTCTATACAGTCACATGATCCCCATAACAGTAAGAAATAGTTTAACTAATAAAATTACAACTATTCACAACCTTTTAAAGTGTGGTTACTTAAGTCATGTTGGAAATATGGCAGCCATATTTCTGCCATATGGTAGCAAGGTCTCACAAATGATAATGTGATAATAACCAGATGATCTGGGCGGAATTTTACACCTGCAGGATTTTATGGTCCCACCAAAGTCAATGGGCTTTTGAGTGACTTGCTGCATTTTACAGCCCCACCCCTACCATGACGGGGCTGTAAAATTCCATCCTCTGTTTTTAAGTATGTTGTTCAAGGGGTAATTATTGTTCAGACACCAGAGAGAACTCCCCTGCTCTTCTTCAGATACTACAGAAGGAACATAAGAAGTGGAATGGACCAACGTTCCCTCCAAATTCTGTTTGCTGTGCACAGCTGGCTTGTTGAACTGCGCAGTCCCCAAGACAGTGTATCAACAATCTTCCTTCCCAAGAAAAAAACCACACTGGAGTGAGCTGCCAAAGGAATAAGTCCCAGACCCAAGACTTGAAATCTTTAGATTATTTCCATTTATGTTTATGTCAGGACTACCACATCCGCAGGTCATTTCTGGTTTAACTAGAGCTAACTATATAAATGTTGACAGAATATGAATGTTAGTCTGTGATGCCAACAAAACCAAGCAGAAGCAGAAGCTTTTGCAGTGAATATAATATAGATATTGTTGATTGTTTGCTTTGCTGACTTTTGTACAGTCAAAATTTCTCATGTTTGTTGAAAAACTGTAGAATTTTGTGGTTTTATTCTCTTAGTAAGGAACTGGAATTTCAAATGTAATCTATTTTAAACAAAAACTTATTAGTCCTTAACCAGATCGTAACAAAATTAGGGGTTCTCATCCAGGATTGTAACATAACCTGGAGGTCTGGTCTGTGATCGAAACAAGGTGCTATCATTCAGAATTACCCACTATGCATTTTGGTCCAATGCCTTATGAATATTCAAATGCAAGCATAGTTGCAGTGTTATGACTGAACACTTGGTAAATCTGAGTTATTAAAAAAATCCCAGAGGGAAACTTTAAACAACTGTCATAACCTATAATTTTACGTTTAAGATGTAACTCTAAATTCAGGAATCAGACCATCAGTTCTCGAGAGGTTTTATATTAAGCTAAATGAAACATTTTATTAATTTACACAAGTTAAATATATACACATGGCTACAAATTACTACGATTATAACTTTTAACAAATTCCGAGACTAATCTCTAATAAGGCAACAGCAAACCATAGACACAACGAAACACCAGGCAAAGCATTTTCACCTTATGAATTCAAAATGAGGTTCTTTTCACTGTGGTTCCTGTGGAGACAGTTGGAGGCTTACAGCTGGTGGTCTGATTCCTGAATTTAGAGTTACATCTTAAACATAACACATAAAATTATAGGTTACGACAGTTGCTTTTGATCTCACATTGCCTCTGCTCTACACACACAAAATGGTTGTCTTGTTATATCTAGCACAGCCCATTGAATGTAAATTCTCATTGCATCACCAGCCACTTTCTAACAATAAAACCCTTTCATAGTACCAACTTTTATTAGCCATACAAACGTATTGCTTGGTCCCTTCTTGCTAGGTGCCAGAATTCACCCCACTTCTTGAATGCTCTATTCAAAAAAATGCAAATGCACTCTATCTCTCATACATATCAAAGCTAGTACACATCAAAGCCACCAGACTAGCAGGCCTTAGTCCAATTAAGACACACCCACAGAATAAACCTCTATTTTAAAAGAAAATTATTTCCCAATAATATCATATACATTAATAGCTTCACGATAGCAGTAGCATCTTTCTCGACACTCATTGTGTCAATACATTAGTTCATTTAAATCAATTAAAATCACTCTCACCTGCACCCTCTAGTTTCTCAATTCAGCCTTTACAATGCTCAAATATTTCATATCGATAGTAAGTACCAGAACTTAATTTCCAAACTTTTGTGCAGTAACTTTTGATTCAAATTGACTCAGATCTTAATATCTACAGACACTAGTTTACGAGTGATATCATTCTGCTTGACACCTGCAGTCTCTTGAAGTACTCCCAAAGGACATTTATACCGTTCCTCTATCTTTAATCAAGTCTGAGAAATCAATTATGTCCACCTTTTCACTCACAAGCAAAACCCTCAAGCTGCTTATAGTACTGTGAAAAACCACGTATTTAAATATTTTGATTCATGCCGATTCCTAATCTTTTTGCTCGTTATCATCAATCTATTTCATCTTTGTTCAGTGCTTTCCATACTTTACGATCTATTCATTTCTCCTGTTACAGTGTGGTGAACCGCCTTCATCAAATTAATTTTTTTGGGTCCATCATATATAGATGGACAAGATCATTTTTTGCATGAATGAAGCTTGGACCTACTGCCTCCAAATTTACATTTATTCTTGTATAAACTCTGTTAGTTTCTTTTACTGTATATCATCCAACCACCAGAGGTCCTTACACTTCTTTAATGCATTATGCTGACCAGCAGCACATGGACTGATGTAACTCTTTCGAGTACAAACACGTTTCCTTCTGTTTCAGATGAAGTTACATTGTTTCATAGTTTGCCATTGTGAGATGTGAACTCTTGATCTTGGGGTTACAAACCCAGTACCATAACCACTTGGCTATTTAGGCCAAGCCTACATGGACTGATGTAGATGTAATTTGGATTAGGGTCCATAAATGTCTTGGACAATAAATTCAGATCAGTTCTTGAGAGTTGAAGAATAATAAGACAGTGACCAGCTGTAATTGAAGCCAAAAAGCTTTGCAATATTTTCTGGAAATTGCATGTCGAAACTTCTTATTAAGCTCAGTGAAGAATACACCCCTGAGCTTTAATTATCATTACATCCCACTCCAGATTATCACGGATGTTCTCAGTGGCATTGCAACTGTTTCAAAAAAGTATTTGTTTCATGTAGTATTTGTAAAATGATCAATTACATTCCTATAATTAGGATGAAAAACATTCGAGGAGATGGCTAACAGCCTCCCAAGAGAACAAAGCCTGCTTATGCTCTGTTCCTCACAGAACTGCATGCACATTGTCCTGGACCTGTGAGCTCAGTTGGAAGGACTTTTGTGTTCACTTGTGGGCATTGACGGCAAAGCTACTCTTTAGAAGGTGATGATGGTCTTTCTCCTTGAACTGTTACAGTCCATGGAGTGAAGTTGCTCCCATTATGTTGTTAGGTAGAGGCTTCCAAGTTTTTGGAAAGTCCAAAATATTTACGGATTCCTGCAGGCGTGCCTCATTCAAATTGCTGTCCCTGCATCTGTAGTTTTCCAGCCCCTTCCTCCTGCTGCCACAGCTGCTCCTTCTTCTCCTCTTGCCAGAGTGAAATTGCCAGAAGTCAATACAATTGCAATGCAAGCAAATTGTTATCCAATACATTTCTGCATTTTAACTGAGATAGTAGCTGAGGATCACTTTAAATACAATAGAAATGGCTGCCACTTGATTAGTCCCACCAATGGTTTGTAGATGGGATCAGGGAACAATGTTTGAAGCATTGATCCTGAGGGGTCTTGACAAGGTGGATTTGGAAAGAATGTTTCCTCTTGTGGGAGAATCTAAAATGAGGGGTAACTGTTTAAAAATGAGGGGTCGCCTATTTAAGACAGAGATGAGAAGTTTTTTTCTCTTGGAAGGTTGTGAATCTTTGGAACTCTTCTTCAAAAGGTGGTGGAGTCAGGGTCTGAATATTTTTAAGGCAGAGGTAGATAGATTCTTGATAAGCAAGAAGGTGAAATGTTATCGGGGATAAGCAGGAATGTGGAGTTGAGTTTACATTCTGATCAGCCATGATCTTATGGAATGGCGGAGCAGGCTCAAGGGGTTGAGTGGCCTACTCTGTTCCTAATTCGTATATTTGTAAGTTAGCAATACAGGCAGAGACTTGAATGGAAGCAAAATCAGAAGAGATATTTAAAAGATGGCTGCATCAATATTGCACATTTTACGGCCTCTCGATGTCACCCCCTTAACTTAATGCAGAGACCAAAGTTTCGAGAAACCAAAACATAAGCATTGGGTAATCAATAAGATATTGTCATGGACAATTTTGATGTGTTACCTTTTATTGCCTGTGATCAAATATATTTGTGTGTGGATGTATATATTTCTTATCCTTGGAGTGATTGAGTCAATCTTTTAAAAAATGCAGCAACAAGCTTTTAACTTTGAAAAGGAAAAGGTTAATTTATTTTCCAACATCCTTTACAGTAGAGGTTAATAAAATAATGATGTTTCACTCACACTGTCTCACACACACACAAAATTTTAGTTACAGATGAAGTTAAAACAGTAATTCTAGAAATAGAATTTAACTCACTCCCTGTTTCAATGCAGGCCTGTTGTTTCGTAGTCGCGTTGAAAAGCTGTCTGAAGTGAAGGCTTTGAAATTGCAGAGTTACCTCAGCAGCTGTGATGGATCCTGAAGTTGATCTGCCAGAGGTTGGTTTCTGGAACAGGTTGGAGGAGAGAGGGTCCTGGTTTATCTGTGGTTTACCTAGTCCATTACAGCAGTCCAATGGCTTTTCATGCAGGACCTCACTCTCTGATGATATTCACTCTTTCTAAAGATGTCTTTCTCAAAAGTCAGTTTGAACTTCTGTTATCTGTTAGCAGGGAGCCAAGATGGTCATTGTATCAGGTGACCTGACATCAGTGTCCAGTCATGGTCCAAGTAAGGTATTGTGGTAATCACATTAGGCAGTTGGATTCTTCTTCCACCTGTGGTTTCAGTACACCAAAACCTTTTTTCTTGATGAGGCAAATTTGCATTTTAACAAGAAAGTGTCAGTGGAGTTTTATTTATCTCCTGGTCTGATAACTTTGAGTCAATATCAGAAAAGGTATCTTTGTCCTCTTTGAGAGATAAGGCAGTTTCTTAGGAGCCATCATGATTTTCCATCTTTTAAAATGTATTTTTTTTAAATATGGTTTTTAAAGAGTCACAATATCGTCACACTAGTACGGCCGTGACAATATCATTTTTTTCCTCACTTTGCCTCACATACATATGGAATCCAATTTTAATTCTGTGTAAGTGAAAAGAATTTGAGTGAGTTAAAATTGATTAGCCTCTGTGTAATACTTAATATGATAATATTTCAATAAAGCTGTTGAAATTTGCCCTCCAGCTTTCTGAAAAAGGGCAGAGCAAAAAACTGCTAGAACCTGAAGAAAAATGTTCCATCAGAACAGCTGACTGAATACTACTGTTGCAACCTGTACCTGCTCAAACCAGATAATCTAAATTCAGCTCACAGTTTGACAGCTCTGGGGAAAAATAAAGGCTAATTCAAAGCTCACGGAATAGGTTGAGGCCTTCAATTAAAACTTAAATGAATGCATGAAAAGGCACAAAATGAATTTGATCATTTTAATGACAGAAATGATAGAAACCAGTGGTATACACAACACAGGAGGAGGCCATTTGGCCCATTGTGACCACAATGGCCATCAAGGAGCCATTCAGCCTAATCCCACTTTACAACTCTTGGACCATTGTCCTGTAGGTTAAGGCACTTCAAGTGCATAGCAAATACTTTTTAAATGTTATGTGGGTTTTCTTCTCTACCACCCTTTCACTGAGTTCCAGATCCCTTCCGCTCTCTGGGTAAAAAAAATTCCTCCCAAATCCTGTCTAAGCCTCCTGGCACTTATCCTAAATCTATGCCCCGGCATGGACCTCTCAACTAAAAGGAAAACAATCTTAGTCTATCCGATCTTTCAAATTCTCCAGTCCAGGCAACATCCTCGTAAATCTTCTCTGTACCCTTTCTAATGTTATCACATTTTCCCTGTAATGCAGTGACCAGAACTATATAGTACTCCAGTTGTAGCCTAACCATTGTTTTATAGAGTTCCAGAATAACTTCCCAAGTCTTATATTCTATGTCTTTGCCAATAAAGGCATGAATCTGCCTTCTTGACCACCTTATCTACCTGTCTAGCAGCCACCTTCAGAGATCTATGGGTGGGCACTTCAAGGTTCCTCTGTTCCTCTACACTCAGTAATCTACCATTTATTGTGTATTCCTTTAACTTGTTAGTTTACCCAAAAACCTCACATTTAC
This sequence comes from Carcharodon carcharias, assembly GCF_017639515.1. Classification (NCBI taxonomy): domain Eukaryota; kingdom Metazoa; phylum Chordata; class Chondrichthyes; order Lamniformes; family Lamnidae; genus Carcharodon; species Carcharodon carcharias. Next base: position 140,609,091 of record NC_054471.1, read on the forward strand.
ATGTCAGTGTAAATATGTATATTTTTAAACTATTCTTAAATCTATCTTCTGCACGACAGGAATTTCAGTTATTCCCTCTTAAACTTGTGGATGGCAATTTTTCAGAAAGCATTTTGAGTGATTTCTGGAGAAGATTTACGTGTATGCTTTAGGATACGTGAGTACAAAAGGAGTTGGTAAGTGTCAGACAATACCTGGCATCTTGAACATAAACATACTGTTACAGCATACCAGGTAATTGCAGGAAGAATCAGAGGCATTTGTAATGGGATTTGAATCATTTGAATCATTGTAGTGAGCGCAGACACTGAATCACATCTTGAGGCTGCTTGCCTCCTGCGGCCCACAAGAATGTCAGCCAGCTGGGATGGTTCTGGAGGGTCCTCAGTGGGTGCGATGGGGTGTGGGAGTGGGGAGGAAGAAAACATCATGGTGGACCTGGCCCAGCAATGATCCACAACATATTAAAAAGGAGCCCATCAGCTGAACCAGACAGAAGCTTTGGCCATTTTCAAACTGATGCCAGCAGCATTGTCATGGCTGACGTAACTCTAGTAAGGCTACCAACCCATTTTCAGACCATAATGACTGATTTTGGGGAGGGAAAATTGACCCCCATGAATGTAGATATAGTGTACAGAGAGAGGAAAAAATTCTTCCCACAGACTCTTCACACTGTGAACGAAATGAACTGGGGATGCTGTAGCAGTGCAACAGTGAAGACGTATAGGCTGTTTTTCTATACCAGTTGTGCTGCTATGGAAAGGTGTAAACAAAGGCCAAGGATTCTGTAGAGCATCAGCTCACAGGAGAAGGAGAGGTATGGTGACTAATCAGATAGCTACCAAGTTAGCTAGAGACAGCATGGTATCATGAAAGAAACAGAGAGATCTGATGCCCTAATGAAAATAAAAAGAGTAAAATGTCTGAATGAAGGATTAAAGGAAGGGTCAGATAAAAAGCAATTAAAGTAATAAAGGAAAAGGAATGTGTATCTGATAGAAAAAAACAAAAAAACAAAAAAACTGCGGATGCTGGAAATCCAAAACAAAAACAGAATTACCTGGAAAAACTCAGCAGGTCTGGCAGCAGGGTCATGAGGACTCGAAACGTCAACTCTTTTCTTCTCCGCCGATGCTGCCAGACCTGCTGAGTTTTTCCAGGTAATTCTGTTTTTGTTGTGTATCTGATAGAGTTAGTCCTGCTGATAAAATTCATGAGATTTCTCATCTTTATGTGATGGTATGTCAAGAAAGATTCAAGCTTCAGAAAATATAGCAAAATAGCACAAATATATTTTTGTAAGTATGTGAAAATTGCAAGAGTGCAAACAACTCTTAAAAAGTGACATCCAGAAAAGAAAATGTCACAATTTTGGTGATTTGATCAGCAATGAAAATCTATTTCTCTTCAAGAGGGTAAAGTGCAGGGCAGCAGGAAGAAGCGTCTACCTAGGCATTATTAGATGATAGATGACACAGAGTGGTCGCAAATGAGCTACAGTGGATGTGGGAGGATGGCGCAAGGCAGAGAAGCGTGACATATCTTCTAGTAGAAGGAGCTACAAGCAGCAGCAGCAGTAGAAAATAAGCAAGCAACAACACACACCCGAAAGGAACTCAAGCTTAATTCTTATGAAAAAGTTGCACAGCTTTGGGCCTATACCTACTAGAGTTTAGAAGAATGTGAGGTGATATTACTGAAATATATCAGTATTGCTGAAAAAAAGAGACATGTCAAAACTTGACACTTATCAGGTCACTTCACAAGACCACCAATATAAGGAGAAAACAACAATATATACTGTATGAGAAGAGAGTGCTGATTGGCTGGCATGTGGACTCTGATTGGTAGAGGCATTGCCATGGAGAATGCATCAATTGATGGTGACTGACAGTTAACTTCCAAGATAAAAGCAAAATAATGTGGATGCTAGAAATCTGAAAAAAAAAGCAGAAAATGCTGGGAAAACCCAGTAGCTCTGGCAGCATCTGTGGAGAGAGAAACAGAGTTAATGTTTCGAGTCCCTATGATCCTTCTTCAGAGCTAAAGAGAAGTAAAAAGATGATGGATTTGATGACGTTGGAGAGGGCTGGAGCAGCTGGAATGAGATAGAAGGCCAGGGATAGGTGACAGCTAAAGAGCCTCTTTCAGCACTGTCATTACTTTTTACCACTACCATTAACACTCCCTTTGTCTTGTGTCCATGACATCTTTGTCAACCTCGCCTTAGCTGTCACCTATCCCTGACCTCCTATCTCATTCCACTTGCTCCACCTCCTCTGCAACATCATTAAATCTATCATATTTTTACTTCTGTTTAGCTCTGAAGAAGAGTCATATTGACTCGAAACATTAACTCTGTTTCTCTTTCCACAGATGCTGCCAGACCTGCTGAGTTTTTCCAGCATTTTCTGTTTTTATTAGTTAACTGCTAAGCATTATTTGAAATTTAAACCAGGCAGCTTAACTCTGATTGGTCAAGGCATTGCCCTGGGGAATGAATCAGCGAATGGCTGTCACTTATTTTGTTTAGGTGAAACAGGCACAATGTGTGAACATGCTTTTTCTGTCTGCAAAGAACAGGGCCCGTGTATTAATATATGTAGCTTCCAGTGTATGTAAATATGTCACACTACAAGCCTGAATGACAATCTTAAATTGGTTGTCAGTGTAATTCTTAGCACACTGAGAATTATTTAGCAAATGTTGTCCAATCACAGAATCACATCTAATGTTGGACACTGTGTTTTGAGTTTTGCAAGCACGGACTGGTTGGATATAGTCTTTACCTTGCCCATTGTGAACAGTGGCTGGGACATGCCTCTTTGATGTGATCCGCCAGTCTTTGGGACGTACAGCCTACATACCTAGCATCACACTGGCACTGAAATTCATATACCATATTGCTCATCTGTGTGATAGGCAGAACGTCTTTTTGGCTTGATGGCAGCATCCTGTTAGTGGCGAATACCACTGGTATTGCTACTGAAACAGCTAGCTTCGCCTGTTGCTCAAACCTTTGTGATAATGTTCTTCCAGGGTAATCTGAGGTAGACTAGGCACTTTTCAGGGACGAAAGTGACGGCCTTAGACCCGATCATGTGTGTGCGTGATATACAGCATGAAATGATGTGAGCAGGATAGCCATTAGCCTGCAGGATGCCTTTGATACTCCCTATTTCAGCATCAGGCTTGCATGGTGAGCAAATGGCTCAGGCCCTATTTACAAAAATGCCGATAAGACCAATCTTATAGTGCGTAGGACTCTCTCAATGCATGTGTTTGACCAGTGAAGGTAGGCTTGTGGTGGACTGTGGTAGAGAACCCCCTGGAAGATTTCTCAACAAGTAAGTCAAGAAAGGGGAGTTCATTTGACAGCTCCATTTCAAAGGTGGAGCCCATTAAGACATGTAAGGCAATTGTTAAATGCTGCTACGAATTTAAATAGAGCAAATGTATCATCCACATTTTGGAAATATGCAAATGGTAGGAGGTTAGGTGTCATTCCATTGAAGACACATTTCTCATGGAACCCAACAAAGATGTTTGCAAGGGCTGTTCCTAGAGGGGATACCATAGCTACACCATCTATTTGGGCATACGTGGGCAGGGATTTTCCGTGCCGACCAGCATTGGGTGTGTTTAATGGTGTGAGCGGACAATATGGCAAGAAGGCGTGAAACCAGTTAGCGATTGTCTGTTTCCCCTGCCGATGGCTGGCTGCATTCCTTGTCATCAGACGTCGGGAACCTCATTGTAATACATCTGCATGTCATTATAAGGCCAGCCTGCCAGACTTACCCCCGCCCCCAATTGCTGGATCGTCTGCCCGCGTCAGTGGGAAAACACGCTGATGTGTTTCAGTACAGTACATATAAGGTGTGCACTTGGTGGCCTGCACTTCGCTTGGGAATTCAAGGTTTGTTTGCCTCGGTCAGCATTCGCAGTCATCAGCGCTAGGCTTCACGGACAGCACCACATCACTTTTAGGGGGGTGCACAGATAGGTCTCTACCTAACAGGTCAGCCATATGTGGCTGGCTTTTCAATGGCTGCAGGGCAAGATCTTGCTTGGGGAAGGGGGAGAAGTGGCCTCAGGCAAGGAAAGAGGCTGCAGGATGAGAACTGTACTGGGGAAGGGGATATCCTAGGGTGTGTGTGGGGGCACGTATTGACCTATGCAAGTGGTCTCAAAATGGTGGGGGCTGAGGAAGCAGTCTCCAGAGGAGACGAGGCCACACATGAGGATGTGTGTGTGGGAATGGGTGGCGTTGACCCTTGAGCTGGCAGTGAGTGAAATGCCAGTGAATGTCTGATGGACTTGAGTGTATCAGTTTAGAGTCATCAAATAGTTGCCATAACCTGGCTGCACGGATGAATCATTCATCCTCTGTCTGCACTGGATGGCCAACCTCGTCTGTGCAACATTGGCACTGGTCACCACTGCCATCACCTACCAAGCCTGAGTGGTAATGTAGCTGCCGCTCATGCAGCCAGAGTGGGGGTAGAGGGCATCACAGCGGGCCTCCACGGCATCCAAAAGGTGCTCAAGGGCTGCAGTCTTCATTCCTTTCGAGGCCATGTCTTCTCTGCTGTAGTCCTGGGCTGGAAGCACTGAGAACGGCTGCACTTTAAATGTGGTGCCTGGCATAATGAACTGGCCAAGTGATGGCATGACAGATGAATGAGAGCCCGCCTGCCATTGAAACAGCATGTTTCCCGGGAATGCATGATTAATGTGGCAGGCTTGAGATGATATGGGGTGAATACCTGTCATCGTGGCTGCCGGTAAAATGTTGTTTTACCTGCCCGCTACTGCACTTAGTGCAAACCTGGGACAATTCCGCCCATGGCGTCATTAAAACTGAACTCAATGTACGAGTTGCCGAGTTTCAAAAATTCAGTTAATACTAATTCATGCTATGGTGGCGGGTCTAGATCGCTATGATATAGTGCTGCAGTGTAAATATCTATGGATTCTTTAATTGGAACATTTGTGAAGAAGTTAGCAATTCAAATGAGCACTTGGACACAGCATTGCTATTGATATGCAAGTTCTGTATTGGTTCTCGATTGGTGCATTCTCCATGGCAGCGCCTCTACCAATCAGAGTCCACTTGCCAACCAATCAGCACTCTCACCTCATACAGTATAAATTGTTTTCCCTTTATATTGGTATTCTTGCGAAGTGTCCTGATGAGTACAAGATGAAAAACTTTGACATGTCTCTTTTTTCAGCAATACTTAAGTTCTGTACTACCAAGCAACTATTTGGAACTATTTGGATACTGAGAGGAAATTTCTACTTGTGACGGGCTCTAGAACTAGACACTGTTTAAGAATAAGAGATCTCCTTTTTAAGATGGAGATGAGGAGGTTTTTTTTTCTCTCTCAGAGAGTTGTTGGTGTGTAGAATTCTCTTCCCCACAAAACAGTGGAGGCTGGGTCATTGAATTTTTAGGCAGACTTAGACAGATTTTTGATAGACAAGAGGGTCAAGGATTATGGGGCACAGATGGCAAAGTGGATTTGAGACCACTCCCAGATCTGCCATGATCTTACTGAATGGCGGAGCAGGCTCAAGCAGCCTCCTGTTCCGAAGTCATATGTTCCTATGTTCCTAATTCAAGAACCTAGTACAAACATTTTGGTTCATCCCAGTGATTAAGAAATGCACTAGTATCAGTTTCAAACCACTTGTTTTTTTTCTGCAATTCACATCTGGTGTATGTTTTTTAGCTGCTCCCCTCCTACCCGTAGTCTGCCTCAACACTTTTTTTCTCAGTTTTCCACATATGGTGAGGTCAGAAGAATCACACACCACATGGTGAGGGATTGAAGGCTCTGTACAGCTTGGTGATTACTTTGGACAGATTCCTAAAAACTTTGTTTTATTTTGAAGGGCCATGAAAGCACATGACTCCAGTTGCACTTCAAATTGCTGAAGTGGAATAAACAAAAATGACAATCGTGCAGGAGCCCCCTGAAACAACAATCAGCTCTTTCAGGGAGAGCAGCAGGAGAGAATCATGGAGCACAAAATTCAGATCAGTAGTGCCAGTGGAGGTGCCACTACTAAAGCCAATCAGCCTCATGAGGGAGCGCGCTGTGTCACACCTGTTTCTGATGTGGCGTGCGTGGTACACTACTTGAGAAGGACACTCACACTGGTGTCCTCGGCGAGCATCAGAAGATACTGAATCACTGCCGTAATGACGTCACACAGCTCTACCTGCTGTTGAGGTACTTATTCACTAAACTTGACTCATGCAGGTCCATTCAATAAACTTGCACATCACTCGTCAAAGATGGAACATTCAGCTGCAAGATGGGCGCTATGCTAGCATTACTTAAAGGAACAGGCACCTAACTTGCAGATAGGTTAATTTTGAAGAACTTCAGTTTTTGCAAAGTGTCCAAAGGTACTCGGGGTTGTTTCTCAAGATTGTTTTTGTTAACTTTGTCTTCCTCTCCACAGATGCTGTCAGACCTGCTGAGTTTTTCCAGCAACTTTCGTTTTTGTTTCAGATTTCAGCATCCGCAGTATTTTGCTTTTAGCTTTTTTTTTTGAGATGCTGTGGTGAATTTCTGGATGTGGCAGGGAGTGTTGTTGCTGACAGGGAGGGCCCAAGAATTTAGTGACCTGTCCACACAAAGGCTGCAACAGGTTTGTGGGCAGCAATGACAGTGCCTCTGGTCCGCAATGCGATAGGGAGATAGAACAGAGACTGGGCACAAGGTTAGTTCTGTCTGATGCCTTCAGTCAACCTGGAGCCAGAATCCTACTTGCTCCTTGAATGGGCCTCTTCATCACTGATATGTTGTTGCTATTAATCCTCCTCCTTGAGCTGCAGTGACTGGGCAGGGTGGCAGTTCTTCGGTATCTGAAAGCAGGTAATTAGAAGGAGAAGTTGAGGTGAGAGAAGGGTGGATAGGGTGCAAAGTAAGGGATCCATGGTCACACCATCAGCAGCTGGCTGATCATATCAAATAGCAGAAGGGTCAGGTAGCTGTTGACAAGGGGCATAAAGCAGGAGCGTACCATCATCCTCAATGTTCTCAGTGATGCCCATTGCTACAGGCTCTGTCACAGCTGGTTCCAATAATTTTTTTAATTCATTGATGGGATGTGGGCATCACTGGCTAGGCCAGCATTTATTGCCCATCGCTAATTGCCCTTGATGAGCTGCCTTCTTGAACCACTGCAGTCCATGTGGTGTTAGGAAGGGAGTTCCAGGATTTTGACCCTGCAACAGTGAAGGAATGGTGATATATTTCCAAGTCAGGATGGTGAGTGACTTGGAAGGGAACTTCCAGGTGATAGTTTTCCCATCTATTTGCTGTCCTTGTCCTTCCAGATGGCACTGGTCATGGGTTTGGAAGGTGCTGCTTAGGAAGCCTTGGTGAGTTTCTGCAGTGCATCTTGTAGATGGTACACACTGCTGTTACTGTGCGTTGGTGGTAGAGGGAGTGAATTTTGTGGAGGGGTTGCCAATAAAATGGGCTACTTTGTCCTAGATGGAGTTAAGCTTCTTGAGTGTTGTTGGAGCTGCAGTCATCCAGGTAAGTAGAGAGTATTCCATCACACTCCTGAATTGTGCCTTGTAGATGATTGACAGGTTGCGGGGAATGAGGAGGTGAGTTACTCACCACAAGATGCATAGCCTCTGACCTGCTCTTGTAGCCACAGTATTTATATGGCTAGTCCAGTTTAGTTTTGGTCAATGGTAATCCCTAGAATGTTGATAGTGGGGGATTCAGCAATGTTAATGCCATTGAATATCAAGGGGCGATGGTTAGATTCTCTCTTGTTGGAGATGATCACTGCCTGGCACTTGTGTGGCATGAATGTTATTTGCCACTTGTCAGTCCAAGCCTGGAGGTTTCTTGCCCATGTTTGACCTGATGCCATGAGACTTCATGGGGTCCCAAGTTGATGTTGAGGACTCCCAGGGCAACACCCTCCGTATATCATTGTGCCGCCACCTCTGCTGAGTCTGTCCTGCCGGTGGGACAGGACATACCCAGGGATGGTGATGGTGGTGTCTGGAACATTGTCTTTAAATTATATTTCCGTGAGGATGACTATGTCAGGCTGTTTCTTGACTGGTCTGTGAGACAGCTCTCCTGATTTTGGCACAAGCCCCAGATGCTAGTAAGGAGGACCTTGCAGAGTCGACAGGGATGAGTTTGCCATTGTCATTTCTGGTGCCTAGGTCTGACAGGTGGTCCCTCCAGTTCCATTCCTTTTAGATTTTTTAGCAGATTGATACAAGTGAGTGGCTTGCTAGGCCATTTCATATGGCGTTTAAGAGTCAACCACATTGCTGTGTGTCTGGAGTCACATGCAGGCCAGACCAGGTCAGGACAGCAGATTTCCTTCCCTAAAGAGCATGAGTGAACTATACGGGTTTTACAACTATCGACAATGGTTTCATGGTCATCATTAAACTTTTAATTCCAGATTTTTATTGAATTCAAATTCACCATCTGCCTTGGCGAGATTCGAACCCAGGCCCCCAGAGCATTACCCTGGGTCGCTGGATGTGAATATGAAGCCATGTCCCCTGTGGGGCTCAGGAAATACACCCTTGTCTCCAACCAGCTCTGCTCTGTTCTTTCTGTTACATGTCACCTTGTCCTGCAAAATAGAGGGCAGAATGTCAGTGACTGTGCAGAACGTGTTTGGGTGATGTGCCTGTCATAGCCAAATAGCTGGAGGAATGTGGAGGCAGCAAGAGGTGGGTGTGAAGCTGGTAGCATTTGTAGATGTGTCAGCATGAGCTGGAGTAACTGGATGTTAGGCAAGTGCTGAGTTCCAGCAAGTGCTGCAGGATGAATGATGAGGGTGTAGGTCAATGAGTAGTGTGAGAGGCTGGTGGTGTGATAGGTAGGAGATGTCATCTGAAGATATGTCCACTGACTTTGATTACCCATTTGAGGTCGTTAGACTTCTTCTGGCACTAATACCAGCTCTTCAGGGCTAGATACAGGGAATTAACTTCCTTGGTCACTTGCTCCTAATATATTCAGTACCAGTGACCCAACTACTTACTTTGATTCAAAGAAGGTAATCCGGATTCATGAAAGTTTGACATTTGTGACAGATTTAGGTGCATTCTGGCAAAAGATTGGGCATGAATGGGAAACCCCTGGTGGCAGCCCAAGATGTTGGGGCCTGTTTGTGGCAGAATCTTTGCCTGACCCTATAGTCCATGATGTGGGGTGGGGGGGGGGGGGGGGGGGGGGGGGGGGGGGGGGGGGGGGGTTGGGGGGTGTGGGGGGGGGGCAGGTTATGAATTTCCAAAACATCAATTTCATCAGCGCTAACTTCCTTTCTGTCATGGGATGAGACAAGTGTACAAATCAGCTAAGACTCGACTTATCATTATTGGCCATCTTATAAAGGGGGCCTTGTGGGTCTCATTCACTCTCCTTTTTGTGTGCCTGTCAATAGCTACATAGTTTCCATCATTTCTTATTGTCTAATCTGTGAAACGTTCCTTTGTGAAATACCTTGGGAAGCTTTTCTATGTTAACGATGCTATGTAAATATGATCAATAATTTTTCACACTTTGTCCTTTTCACTACTAACCAGTACTAATTTTTATGAACAGATATGGGGCCTGTATATATTTTAGATTACATAAATCCATTTTCTGGGTTCTGCTCCATTGTCCCCAGGAAAAGCTGTATAAGATGATTAGACTATTAATAAGGTTAATAGCTGTGTTTCATACTTTAATGACAATACAATTCCCAGAGCAAAATTTTTAAAAAAGTCTCTTCAAATATACATAAACCATTGCTTTCTCCCCTGACTTTGCTACAAACAGTAATACTGAGAATTATGAATCACCCCTTCTATTTCCAGAGAAGGCCAACAATATTAATTACAAAAGGTAATGCCAAACGTTTTGGTACCACAGTCAGGATGTCAGACCATTGCCTGCATTAATTATATCTGTGCCTGTTTCAAGAGGATGCAATCCAATAATTATAAGTTAAAATCACGTGCCTGCTATTCTTCATTTGTTGCAGTAGTCCATTTTTTAGATGTTTCATCCTCGCGTTTCATTTACGTAAGGCATTTTTCAGTGCTGGGTCCATGTCAATACTTCTTAGATCTATCCTGACTCTATGTAATGTGTACATAGCATAAAATAAATAATACGATCATTGGCAGTTCAGTGGCCAAATCTAGCCTGCTGTGATTTAAATAGTGCAGAACATCTTGAGCATGTCCAAATGATACTCACAGCTTCACAGTAAAAACTCAATGGTCAGGAGTTGGGAGGTCTCAATTGTGAGTATAGCCGTTTATCTTAAAGTCAAGAATTGGCACTGACCATGCGAGATTTCTGTAACCAAGCAAATCACATCAATAATTCACCCCCCACCACCCCCAAACAGGATACTTTATTAAATAAAATTCCCAACATTAAATAGAATCATAGACTGATACAGCAATGATGGAGGCCATTCAGCCCATCATTCCTGTGTGGGCTCTTTGAAAGAGCTATCCAATTAATCCCACATTCCTACACTCTCCTCATAACCGAGGAATATTTTCCTTTACAAGTACATGTAAAATTACCTTTGCAAGATACCAGTGAATCTGCTTCCACCACCCTTTCAGCCGTGTATTCCAGATCATAACAACTTGCTGAGTAAAAGCATTTAATTTTCCCACTTGTTCCTTTGCCAATTACCTTAAACAGGTGTCATCTGATTGGCAGCTGCCATTAGAAATAGTTTCTCCCTATTTACTTAATCAAAACCATTCATGATTTTGAACACCTCTATCAAATTTCCTCTTCGCTTTCTCTGCTCTGAGGACAACAGCCCCAGCTTCTTCAGCCATTTGCTTCAAATATGTTTATAAGATTGTTATACTTAGGGAGTGCGGCTGGGATTTTCCGCTCCCACCTGTGGTGGGCACCATGGTGGGCGGGTGCAGAAAGTAATGTAAGAGTGAAAAAAATCTGTTTTACGTTGGCAGGAAAATAGGTTGCGATCGTCCACACCTGACTTCAATGGCAGTGCGCATTTCCCGCTGCGCGATGTCAGGAAACTAATTTTAATATATTTGAATGTCATGCATACTCATTACAGTGGCTGCTCATTGGAATCATCCCCCCACGCTGGAGCAATAGGGCATTTTGGTGTCTAATTAGAGCGATGTGTTTGACAATTGGATATAAGCAATGTGCATCTGGCATCCAACACTTTGCTCATGACTTTGAGGTTTGTTCGCCTACCTTGCATCACACAGCACTCGCAGCATCTTGGACTCAGCATGAGGTTTCGCAGGTGGCACCACATTAACTTTCAGGGGGCAAGACCCTACCTACCAGACCAACGGTATGGTGAGGGTGGCGCATAAAGGGCTGCCAGGCAAGGCCTCCACTGAGGAAAGATAGAAATGGTCAGAGGCAAGGGAAGAGGCCACAGGGCAAGACTTCTATGGGGGGGTGGGGGTGGGTAAAAGTGGTGAAGGTTGCACTTTGAAACATACGACTGGGGGGGGTGTGGTTTGGGAGCATCCTCTGGGCCAGAATGGGGAAGAATGTCTTAGAGAGGGACATAATTGACTAGGGGCCAGAATGGGATGATGGCAGAGTGAAGAAGTGCTTCAGTTTACATGACTGACCTTGCAAAGACTGTCCTTGTTCCAGACCAGGGAGAGGGAGGGCATGTCAGTCAAGTGTCAGTCATGTCCAGCGTGTTGTAAGCAGGGCAAAGTCATTACAACAGGCGCCTTGGTCTCGGGGTTCTCTAGCTTAATAATGTGCTGCAGATGGCACATTCACGGCACATTCACAGTTAGGATAGCTTGTAGATGAGTAGTGCAGGGCCATTTGAGGGTTTTGTGATGGGCAGATGGTGGGCTCAATATCTCACTGTGCATTAGACCTCAAGATAGGGAGGGGTAATCTGCAATGGGGCATAGGCAGATCTGCCTCAACCCATTCAGGGGGTTACACAGGGATATCCTCCACAATCAAAAATGGCGTAAAGCTTTGGAGGGGAAGGCTTGAGAATCCTTGGAGGGAGGGAGACCTGAATGTTATGCTCCTCCAGGACAATGGCAGGTCAATACCACAGTCACCCGAGGGAGGGTCCAAGCTGGTCTGGTAGTGAGCCATTAGCATCTTCATCTTACAACTTGAAGCGATGGCATAGCACTAAATTAATCTGAGGAATAGCTGAGCTGATGAGGGCTCTGAGGGCCGTTAGGAGGAGTGGTGCACTACATTGGGGAGCTGATTAAAGGGGCACCCAAATGAATTGTGAATTCCCAAATGAGGAGAGATGTACACCTGAGACATGTTAGGAGCCTTTCAATGACAATGCAGGGAATCAGGAGAGTGAAGCAATTAAGCCCATGTATGCGAGATGAATGACCAATCATGGCAGAAGTGGAACTCCTTGCTTTAATCCCTTGTTCTGAGCATGCCAATTGCCCACAGTGATATCGATGTCTAGGGATTTTGGCGACTGGGCAAGCTGCAGATGTATCTTTAAAGCAGGAACTCACAGTCTTGGGGTTGGCAGGCTCACAGATGAGAAATCTCAGACTCCCCTCAAATAATCTCAGTTCCTCAATGAACATTAGACCTCATGAGGATTATGAAGAGTGTAGTATGAGAATACAGTGGTTGAGGATCTCAGCGCCTGGTCAAACCAATCACGTAGCAGTCGGTCATGTAAAAGTGGGGGATGTGGGGGCAGTATACCTTGAAATGTTCCTTGCATGGCTAAGATTTCAGTGGCCAAGCCCTTGAACTCACAGTCACACACTAGTGATCTATAGAAATAGGAGCTTTGGAGGCTCATGCTGACTCTTTTTTTTCTCATTGATGCTGCAGGGAGGAGAACTTTAGGAAGATGGAGGCTGCATTTATTGCTGCCTACATAATTGGATACAGACAGGAGAGAAGGTGGAGAATATTGTGAATGCAGTGCCTGGCTTGCCAAAGGGGGGAGCTACACCTTCAAGAGCAAGGAGCAGCCAGGCCCCCTCTAGATGCAGAGGATCAGGCTGAAAGAGATGTTGTGCTTGGGTGGCTCTCAAGACCAAGGGTGTACAGAACTTGCATGTCTTATCTGCAGATGAGCAAGAGAGCGTTGCTGGCGTCTTTGCATGTCCAGGGATCTGGTGACTCACATTGGCCACATTCCCCAGGGGCAGAATTTTGCCTTTGGCGGGTAGGCTTGGTGGGGGCGGGCGGGGGCGGGCGAGGGCGGCCAGGAAGCCAAGCACAATCGGGAATGGACCACGATTTCAAGTTGGTGGGCCAATTAAGGCCAGCCAAGCATGAAAGGTGGCTGGGGAAGCTCTGAGAAGGGGTGGTTGGGGGCGGGGGCATGATGTTGCTGGGTCCAATGGCAACCCAGCAGCCGATTCAAAAGCAACCCAGGCAGCCCCTGGAAGGCTGCCATAGAAGGACATCTCCTGTACTCTCGCTATGGATTCCTGTGCAGTTGGACAAGGCAGGCGGGAAGGCTGGTCGGCAGGGCAATCAGCCCCATGTTTCTCCAAGGAGTGCCTCGCAGCCCTCCTGGTAGAGGTGGATGCCAGAAGAGGCACCCTTGTCCCCAGAGACAGGAGGAGGAGGCCACTGCACCTCACCAAGAATGCCTAGGAGGAGGTGAACAAGATGAACAGCCACGATGTGGTGAGGTGCACACAGGTGCAGTGCCGGAAGTGCTTCAATGATCTGCTGCGTTCAGGAAGGGTGAGTACCATGTTGGCATGGGTCAGTGTGGAGAGCGGTTAAGGGCTGGCCACCCCCTGTGGACCTCAGGAGTGTTAGAATGTGAGTGGCAACTGTCAATCACACCGGAGTTGGTCAAGGGGGTGAGCCCTAGCTGCTTGGACTGAGTGCCATGCGGCTTGAGGGCCATGAATTGGATGTGCCCTGTGAGATGTTCCTCATGTGGGGCTGGCGATGCAGGTAGTAAGTGGACTAATCAATGTTCATCTATCCTTTCAGGAGAAGACATCCCATAACAATATTGAGAGGTCACGGACTGGCGGGGGACCCCACATCCAATCCCGACATGCTATGAGCAGGAGGCCCTGGAACCCGAGGGGGGGCATGTACCTCGATCAACTGACCGCGGTGAGGTTGGGGTGCCAGATGAAGGTAACAGTGCAGTGCATTGAGGTGAGAACGCCAGATATTGCAACCATTCTAGTGTGGTCTCTATACTGATGTGAGCCTCGAACCTGGAATCCCCATTGATAATCGAAAGACGAAGGCACCATGATGCAGATATCTGTTGTCTCACCAGGATGCCTGGCATGCACAGTAACAGTGTCATGTCCTTCTTCTCACTTTTAGGATCAACTGCAGGCACTTGCAATGAGGACCCAGAAGGGCCACCCCTGACACCGGAGGACTACCATGGTCACCACACACCCATGTCACACCTGTTCTGTCAAGCAGGCACCAGCGCAGATATCAGCACCTCATAGGATCGGTATCTAGTATCTCAGTGGACATTGGTGAAGGCACTTCACACTCGCTTGAGGTGCAGGCGGAGACAGAGAGTGCCCAGGGTGCCGGCAGTCAGAGGGCTGCTGGAGACCAAGACAATGCTGATGATGGGCTTCTGGAGTCATCCATTATGCAACAGATGCTGGAAGTCCAGCAGGGTGTATGGGACGATCTGGCGGAGATACTTGAGGGAATGTGTGCCATGGTGTCCATTTGGGAGGAGTCCATATGGAACATGACCACCGCATTGAGGATTAAGGCTCTCTATCTGAATTCATGTTGCATTTAAAAAAAAAATGAACTGATAGTGCAAATAGAGATAAATAAGTACGATCCAATAGCCATTGCAGAGACATGGCTACAGGATGGGATAGATTGGGACCTGAACATTGAAGTGTATGTGACTTTTAGAAAAGATAGGAAGTTAGGAAAAGGTGGAGGGGTGGCTCTGTTAATTAAAAATGACATTAACACAATAGAGAGGAATGGCCTAAGTTTAGGAAACTGGGATATAGAAGCAGATTGGGTAGAGATGAGGAATGATAAAATCAAAAAGTTGCTTGTGGGAGTGGTGTACAGGCCCCATAACAGTAATCACATGGTAGGATGGGGTATCAAATAAGAAATAATGGGAGCTTGTCAGAAAGGTATGGCAATTATCATGGGGGATTTTAATCTACATATAGACTGAAACAACCAGATTAGCAAAGGTAGCATGGGTGACGAACTCATTGAATGTTTTAAGGATAATTTCTTAGATCAGCACATCCTGGAGCTAACCAGGGAGCAGGCTACAATAGACGTGTATTGTGCAACGAGATGGGATTAATTAATGATTTCATGGTGAAGGCCCCAAGATAGCAGTGATCACAAGGGCAGCAGACACTTGAGAGCACCACCACCTGGAAGTTCCCCTCCAAGCCACACACCACCCTGACTTGGAAATATACCACTGTTCCTTCACTGTTGCTGGGTCAAAATCCTGGAACTTTCTCCCTAAACAGCACTGTGTGTGTACCTACACAACATGGACTGCAGCAGTTCAAGAAGGCAGCTCACTATCCCCTACTTGAGGGAATTTGTGGCTGGGCAATAAATGTTGGCCCAGGTACCGATGCCCACGTCCCATGAATGGATTAAAAAAGATTGAATTTTACATTCAATTTGAGGGGGAGAAGACTGGGTCTTAAACTAGTATTTTAAACTTAAATAAGGACAATTATGAGGGCATGAAAGCAGTGTTAGCAAAAGTGAACTGGCAATTTAGGTTCAGGGATAGGTCAATCGAGATGCAGCCGCAGGATATTTCAGAATACACAGAGAAAATATATCCCAACAAGAAAGAAAGAAAAAATCCACCATCCATGGTTAACCAAAAAAGTTAATGGTAGTATCAAACTTAAAGAAAAAGCATGTAATTGTGCAAAGATGGGTGGCAGGTCAGAAGATTGGATAGAATATAAAAAACAACAAAGAATGACTAAAAGATTAATAAGGGGGAAAAAATTAGAGTTTGAGGTAAAGCTAGCTAATAATATAAAGAGAGATAGTAAGAATTTCTATAGATATTTAAAGAAGAAAAGTTAAAGAGTTAACAAGTAAGCTTTGTTCCTATAGGAAGTAAGACTAGGGAATTAATAATGGGAAATAAGATGATGACAGATGAATTGAATAAGTATTTTGCATCAGACTTCACTATAGATGATATAAGTAACATCCCAGAAATCAGTATAAATCAGGAATTTGAAGGGAGGGAGGACCTCAAGAAAATTACAAACACCAGGGAAGTGGTACTTAGCAAATTGTTGGAATTGCAGGTTGACAAGTACCTGATTCCTGATGGTTTCCATCCTAGGGTCTTAAAAAAAGTAATACAGTGAGATAGTTGATGTGTTGGTTTTAATTTTCCAAAATTCACTAAATTTAGGGAAGGTTCCATTAGATTGGAAAATAGCAAATGTAACTCATTCATTTTAACAAAATTAAAACTGTATGGGTTCAATAATGGACCCCAATATATTTGTGCCAATAACTTTGTATGATCTGCCTTTCTTGTAAACTAAAATGTTGTCCAACTACCTATCAGGCACAACAAGGCCAACAAAGAGAACGGCAGCGTGGATTTCTGAAAGCAGCCTCCTAAGTCATAACCATATTCTTCATAAAAAGATTTAAAGAAAGATTGTGAAATGCGTCTGCAGTCATTTTTTTTGTTAGTCTGTAATTCTAGTTAAATGTGATGATTAGTTCTGTGACCTAATTCTGAAAAATGTCCTATGGAGTTTTGGCTCCTGATACCACAGTTTGCTTTTGTCGTTCAGTCATTTGATCATTAACGATGAGCGTTAATGAGTCAAAACCCATAATGATTATTTTAAGTGTGCTGCAGGCTCAGTAGTTCAAATGCTGAATAATCAGAAAGTAAGCAAAGAAAATTATTTTTGCAATCTTGGATGAGTTTTTTGTGGATATCTCTACAGGATACATCAATTCTACTGGATTGGGAGTTTTCTTCTTTTTGTACTATTAATAACGTAAATTAACAGAGAGGAAATTAATAAGTAAATGTAAGAGAAATATAAATTTTGATATTAATACATTTTCCCTGAAAGCTCATCAGCTGTTAAACAAGATTGACATTCCTTTTGGCCTATATAAGAGTGAAAAATTATACTTGAATTATTTCATTAAAACATTAACAAAATAGCAGGGAAGCATAGCATGGTCACAAATCCAATTTGTAGCAATAAATGCAGAGAAGAATGGAAAGGGATTGTCTTCTCATGCGCTAAGTCCTTTTGAATGAGCTCAGTGGCCCATGCACACAAAGAAATTAGAAATAAATAGAAGTCTTAGCCAGAACTATTTGACATAATGGACCAAGTTACTAAAGAAAGTTCAGCAAATTGGAGCCGATGAGATGTGTTTCCACAGAACGAGTGTATTGAAGAATGTGGGAGGGGAGGTGAGGTCATCCAAAATGGGGTGAGCATTAACTCTGTCTATCCTTACATTTCCTTTGCTTCCTGAAAGGTTGCAGAAGTTCCAAAGGGTCTGGACGAACTTCAAAAGATATCCAAATTGAAATTTTACCCCCCCCCGACCCCCCAAAAGATGCACCAGCGTGTATTTTTGAATTCTTTTGGCTCTTTTTAAGGAGGATGTTTTGTTAAATATAGCACTTCATAGAGATAGTCATTAAACTAGTAGTATACAAAAACAGAGTTATTGTGGTCTGTGGCAATCCCAAAAAATTGCAAACACAACAAAAACGTTTCCTTTGTCTCTGTGATTTCCATGTTGAATACAGAAATTATATTCATGAGAATACTTTTACTCACAGAATGCCAGATTGGCAGGTTAGTGCAGTACTGAGGGAGTGTTGTACTGTCTGAGGTGCTGTCTTTTGGATGAGATGTTAAATTACAGTCCTGGCTGCTTTTTCAATATGATAAAGCTGCTGACTCGAAGAACAGCAGGGAGTTCTCAAATTGGGATAGGTGGACTCCTGAGGATCCATTGAGACCTTGCAGGGGTCCACAAAATAATGTTAAAGTGCTTACTGACTCGGTCCCAGAATCAAAACTGAGTAACGGGGGCCGCCAGCAGCCGAACTAGGGAACGGCAGCTGGAACCGAGCTGTGTGGACAGCCCGGTAGCTGGATCAGAGTGTGTTTAATGGACCTTGGAAGATGTGGCAGAGCGTTGTTCTGTGAAGAGATTGTGGCAGGGGGATGGGATGGTGATTGATGCCGGAAGATGATGTGAACACTTGTGACATTAGTTAGGCTGAAAGTTCTGTTACTAATTTTTGAGCTTCACTTTTCATCAAAATAACAAAATCACCAGCAATCACCCCAACCCCCTGTGCCTCTTCCATCCCCGAAGCTACCAATGTCCCTGGGAAATTATTTTTTCTGTTTTTAATATTTTTGCATGTAGAGGCGATCTCCCTGAGGCTGTACTTAGCCTTGGGGAGATGAATGCGTTCTTTCATGTGCATGCGCGAAAGAGCGCACTCTCAATTTTAAGCATTCCCCCCCAACCGCACAGGGAGCGCACAGCACTTCCCTGTGGACGTCACACTGGGTGGGCCTTAAATCGGCCCGCCCACATAAAATGGCACCACACTTCTGATCGGGAGCGCCGATCGGAAACGCGCCCGCACTCACCTGCCCATCAACTTCCAGGGGGAAAAATCAGCCTATAATATTAAAATTTAAGTGGGGACGGTCTGTGATTACTAATCCATTTGAAAAGGGGTTATTTAACCAATAATGTTTGATCATGCCATAAGGAAAGTCCTTTGTTCCAAAGTGTTCTCAAATTGTTACAAGTATTGTCAAATTATTACATAAATCTGTCACCCTGGTACAATTAGCCTCTGATCCAGTGTGGGAATTGTCACATGTTAAGAAAAGCCTCTGATTATTGTTATATTTGAGCTGTGGGAAAATGGCTGTGGGAAATGAGCACTTTTCCCTCACCCCAGAACTGAAACAGAGAGAAGATAGAAACAGACCAAGTTACCTTAGCTAAAATTCACCTACAAGAGCGGAGGCATTAGAGCTTCAGGCAAAAAAGGGGAATGGGAAAGGTTAGAGAGAAAGGAAAAAGAGGAACAGGAAAGGCAGAAGGAAAGGGGGGGAAAGATGATTCCAAGACGAGAAGGGAGAGAGAGAGAAAAAGAGGAAATTTCAGGAAAGAGAGAGAGAGAGAGAATTCCAGAAGGAAAAGCTCGAGAAGGAATTACTGGCACAAAAAGGTAGTATTGCTGTTTAGTACCCAAATTTGAAGAAAATGACATTAAAGCTTCCTTTACATCCTTTGAGAAGATTGCAGGTAAATTGAAGTGACCAGAAGAGATTTGAACTTTCCTAATGCATAATCAGCTAACAGGGAAAGCGAGTGAGTTATATCCTATGTCGGCTGCAGAGAGCTCTTCAAACTATGAGCAGATGAAAAATGCTATTCTGAGTGCTTATGAGTTAGTGCCTGAAGCATACTGCCAGAGATTTAGGGACACTCGCGGAAAGCCCAATCAAGCTTTCCTCGAATTTGAGAGAATTAAACAACTTGTACTCAAGCACTGGATGTGAGCACTCAAAATTCATCACACTTACAAACGATTAGGAGAAGTAACTATGTTAGAGGAGTTCGGAAACTGGCTCCCGTACAGCCTTAAAACTCGTGTAGAGGAACAAAGGGTTTCAAAAGCCAGGAAAGCAGTCATCATACCAGATGGCTATGACTTAAGTCACAAAACTCTAGCTCAAAATAAACTTGGATCTGGAAAATCTTACAAGCTAGGGAGAGATATAATGGATGAAGATGGAGTAGAAATGGGCTCAAGAGGAAAGTAAAGCAGGGAATAGAAAGCAGATCAGTCCCCCACTTTTAAAAGAAGGAACTTGTGTGGTAAACCAGCAGGGTCCCACCCTGTGTATTTTCAGTGTAGAAAACCTAGGCACATACAGGAGAATTGTTGGCACTCCATAAGACCAACATGGGGCTCTGTGGCAAAACCAGTGGCTGAAGACATATGAGTTGTTAATTTGTGTTCAAATGTTACCACACCCAATTCAAATAATTGTCAGAATTTTTTGTCTAAAGGGAAAATGACCCCTAGCTTTTCCAAAAAGCCATTGAAGGAGATCAGCATTTTCAGGGATACTGATTGCTGGCAAATTTTGCTTGTGGGGAGGAAATGGAGATTTTTGTCCTGAAAGCGGAGTGTATGCCAAAGTCCTGGTTAAGGGACTTACTGGAGAATTTGTAGCGGTTCCTTTAGTAAAAACTTACCTGGAAAGTAAGTTGGTCATCGTGGTGACGTTGTTTGGGGTCATTCCAAGCTTTCCAATGCAGGGGGTTGACTTATTGCTGGTCAATGACGGCGGGATGTCAGGTCTTGTGTCCAGAGGGGTCCAGAGTGGTCCATGGGGACTGGGGAAACTGAGAGGAACCAGCAAAATTCTGCTCAGCTGCAGAGAGCTGAGGAATTCCCTAATATCATACAGGGGCTGATAGAACCAGGAAATTCTAAGAAGGCTAAAGAAAAGCCAAAGGAATTTAAAGGGGCCAGGATAGAACCTGTAGATTTAAAAGGCTAGGATAGATCCCATAGAATTTATAAAGTCCAAAACAGACCCACAGGAAAGCGAAAGTGTTAGAATAAAAGCAGCAGAGGTTGAAGGAAATGCACAAGAGGTGGGGCAGCAGAAACCTTCTTCCAAGATTTAACTAGGGACCAAGGACCAGGCAAGCAAGAAGTGAAAGGGATCAGAACTGAAATCTGAGACAAAGTATATTTTCATTTTCCCTGCCATTTCAGCCTCATCTCTTACTCTGATTCTGATAAAAGGCCACTTCATCTGTTTCTCCCCACAGATGCTGCCTGACCTGCTGAGTTTTTTCAGCGTTTTTTTATTTCAGATTTCCAGCATCTGCATTATTTTATTTTTGTCTTTGTAAATAAACATGAGAGAGGAATAGATTTTTCACTGGAAGTCGATTCCTGCAATGCATGCCTGAAGATGTCAGCCTGGTGTTCACTGCAATTTGGGCCTTGGGCCTCAATTACGTGAAACCCAAAAGTCTAGAGATGCCAATTGGGCAGCTCACTGGTTGGAGTCCTGGAAAGCTTGTTTGGGATCAATACAGGGTCAGCTCTCAGGAAATTCCTGTAATGGGGGTGCTGGGCAAAACTAAAGACAACTATGGGTTGGCACTAGCCTGCAGTATTGCTGTGAAACTGAGGACAACAATTCTGCTCCTCCTGGCTCCACACTA
Source organism: Carcharodon carcharias (assembly GCF_017639515.1). Taxonomy (NCBI): domain Eukaryota; kingdom Metazoa; phylum Chordata; class Chondrichthyes; order Lamniformes; family Lamnidae; genus Carcharodon; species Carcharodon carcharias. The sequence continues at coordinate 140,630,390 of NC_054471.1, forward strand.
ATGTAATTAAAAAAAAACACAGCTTACTCAGTTTTTTGGTCAGTAGCTGCCAGCAGTGGCTTTAAATTGCTGATCAGCTCCAAATTAAAAATTATTAAACAAATGATAGCAAGATTCCCCTGACATGTCCTCTCATGTGACACTGTCACATGAGTTGTGACATGTTCATAACTTTTATTGAAGCATTTATTAAATATTTAAAAACACTCATGAAACCTCATCCCAACCTTAAGATTGGATGGGCAGGCCCATTAATGACGTTAATTACTTTTTCAATGGCCTCAATTGGCCTTTGACAGGTCCGCAGGCACGCAGCTGATTCGACTGTGCCCCCGCCGACCTGAAAATGGAAATCATGCTGGGTGATGTCGGGAGTTCCACCGCTCACCAACCGGAAGATCCTGCCCAATAGATCAATTTTTTGCCCCAAAAAAGGAATAATAGTGATCAATATCATCCTCTACATCTCTGTAAATGATAGCCATAGAGAAATATTACACATGCAAGCTTTTTATTCCTTATAGAATTAAATACTTATGGCTAATGTAGAGTGAAGGATTAATAGTTATGTTAATTAGACAATGATGTAAATGATGATGTAAGCATGACTCAGGGTCAGTGACCAAGAGGTTCCAAGGGAGCAGGACACAGAACACTGTGTGTCCAGTGAATAATGTACTTACCATGAGGTCTTGGATGTAAATAGTATAAATAAACAGTTTTAAGGAAAACTAAATACTATCTTCAAGTTACTCATAGGTTAAGAGAAACCTCATCAAGCCAGAAGACAATACATGTGAAGGGTAGCAAGTCAAACCATGGTGGCAGCACAAACTAGTTAGCATTAAAGTAAATATTCTGGATCATTGGCTAGAGTTTTAGAACATGCCCCATGAGACTGTACATGTTACAACAGCATCTGATTCTTGGAAAATTGAAGTTTTTCATTTAATTGCTGGCTCTTGAGAATGGGTACTTTTTAGCTCAATATGTAGAGGGGTCCAACAAGGGACGGCACAGTGCTGGACCTAATTCTGGCTCGGTGGCTGAGGTAGTGGTGGGGGAGCATTTTAGTGATAGCGACCACAACATGGTACAGTTTAAGTTTGTTATGGACAAAGAAATAGACAAGTTGCAAAAAATTGTTTTGGATTGGGGGAGAGTAGATTTTAGTAAAATAAGGCAGGATCTGGCCAAGGTAGACTGGGAACAGCTACTTGTGGGGAAATCTACAGAGGAGCAGTGGGGGGCATTCAAAAAGGAAACGGGGAGGGTACTGGCTCAACATGTTCCCTTTAGGGTGATAGGAAGGAGTAACAATCATGTTAGCTGGAAGGGTTAAAGTCAATGTAATTCTATCTTCAAATCAGACGTTTCACATTTCAGGGCTGAAATTCCTCATATAGCCATTCTGCTGCTGTAATGGTAGTGGAGCAGTAATCTTGATGTGCCTGTGACCTGCACTCCTGAACCTGCCAGAGTATCAGGACTCAGGCCAATATAATCTACTTAAAATAAATCCATGCAGGATTTCTGCTCCATTCACTTTCATATCAAGAATTAGTGTCTCTGCTTATCACCCAATTCTCCTTCTCCACTTATCTTCTCCCGGTCATATTATATCAGATCAATGCCGAGACCCCTTGGAAATTTAGGGTCTTTTTATATCTTTGTTTCATCATGCAGCTGTTTCCTGCATCTAAACTGGTATGAATAATGATTAAAGAAAGGTAAACAGATGCTAATTGATTGATACAATGAACACCCTTCGACAAATTGGTCCTACAGCAATTAAACAACAGGAGAAGGAGGAATGGATGGTGCAGTGGCCCAGCACAGTTTTCTATTACTACAGGACCTGACTTTGGAGCAAATGAGGTATCTCACTTCATCATACCCAAACTGACAAAGAAAGGATTAGAACAATCATACCTAAAGAGGCCATTGATTTAAAACATTAAGCCTATGCTTCTTTCTCCACAGGTACTGCCTGACATTCTGTATATTTCCTGCATTTTAAGTTTTTGTCTGAGAATTTATAGGCGTCTCTTCACAAGGGCCTCGAAGGTGAAGGGACAACATGACAGAAATCATAAAGATTCTGAAAAGTTACGAAAAGGCAAATGGATGAGTGCAACTCCTACAATACTCAAAAAACTTGACTCCCTCCAGGACAAAGTAGCCTGCTTGATTGGTGTTAAACAGGGGAAGAGTGTCCTGCAGTCAGCATCGTGGTGAAGCGGTCTGGGGAGAGTGTCCTGCAGTCAGCATTACGTGAAGCACAGAGGAGGCACTCAGGTCAAAGCCTCCCTGTACATGGACATGTCACCGTCTTCTGCTCAGATCCGCTGTCGGTGCGCAGACTAATCAACATCTGCGACCCCCAGTTTGAACTGGCCTCGGGAGCCAAGGTAAATCGTGGCAAGAGCGAGGCCATGTTCTTTGGGAACTGGGCTGACCGATCCTTTCTCCCCTTCACCGTCAGGGCTGACGGCCTGAAGGTGCTGGAGGTATGATTCGGAGGGACCAGGGCATGTGTTAGAAACAGGAAGGAGCGAGTGGCTATGGTGGAAAGAAAACTGGGCATGTGGGAGCGACGCTCCCTCTCCATTGCAGGTAAGAACCATATTGGTAATTTGTGTGTGGAGCTGGAAGACGTAAATCGGGTTCTAAATGAACACTTTGTGTTGGTGTTCACAAATGAGAGGGACGATGTGGGTATGGAAATCAGGCAGAAGGACTGTGATATAATTAAAGAAATTAGCTTAGAAAGAGAGGAAGTTCTAAGTGGTCTAGCAGACTTAAAAGTAGATAAGGTGGCATATGGGATACTTGCCTTCATTAGCCGAGGCATAGAAAATAAGAGCAGGGAGGTTATGCTGGAACTGTATAAAACGCTCGTTAGGCCACAGCTAGAGTATTGCGTGCAATACTGGAATCCGCATTATAGGAAGGATGTGATTGCGTTAGAGAGAGTGCAGAAGAGATTTACCAGGATATTTCCTGGACTGGAGAGTTTTAGTTATGAGGAGAGATTGGATAGACTGGGGTTATTTTCCTTGGAGCAGAGGCGATTGAGGGGGAACATGACTGAGGTTTATAAACTTATGAGGGGCATAGATAGGGTAGACAGGAAGGAATTTTTCCCCTTGTTGGAGGGATCAATAACCAGGGGGTATAGATTTAAGGTAAGAGGCAGGAGGTTTAGAGGGGATGTGAAGAAGAATATTTTCACCCAGAGGGTGGTGGAAATCTGGAACTCACTGCCTGAAAGGGTGGTAGAGGCAGAAACCCTCATAACATTGAAGAAGAATTTGGATGTGCACTTGCGATGCCATGGGATAAAAGGTTTTAGGCCTAGTGCTGGAAAATGGGATTAGAATAGTTTGGTACTTGTTTGACCGGCGCAGACTCGATGGGCCGCAGGGCCTTTTTCTGTGCTGTAGACCTCTATGACTCTATGACTTGCTACAATCAATTGGTGAATAATGAGACGGGGAATCAACCTTTACTCAGTTATAGATTTATTCACAAAGTAAAACATTGAAAATGTATAGTACCTAACTCTACAATACTCCACTAGCGTTAATAAGGCTAGAATTTTCCCATTGGTATGCAGGCGTGGGCCCCACATGCCGACACGTAAAATAACACTTGGTGACGTCGGGCGAGTGTCCCGATGTCACTGCGTGCCATCGCGGTATTTAGGTGGGCAGGTGCACAATGTTCTCCAATGTGTTTAATTAATCATGTAGTTAAGGCCCTTGAGGCAGCAATTGACTGCAATTTTTTGGGGACCCTTGTGATCTTCAGGACATTGCATGGGTGCAACAGGCAGGTGGGAAGGAGACATTTGTATAAACCTCATCCACGGGCGGGATAAGAGGGGTGAGTGGGATCGTGAATGTTATCTGTCAGATATTTAATTGTGAAAGTTGCTGCAAATTGCCTGTGTGAGCAGGAATTCTTCAAAACACATACCAGCTGCTTTGACAGGAGTAACAGCCTTCAGGTCAGGACTCTACAGTGAAGATCATTTCTGGGGCCTGCAGCTTTCAGGAAGCTTTCCCTTAGCCTGGAAATGGGAGTTGTGCTCTCCACTGGAGGCACCTCCTCTGAGGAGGAAGGGAGGGCCAGAAGGGGGAGGAGGCCAGGAGTCCACATTCAGCCTCCAGGGGAGCCACCTTTGTGAGGAGAGGTGCAGGCACAAGGGGTGCAGGGCCAAGAGGTAGTCCAAGGCAGAAGGGGCTGCAGAAGACGCTACTATCCTGCTGCCAGGGTATACAGGCGGCAAAGCAGCTACCTCAATATGCCTGAGGTGCGGTGCTGAAGAAGGCTCTTCAAAGGAGACAACTCTGTCAGATGATAGGCCCTGAAATCTGTGCAAACTGTGTGGTTGGGCACCCCATGCCATTGGAGCTAAAGGTCACAGCTGCCCTTAACTTCAATGCCTTCAGCTCCTTCCAGGGCCTGGTGGGTGATCTTTGCGGAGTCTCCCAATCAGCTGTCCACATTTGTGTCAGGCAGGTGACAAACGCTGTATTCAGACGTGCATTGACTTTCATCCACCACCGCTGGGATGATGCCAGTCAGACACAGCGAGCCAGAGGCTTCACAGCTATTGCTGGATTCCCCCGTATCCAGGGTGCAATAGACGGCACACATGTGGCCATCAAGGCGCCAGCAGGTGAGCCCGGTGCCTTCGTCAACAGGAAGGGCTTCCACTCCATGAACGTACAGATAGTGTGTGACCACAGGATCCAGATTCTGCAAGTCTGTGCAGGGTACTCAGGCAGCTCCCACAACGCCTACATCCTCAGACACTCCCAGGTGCTGAGGTTCTTCAGTGCTCTAGCTCAGCTGGATGGATGGCTGCCGGGTGACAAGGACTATCCTCTCAAAAGATGGCTCATGACGCTTCTCCACCATCCAAAAACAGAGGCTGAGCAGAGGTACAATAGGAGCCACAGCTCCACAAGGGCTGTGGTAGAGAGAACCGTCAGTCTTCTCAAGATGTACTTCCGATGCCTGGACCATTCAGGGGGCGCACTCTAATATCACCCAGATCAAGTGCCGCTGATAGTGGTTTCATGCTATGCTCTCCACAATCTGGTGCTGGAAAGGGGCAATGCTTTGGACGAAGAAGATGTGGAGGCAGTTGCTCCGGATGCACATGGTGAGTCCAGCAGTGAGTCTGAGGATGAACATGCACAGGAGAATACTGAGGGGGTAGACGCTGACCCGGGCATACTCCAGGGCACAAGGGACACCTGGGAGGCTTTAATCCAACGAACCTTCAGTAGCCCACCACAGATGGACATTCAACACACGCCAGGGCTGCAGGCTCCACATACGATACCTGAGTACTAAATCTGCCTGGATAGTCACATTAACTAAGGCCCTTGTCAACAAATCTCGATGTTGAACAACTCGCTCATAACATCATGGGTTCCCATCCATCTGCAGAAGTAAGGAAACACCCTGAGGCATGGCAACGTATCAAAATTTATTTACAAACATAACTTCAGAAACCAAAAAAGAAGGTGTTGCACATCACACCAAGTCCTTTTTATCCAAACGTTCATGGGATGTGGGTGTTGTTGGCTAGGCCAGCGTTTATTGCCCACCCCTAATTGCTAACCTTGTTCCGAGAGCATTTAAGAGTCAACCACATTGTTGTGGGTCTGGAGTCACATGTAGGCCAGACCTGGTAAGAACAGCAGATTTCCTTCTCTAAAGGACATTAGTGAATCAGATGGGTTTTTATGAAAATGGTTTCATGGTCATCATCAGGCTTTTAACTCCAGATTTTTGTTGGATTCAAATTTCCCCACCTGCTTTGGTGGGAATTGAACCTAGGCCCCTGGAGGATTACTCCGGATCTCTGCAATACTAGCCTAGTGATAATGCCACTCTGCCACTGCCTCCCCCAAAGTCTTTAATGAACTGTACTATGAACTACTACTAACATAAAAGCACCAATGAGAAACCCGTGATGTGCCTAAGGTGCTTTAAATTTACGCTTACAGGTGCTATGTCTTGGAGCTGTCCCCTCACTGGCATTGGCATCTGAGACAGCCTGCTCTCTATGCTGTCCTGATGGCCTCGATGACCTTGGCGGCCGTCCTCTAGCCCGTGGAGCCTTTGACAGCCTTGCCTGGGAGGGGGCGGCCAGTTCCACAGCTGGCTTCTCCCCAGTTGTCGCAGCCTCATCGGATGCCACGGTCACTGGCAGAGGGGTGGAGGACCTGCTGCCCTCATCCAGAGCGCCCCGAGAGGAGCGCACAGAGATGACAGGCAGCTGCTGTGCCGATGTGAGGTCGCTTCGGAACTCCCTGCTCACCGTAGATGAATGGGCACTAAGGATACTTGGTGCCCAAAACATCTCCCGCACAGGCAATGACCAGCTGAGGCCAATGCCACTGTGAGGGCTTGCAGGCCCTAGCGCAACCCCAGGAGGCCATGATTGTTCTCCTGGAGAAGCCGCTCCATGAAAGTCGCCGCTCTATGGAGGACGCATGGTGCTTGGCCATGAGGCTCATTGCATCTGTGATGCTCCGTGTGGACTCCTCCAGCACGGGCACCATGCACATAGCCTCATGTATCTCCGCCAGATCCTCCCGCATACCCTGCTACACCTACAGCATTTGCTGCCTCATGGACGACTCCAGAGGCACATCATCAGACACCGACCGAGCAAGTGCCTGGTCCCCAGCAGTCCTCCGATTGCTTGCACCCTGGGCACTCTCTGTCTCTGCCCACACCTCAAGTGAGTGTGAAGTGCCCTCACTACTGTGCCCTGGAATGCTAGCTGAAGATCTAATTCCCACCGAGGTGCAAATATCTGCGCTGGTGCCTGCCTGGCAGAGATGGTGTGATGCTGATGAGTCGATTTCATCTGGGCCCTCAGGTGTGAGAGGTGACCCCTCTGCCTCCTCTTCCCGGCCCTGCTCCGGTGATGCTGAAAGGAAGAAAAGGACATTTGATTAGTTACAATGCAGACAATGTCAATTTGTAATACTGTCCCCCAGATCAGTATGCGCTCACCCTTCCATAATTAATGGTCAACCCATGTTGCAAACTTCAATCACTGAGCATTCAGCAGTGTCATGGCTGCTGGGGCACACATGGTGACCTGAATGCTCACCAAACATACCTCCCCGTGGCACCCCAGCCTCACCGCCATCTGTGAACCTAGGCGCAAGGCACCTCTCCAGATCCATGGCCTGCTGTTCAAAAGGAGTCAAGATGGCCAACTGGGCCTGGCCTCCGCCAGTCCGCATCCACTCGGTGGCATTGTGCACAGTCTTCTTCTGAAAAGGAGAGAAGAGCATTCTTAGTCCAGCCTGTACCTGGGTTCCCATCGCATCCCTGCCAACCCAGCCAGAGTGGGACATTGCAGGACTCCAGTTCTTCGTCACCCTGCAGCTGCTGCACACTCACACAAAGAAGCCAGGGCTGACCCCCCCTTGCCCAAATGCTGTCTCCATCACATTTGGCAGCACAAGGTGTAACCTTGCAAAGCAAGGAGGCACAAGCACGTGGAACTCAAAGGGCAGCAGATGGATTGGTGTCCCGCCAACTGGAAGCTCTCCTCCCAACATTTTAGCAGCCTGACTTTGACATGCTTCCCGGTTCCAGCACGCTGCCTAGGTGCAGAACCTTGAGTTTCACCCCTGGGTGTCATTGTCACATATGCTGTGGGTGCAGAACCCATCCTAGCACAACCCTCTCAGGGTGAACAAGGCATGGGCAATACCTGCTGGCCCAACCAATGAGGGGTACATGCCATGAGGGATACATGCCGTAACTGTACTCAGAGTTGCTGGGGGTTGGGGGGGTTGGGGGCGGAGGGGGATTGGGGGAAAGGGTGATGGCTGCATTAAGTGACCTCAGCCAACATGGAAGTTACCCTTCCTGAATGCGGGAGGTCGCTGAACCTTTTTTGGCACTGGACCCATGTGCATCGCACCACATCATGAGAGCTCACACTCTCGGCCACCTCCTTCCAAGCACGTTTGGTCAGGTGGGGAGGCCTCCCCCTCCTGTCTCCCAGAAGCAGGACCTCCCGCTCTGCTGCCATCTCCTCCAGGAGGGCAGCTAGGCACTCATCCCAGAAATGAGGGGCACACTGCTCCGCTGCCCTCCCCTCCAGCCTGGCCTGCCCCGCTGGCCTACTTCCGGTCTTGCGGGCTGCATAATAACCCTCTGCTGTGCTCCTCTGCCGGCAACTTGAGTAGCCTTGCAAAGGCTGCCAGGCCTTCATTTAAACAGACCACTGGGTCACCATTGGACCTGGTGGTCTGAGCACACCTGCCGCCGCCCGCCCACTCCTGTTATCCTCAGGAGTCAAGACATATGTTGGGTAGGCCTTAATTGGCCCACCAGCGTAAAATGGCTGCTCGGACCTGATCGTGGGCGGCGGTCGGGTCCGTGCCTGCTCCCACTCGGCCCACCCAACAAGGGGAAAATACTCCCCTAAGTGTCTCTTTATACGGACAGAAGTAACTAACCAAAAGGGTCCACCTTACCCCATCTTTATGCTCTTAACCTTAATTTATGCAATCAATAATTGGTACCCCATCCATCACACCCTCCACCACCAATAAGTGTGCCATCTACAAGATGCACTGCAGCAGCTCACCAAGGAGCCTTCAAAAGTACATTCCATGAACTCCACCACCTAAAATGAGGGGAGGCTATGGCAAAGTGGTATTGTCACTGGCCCAGCAGGGTAATTCTCTGGGGACCTGGGTTTGAATCCTGCCACAGTAGCTAGTGAGATTTGAATTCAATGGAATTGAAAGTTTGATGATGGCCACAAAACCATTGCTGATTGTCATAAAAATCCATTTGGTTTACTAATATCATTTAGGGAAGGAAATCTGCCTTGCCTGGTCTGGCCTACATGTGACTGCAGACCCACAGCAATGTGGTTGACTCTTAAATGTCCTCTGAACAAGGGCAATTAGGGATGAGCAATAAATGCTGGCCTAGCCAGTGATGCCCACATCCTGTGAACAAATAAAAAGGAATAAGGGCAATAGACACAAGTCATCTTGACTTGGAAATATATCCCTTCACCATTGCTGGGTTTTCCTGGAACTCCCTTCCTAATAGGACTATGACTATATCTACACTAGCTGGACTGTAGCGATTCAAGACCACATTCCTAAGGGCAATTAATGTTGGGCAATAAATATTGGCATTGCCTACCATGCCCACATCCCATGAACAAATAAAAAATAAAGGAATGGGAACAAATTAAGAAAATCATAATAAGGAATTAAAGGGAAGGTTATAAAATATTCTTTAAACAATTAATTATTCTCCGGAATTCCCTATGTTTAAGCAGAGTCAATAAATACTTTTCTAAAGGGGCTCAGATAATTGATTGAAACAGAAGAATATTAAAAGGACTGAATACAGTACAGAAGAGTGGGTTTAGACTAGGTGGTTCATGTGCAAAAATTCCCTAGTGAAGACCCCTAGTGCTGTAATATTTTATGATCCTATGGAAAAGAGGAACCAGTCCTGAAGGATGGTTGTAATAGTACAAAGTTAAGCAAAGTGTAAGAAATCAGGATATTGCAATGACTGCACTCTACATCATCTTCCTTCTAGTTCATTTCTATAAATTTGATTATACCAATTCTTGATCAGAAACATATGCCATTCAATGGCTACCTTTAATGACTACATGCAATGTAGAGAAAGAAAATTAATGATAGAAGATATATTTCAGCTTATTTAAACTACAGTCCAAAAATATGCACTGTATCATTACTCAGTGCACCAAATGAAATGGGAGATAAATTCATCGGAGCAGTATTGGTTAATAATTTATATACCCCAGAATCACAGTTTGTTACAGAGATGAAGACAGCAGACTGACAGAATATAAATATAACTCCTTAATTCATCTATTGAGCTAAACTTTATAAGGTTGGGATTCACCTTCACTGATGCAACTTAATCTCCATTTATGCTGCTTGTACCAGTGTTAATACCATCTGCAACTTATATCCTAAAGCAGCTTCCAGCATGAAACTAAGATGATCAAATAAAGAAGAGGTTTAAGGGGATAACTGAACTTTTTCCAGATATAAGCTTGATAAATTGACTTCAATGAAAGGAAAATAGAGTCAAGAGTAAAATAAGCTGTTGATTGGCACTATTGCCAAAAATCAATTTTTTATCCCCATCATTTTCTGGGATATTGTGGACCCGTGACGTTTTAGTTGATGTAGTGGAGGAATCTGTTGCTTGGAGAAAGAATTTGCAATTATTGAGCACCTTATCGCATTCTTTGAAATTCCCTGAAGTACTTCAAACACAACAAATTGCTTTGGCACAAAGTAGCTGCTGTTTCAAAGGACAATATGCTAGTCATTTTGTAAATAACATACTGCCACATATAGAAAATGAAATGTTATTAAACAATTAATCTATTTTAGATGACACTGGCTGGAGAAAGAATGTTTCCCCATGCAAGTTCTTTCCTTTTCTTCAAATATTTTGAGCATGCTGTGGTAATTTTTACATCTACTTGTCCATCATAAATTTAGTATAATGTCTCATCCAAATTACATCTTCTTCACCAATGCAGCATTCCCTTAGACCTTCCACTGATGTAGAATGAAGGATTTTGTGCTCAAGACATGGAGTGCGAGTCAGAGAGGAGAATGCTATCAATTAAGCCAAGCCGACATAGGCAAAGTAGAGACATTTAGGCTGCTTTTTGTCTCAGCCAAGGGCCCCAGCATAATTCAGACATTGCACAGTTTGCATATCGGTAGATTCAGCATTGATGTGCCATGTGTTATTTCCAAAGTCAACTGATTTGCATGATATGGGCGAGGGCAAGATGTGATTCACAGCTCCCACTTGGAGTTTCCCCTTTAGGAGGTGCTTTTTTCAAATTTTGCTGCTAATATAAAAAAGCATGATAAAAGCTTGACTTTGTTAACTAAGGAATAGGGTACAAAAGTAAGGAAATGACAGTAAACCTTTACAAAATACTGGTTAGGCTCAATTGGAGCTTTGTGTTTAGTTCTGTGCACCACATTTGAGGAAGGATGTTAAGGCCTTGGAAAGTGTGCAGACCAGATTATAATATCAGGGATGAGGGATTTCAGTAATGTGGAGAAACTGTAGAAGTTAGGGTTGATCTCTTTAGAGCAGAGAAGGCAATGGTTTTGGTAGATTGATTAAGGAAATATTTTTAATTGGCAGAATGGTCGGTAACTAAAGGACACAGAATTAAGGTGATTGGCAAAAGATACAGAGGTGACAGGAGGAAACATTTATTTTATGCAACAAGTTGTTGTGATCTGAAATGCACAGCCTGAATGAGTGGCGCAAGTAGATTCAATAATAACATTTAAAAGGTAATTGGATAAATGCTTGATGAGGAAAAATACATTTCACAGATTTTCATCTGTATGGGAGAGCTCACATTGGGGAAAAGTAAAAAACACTGCTGTGGGGAAAAAGCAAGAGAGTGGGATTAATTGGAGTGTTCTACCACAGAAGGACAGTGGGCCAAATGTTTTCCTTCTGTCCTGTACCATTCTATAATTATATATACTTGGGGAAAAAAGAGCAAGAAAATATTACTGAGCAATAATGACAGCAACAGGGCACCATGGTTCAAAAAGGAACAGAGGAGGGATGGCTACTGGGTCAGCCGAAGGGTAAATGAAGGGACTTTGTAGGAGGATGGTGATATTCTCAATGCTAACACTTTCACAACTTTAATGGGGCATAACTTCTGCCCGCTGTGCCGCAGGGTCTGGACGGTTTCTCAGCATTAACCTTATTTAATTAATTTGAATGGGATTTTCATCTGTATGGGAGAGCTCATGTTGGGGAAGAGTGAAAAACACTGCTATTGGCCTTGGGCAAGTGGTGTCCAAGGAATTCAGGCAGAGTATAAGCACTCAACCTAGGACTGATTATACCTCTTTTTGGGAAATGTATGAATCCTTTCACCACATCAGACTATGGGCCAATGTTCTTACCATCCAACATTGCTATGGTGCTATTAACAGGAACTATGCCATTGCTATCTTCTTGCTATAGCATGTCTTTGGAATACACCCATCAATATTTGCTTGTATATACTTGATTTTCCATCTCACTTGTTGTGGAAAGTTTTGCAGTGGGCTGCTGGGAGCCAGCAATACAGCTCTGTGTTCAAGCTCCTGCCCTCAGAGTTGATGATACTCCAGAGGAAAGCCAGATCGTGTCCAGAGCCACACAAGAGCCTGAATAAATGATCAAGGAATCCATAAGCTTCCTGAGAAGAAAGCTCAGGGATGTAACTTGCAGACCCCTGTTCCACATCCACCATTGTATTTTATAGTGTCATGGACCAGATAATATCATATTAACCATGTTCAAATCAAAACCTAACATTTAGAGCTGAGGAGGGTGCATAAACAACTGAGCATGTGTTGTTTTTTTGAAAATCCTTTATAAGATTGCCAAATGGCCCTTCAGTGCTACATTCCTTGCCAGCAGTAGCCTTTCCATTGGCCTACTTCAGTTGGCATAAACATCGTTCATATTATAAATGTATTAAATACAGATTTCAGACAGAAACAAAGCATTGGCCATAAAGTGCGCTGCAGATAACTTTAGAAGTAAAAATGCTACAGATGCTGTAAATTTGAAAGCAGAACAGAGAATGCTGGACATACCCAGGTCAGGCAAGATCTATGGAGAGAGAAACAGGGTTAATGTTTCAGGAATGATGATCTTTTGGCTGTTCTGACAAAAGTCGTCAACCTGAAATGTTGTCTCTGTTGCTCTCTCCACAGATACTGCATAATCTGCTGTGTATTCCCAGCATTTTTGGTTTTTACTGCAGATTAATTTGTTTATATTGGAAGAGTTCTGTGTATCAAATTACATTAGAAAATAATTCAAATACCTGTTTTGTAATATTTTGTTCACCGTATTTAAATGAAAACATATATTTATACCATGTAATGATTATCACAAGTGCAATATTAAGGCATTTTCCCCCCTCTGTGAATTAATGCTTGCGAAGGAGAGATGATAGTATTTAATGTGCACTGCATCTAGGAAATGTATGGTCCTGTTATGTCACTTCTGTATTTGTGCGAAATAGTCTCACATTAATATGGATGCAAAATTAAGAGGATATATAGGGATCCAGTTTGGAGATTTAGCTTCTTGATGAAGGATAGCAAATAATTAAGGCTGAGTTTGGTAATGCTGCAACTGCAGAGGGTGCACTTCCCTTTGCCTGCATCAAAAATGGTGAAGATCTGACAAAGGCAGAAGGAGGGAAAGGGTGCATTTCTATCTGGCATTTTTCCTTCCATTACGCACAGCCCATTTTCAAGAATTCTGCTGTCAGCCTGGCTGAGTTGAACTCAGCACAAACCGTTGTACCATATGCAGGGGCTCTGCACCACATAAATATTGCTTAAGTATTTGTTAGGAAGGAGATACATTAGGAAAATACAACTGAATGCAGCTATACTTATGTGAGATGGATATCTCTGCCTGTGCTTGATGATCTTCTGTAGCTACCTGCCATGCACAAGCTTGATGAGAACACTCATTACTTCAGCTTGAAAAGGCCATTGATCCCCTGGTAGCAAGGAAAGCACTAGGAAAAGATGGACTAGCAGCTGAGCTACTCAAGCATGGAAAGCCCAATATGCTTCCACACCTCTGTGACCTCCTCCTCCTCCTCTGCCAGAGAGAAGGCTCTGTCCCACAGGATATGAGCAATGCAAGCATCATCGTGTTGTACAAGAACAAAGGTGATCAAGGGGATTGCAACATCAACTGCACCATCATGCTACTCAGCGTCACTGGGAAGCCCTTTGCCAGGGAGGTTCTAACAAGGCTATATCAATTAGCCAACAGGATATACCTGGAGGCACAATGTGGTTCAGAGCAGGCAGATCCATGGTAGACATGATCTTCTGCCTATGTCAGATTCAAGACTAGTGCAGGTAGCAGCAAACACCACTTTACTTTGCTTTTGTAGATCTCACAAAAGAATTTGACACTGTGAGCAGGCCGGCCTCTACCAGATATGAGAGAAATCAGTCGTCCTCACAAGCTTCACAGTCTCAAACGGTACTTTCATGTTAACATGCATGGCACCAGTTTGTTCGACAACTCTGTCTCTGACAGTTTTGAGATCAACAATGGGGTGAAACAGGGCTACAGCTTAGCCCTTACTCTGTTTTGGATCTTTCTCTCTGTCCTCCTGGCCTATGCTTTCCTTGCCGACATGAAAGGAGTGTACCTCCACACACAGTCAAATGGGAAATTCCTCAACTGATCAAGACTGAAAGCCAAGATAAAGTGCGGCATGTCCTGATTAGAAATGTCTGTATACTGATGATGCTGCACTAGCTGCCCAGACAACAGACCAGCTCCAAAGGCTCATGGAATGTCTGTCTCATGCTTGTGACATGTACTCCCTCAAGATCAATGTCAAGAAAACTTTAGTTATGGGACAGGATGTTGTGTCTTTGTTATCAGAGTCAATAACACACCAGTGGAAGCAGTCAGCAAATTCTGCTACCTTGGATCTACAGTAGTAGACAAACTGTCACTTGACGAAGAGCCCAGCATATTTTATTCATTCTTTCATGGGATATGGTAACCCCAGGATGTTCATGGTGGGGATGTGGGTGTCACTGGCAAGGCCAGCATTTATTGCCCATCCCTAGTTGCCTTTGCACTGAGTGACTTGCTAGGCCATTTCAGAGGCTATCTAAGAGTTAACCACATTACTGTGAGTCTGGAGTCACATGTAAGCCAGGCAAGGTAAGGACAGCAGGTTTCCTTCTCTAAAGGACAATAGTGAACCAGGCGGGTTTTTATGACAATCAACAATAGTTTTATGGTCACCATTACTGATATTAGTTTTTAATTCCAGATTTTATTAATTGAATTTAAACTCCATCAGCTGCTGCGGTGGAATTTGAACCCATGTGCCCAGGGCAGTAGACTGGGCCTTTGAATATTAGACTAGTGAAACTACCACCACACCATTGCCTCCATCTAAACACAGGCACAGGCACCAACTTTAGCCAACTAGCAAATTAGGCACGGACAAACAACAAACTGAGCCGCGGGATCAAGATGCTTATCTACAAGTTCTGTATCCCCAGTACCTTGCTGTATGACATGCTCCTGATCTGTGCCTTATAGATGATGGATATGTATTTGGGAGTTAGGTGCTCACCACAAAATTTCCAAGCTCTGACCTGCTCTTGTAGCCATAGTATTCACATGGCTTGTCCAGCTAAGCTTCTGGTCAATGGTAACCACAGGGTGTTCATGGTGGGGATTCAGCAATGGTGTTGCCATTGAATGTCAGGGAAAGGTGGGTTAGGTTCTCACCTCCTGAAGATGGTTATTGCTTAGCATTTGTGTGGCACGTATGTTCAGCCCAATGCTGAATGTTGTCCAGGTTTTGCTGCATGTGGCACAGACTGCATCAGTATCTGAGGAGTTACAAAGGGTGCTGAACACGGTGTAATCATTAGCAAAAATCTCCATTTTTAATCGTATGTTGGAGGAGGTCATTGATGAAGCAGCTGAAGATGTTCAAGCCTAGGACACTACCTTGAGGAACTCCTGCAGTGATGTCCTGGGGCTGAGATAATTGACTTCCAACTACCACAACCTCCTTCCTTTGTGCTAGGCGTGACTCCAACCCGCAGAGATTTTCCCCCCTGATTATTATTGACTTCAATTTTGCTAGTGTCCTTAGTGCCACACTGGGTCAAATGCTGCCTTGATGTCAGAGGCCATCACTCTCACCTCACCCACTTCCTTAATATCTGTTTATCTGGCTCGGTGTTAAATTTTATTTGCTAATCTTTTACGAAAAGTGCCTTGGGATACTTTACCATGTTAAAAGCTTTATATAAATGCAAGGTGTTTTTGTTGTTGATTACTGTGTTAGATCATTGAGAAAGAAGAAAAATATTCTGGCATTGGAGGCAATTCAGAGAAGAGTCACAAGGCTGCTAAGCAATTTGTATCATTTTCCCAGGAATATTGATGTTGAGACCTTTCTGGATGTCAAGTTGTGCAGAGCCCAGCAATCTGCACTTATGTAGGACAGACATGTAGGTGGATTTTGTACAGCTCCCCACCAAGCTATCAAAAAGATCAAATGTGTCCCTTAAAGACCAACATGGTTCTCTCAATCTCAACTCTAGTGAAGTCATACACCTGACTGCAACACTTATCAGCTGCTATTCTTACCACTTCCATGGCAACATGGAGTACACTTTTTTCACCCACAAAGCATCCATCATTACCTTCCATTACTTCTCACCATTCTCTAGGCAAAGAGTGTGAAGGTAGAAAAAAAAAACCATGACCCTTTTCTGATGGTCTCACAGGTTGAAAGGCTGGCAGAGGCAAGGGAAACTCCTAGCAAAATAAAGAAAGTCACCCTAAATTTTATTGGATTAATTTTCAGAATTTTGGTGTCACTGAAAATACCAGTATTTGTTACCTATTTCTAAGCCTCCCTGAAAGTTTGGTAATGGTTCTTGAATTGCTGCAGACCTCATTCTTTGTAATTGAGTGGCTAATTGCCTAGGCATAACGGAGGACAATTGAGAGTCAGCCATGTTGTTGTGGGACAGGCACATCATATATAGACCAGACCAGGTAAGGATAGCAGATTTTCTTCTCTAAAGGACATTAGAGAATCAATTGACTTTTACAACGGTCTGACAGCTTCATGGTGACTTCCTCCAATGCCAATTTTTTGTTCCCAGCTTTTAAAAAATTGGAATTGAAATAATCATATTACTTTGGGGTGGTTTGAACTCATATTCTTTGGATTGCTAGCCCAGTAACAAGTCTCTCATAACTCAACAATCACCCTTCAAAGTTTCCCCGATTGCTGACTCAAAAGTAAAACTCATCTGTCAGCAGCAGGCGATGCTGGCAATAGGTATGATTCTATTATTTCATTCCAATTTACCCTTGGTGCAATGGGAGTCATGGATTTTAGACACTCTCACCTCCGACTTCCTCAAAATCACCTGCATAAGCTCTTAACAGCAGCACATTACAGGGTAGAAATGTAATATAAACAGGTTCCAAAACAACTTGCAGGCTTCAAATTATTAAAGTGCGATTGGCCAGTAAATCATAGCCTCTATAACATCAGTGGAACATCTTTCTTGAGTTAGTGCTATTCGATAATTAAAATGTTTCATCCAGTGTTTTTTAAAATATTAAATATGGAATGAAGAAAGGTATTGCCTTCTCCACATCTAGGCTTGTCCTCCTGAAGATCCATTAATGATTTGTATTATCTAGACACACCTGTAATAACCAAATAGGAACAATAGAATTGCTGGACAGAAAATGTCATGGTCCATCTGAATCACCTTGTACCATTCTGCTAGTTATATGTTGCAACAAAAACACAACTTCATAATTTCTTCCTCCTGCGAAGAGAATGACCTCATGTTTATTTCTTATAAAGTCCTATTAAACTATGTTACATTGCCACAGTTCACAGACTATGTAATGGTCAGATGGGAGTTGTGTTTCAGAATATAATGAATCATTTGAAACCACACACACTGATTTGGATTTTCCCAAACATTGCTGAAGGAAAGCATTATTCACAGCAGCTGATATAAAAAACATAGAGCTAAACTGAAGAATCAGCCAGTTTGTACACAGCCTTCATGAATAAACTTTTGTGTCGATTAACGGATAGAAGGACAATCTGACTGTTCTGTTCATTTTGCTAGGGAGTTGAACTTTAATGAACATTTATTCTTTCCTCATCTTTGACTTTTCCAATGTTCTGATTTAAGCAGCATTGAATACTTATTGTTTCGTGGTATATTTATTTACATTTATATTTTGGGTGTTTAATAAGGAAACTCATCAACATGCTTAATTCTCCAAACCAGAGCACTGTAAGTAGTACAAATTAAGGTTATGGAGTTTCTGTTTGCCTACTGAGGTGAAGACAATTTTCTTCCTTAAATTACATCCCCATTTACCTATAATCAGACAATGTAAACAAACAACAATTTTAACAATTTACTGGTAAGCTGTGATGAGGCTATGCCCCTTTAATTTTGCAAATATGATTTTCAAACTTTCAACTGAGTGGAAATTTTGCAATTTGAAATGCAACAGAACAAACTACTTAAAATATATGGCCACCTTCCAAGCTGAAGGTGAAAAACAAACAAATTATCCTCAGGGACATGTGAAGGAAGGACATTAACGTGCAAACGTGGGGATATTGAAACAGTAGCTGCCACAGACAGACCCAGCCCCCAGACCCTTGGAATATACAATGGGTAACAGGTCAGGTTGCAGACAATGCAGAGAAATTTCACGAATGACTTCAGCAGAAGAAGCAGGCTGAAAGCTGGGCTCTCTCTCTATCTCTCTTTTAGAACAAGTGTATTACCCAGTTCAAAAGCCAACTGCACTAGAAATCTTCCAGTGAACTGAGATCTCGTAATAATTGCAATATCTTCTACACCTGACTGCATCCACAAAATCAACTAATCCAAATCATGCACAGCGTTTAAAAACCTACTCCTTCAGGACAATTAACTATATATTCTTTTAATGATTTTTTATTGGACTCTAACTTCCCTTATTTCTGATATCTGTATGTGTGTGGCATCGTGTTTTTATTACTTTTTCTCTTGTGTTTAGTGGTTAATAAATTTTGATGAAAACATAATAATTTTCATAACATTTTTCTGGTTTATTGTGAAGTTGGATTTTGGGGATAAGCATAATTGGGTCTTTCTGGGTGATTTTGAAATCATCAAAAGAAGCTATGTGCTTGACATGTTAATCAGTAAACATGGATACTGGCTTAGCATGTAAGGTGTGAATTTGCATTTTTAGATAAATGAAGAGATCTGGATTTCAAAGGGATCTTAGTCTGTTTACAACTAGCCAGGTAAGCAAGGCTAAGGAATGTGCTTATTTTTCCCAATATTGGCAACACGAAAGCTTTTATATTATGAGGAAGATATAGTTTCAAAGACATATAGAACAATATAATTTACATATTAAAAAGAGAGAAACATATATAAAGGAGAATGAAAACCTATGTGTCAGAAGGCCACCTAAGATCTAACAGGAGTGTGTGAAATAGCCTTAACAAAGCCTCCAGCCATATGTGCATGAGCCTGCTACGTAATGAAACTGAAATTGGGCAAAAGCCATTTGGAATTCACTGTCAAGTGAGTATTGTGTTAACTTGCTGGTTCTGTTTTAAATCTAAGATCTACTTTGGACCAATGCCTTAAAGGGGGTGTAACTAGAGCTCAGGTTAATTAGAAAGTTTAGGAATTATTATAGTAGTAAGTAATTGTAGTCTTATTTATGTGTTTGAAATGTTTTATATTTTGTTAATAAATATTTTGATTTAATTTTTTAAATCTCTAAAGGTCTTAGTGGACTTATTACTTCTGAAATCAGTGAACACATCTTGTAATAAAATACAAATTGCAAAACCATTGTGATAGCGCGAGCAATTTTCGCTTGTGGATTTGATCTGCCTGGCACACATCATCTACCACATCATAACAAAATTTGCTCTTTCCTTAACTCAAGAAAACCTTGTTTGTTTGGATCCTTATTGCTCACAGCTTAAATAATTAAATACATTCTGATTTGGAAAAGAGAGAGCCTCATGAAAAAGAAATTTAAACCTTTGTTGTGAACAACTGAGGAGGCTGAATAGAGGGGAGCGGGTTCGTTCCTTCTCACCTGGTCATAAAATAAGCATTAACAAAAGCCAAGGATTAGGCATCCTAAAACATTCAGCCAGATAAAACCAAAGATATAGAAAATAATAGGGAAGAGGTCTTGCTGAGTATCAAGAGTTGGATGTTAAACTAAAAAGCAGGAACACAAGGATGATACTCTTTGGATTACTATTTGAGCCATGTGCTAATTGCCCTTGTTGGCAATATGTGCAATAACAGAAACCTTAGAAATAAAATCTTCCAGAAAACACATGATTGGTGTTACTTCCATACTTCAGTTCATTTCAGCGAAATGAAGATTGCTCATGTAACAAAACTGAAAGCCAGTATGAAGCCAATCCCTCAACTTTGTAGACTGTGGCCCTGAATTTCTCTAGAAATTTCCTTGATTTTCCACTATAACTTTCATGAGAGGTTTTCTTCGAGGAGGTTGCAGATGTCTGCCATGACCTTAAGGGACAGCCTGAGCCTTTTGAAGTGCTGCTGTTCCACTAAGGCCAAGGAAGCTGAGCCTCTGCCTGTGAATCTCCTACATGCTGCATATCTCTGATTCTACCCTCTCTGCTGTCCAGCTGAATATCTGTCATCAGCAGCCTCCAATAAATACTTCAGTACCTTTCTACCTAGTGGCGGGAAAAGGTTTGTTTACATACTTTTGCTGAGAGTTTACTTTACATGCTTTAGGGGAGATGGTGGTGCAGTAATAATGTCATTGGACTGGTAACCCAGAGGTCCAGGCTGGGGACATGGGTTTAAATCCCAGCATGGCAGGTGGCGAAATTTAAATTCAATTAATAAAGTTGAAATATAAAGCTAGTCTCAGTAATGATAACCATGAATGTAAAGCAAATATAATTTTTCCAAATATTACTGTGCAATGCTGTGAAGCAGGCTGCGTGTGCATTGTGTGTGTGTGACTAATTTAATTAAACTCAAGACAGTCAGACTGCAAGGTTTAAATCATCAAAGGGATGGGTGTAAAAGCAGGCATTTTGGAATGGAAATGGGTGAGTTAAGATGAGATTCCAGTATATACAGGATGAAATTGAATTTGCATTAGGAGATAAGTGAGGAGTGAATGGTTAGCTGTTGAATTTCAAAAAGTCATAACAGGAAGTTTTACAGCTGGAAAATATCAGAAATAAGTAAGGTAACTTCCAAAGAAAGTTTAGAATAATGGGTTTAGAGATAAATGGGGAAAATATATTTAAGGGAAGATTGAAAGCTGTATGAGGTTAGTGGCCATGTGAGATCTTGAATGGAGGGCTGTGCGAAGACAGACCTGTGAAAAGCAGCTGCTAGCTATCCCAGAGAAGTGTTTGTTCCAGAAAGCAAGGGTTTGTTACAAGCCTTGGATTTCCATTGCCAAGTGAGAGGGAAGCTTGTGAAATACCTCCCTTATAGCAATAGTGGTGCCTTGTGGTAATATTACTGGATAGTTTATAGATTAAGAATCTATTTGGGCTGTTGCCTAGAAAAGGGTGTTTATTTGGGAGTCTAGTTAAGTAGAAATCTTTTGGGAAGTGTTGTAAGACTAAATTTTACTGTGTAACTGTAATCTTGTGTGTTTAAGTTTACTTTTTTTAAATAAATATTTTAATTTAATATTTAAAATCTCCAAAAGTGTTAGTGGAATCTTTATTTCTGACTTCAGTGTACATACCTTCTCATAATAAAAATACAAATTGCAAATTGTTGTGATTGCTTGGGATTTGGTCAGCCTGGCAATTACCATCTGCCATATCAGAACATGGAACCATTGTCAATTGTTATAGAAACCCACCTGGTTCACTAATGTCCTTTAGGGAAGGAAATCTGCCATTCTTACCTGGTCTGGCCTACATGTGACTCCAGACCCACAGCAATGTGGTTGACTCTTAACTGCCCTCTGAACTGGCCTAGCAAGCCACTCGGCTAAAGGGCAATTAGGTATAAGCAACAAATGCTGGCCTTGCCAGTGACACCCACATCCCATGAAAAGAATACATTTTTAAAAGCCTATTATCATATTGCTCCTTTTCCAAGGTCTAATCTAAGGCAGCCAAGGTATTATCCAGATTGATCTGGTTCAGAAAGCCTCTAACGCATGGCAAGTAAACTCTCAGCAAAAGTATGTGGACAAACTCTTTCCCAACAGTAGGTAGAAGGGTACTGAAGCATTTATTGGAGTTTTTGCATGATTTTAAATCAGAGCCCTGAATTGCCATTTTGTTCGTGCCTCAATTTCAATGGCAAGTTTCAGGTAGTACAGAGAATCCATGAATGTACCATGAAATTTGGAAACATGTTGAAATATTGCATCAATTGAGCGATTAGCATATGTTGACAGCAAACCTGCCTCTCCATTGAGGGTTGTGTTCAAGCAGGGAGACGTGCCCAAGTTAAACCCAAAAGCTGTTCAACTGGAGCCATCTTCTGGATGTGCTGACATTTCTGGCATATTTAACTCTATACCCACAACTAAATCCATGCGCTGATCCATGTTAAAATTCTCCACAATAATAGGAAGGTGGCAGATGGTCTGTGGAAGGACTGGATTTCAGAGTGTGCAAAATGACCATTTATATCAACATTCTGGGGGTTATCATTGATCAGAAATTGAACTGGACTAGCCATATAAATACTGTAGTGACAAGAGCAGATCAGAAGCTAGGAATCCTGTGGCAAGTAACTCACCTCCTGACTCCCCAAAGTCTGTCCACCATCTACAAGGCACAAGTCAGAAGTGTGATGGAATTTTCTCCACTTGCCTGAATGAGTGCAGCTCCAACAACACTAAAGAAGCTGGACACCATCCAGGACAAAGCAGCCCGCTTGATTGGCACGACATCCACAAATATTCACTCCCTCCACCACCGATGCACAGTAGCAGCAATGTGTACCATCTGCAGGATGCACTGCAGGAATTCATCAAGGTTCCTTAGACAGCACCTTCCAAACCCATGGCCACTACCATCTAGAAGGACAAGGGCAGCAGATACATGGGAACACCACCAACTGGAAGTTCCCCTCCAAGCTACTCACCATCCTAAATTGAAAATATATTACTGTTCCTTCACTGTTGCTGAGTCAAAATGCTGGACCTCCATCCCTATGTACTGTGGTTTTACCGACACCACATGGACTGAAGCGGTTCAAGAAGGCAGCTCATCACCATCTTGTCAAAGACAACTAGGGATGGGCAATAAATGCTGGACAAGCCAGTGACACCCATATCCAATGAATGAATAAAAAAAATTGACATATTTTTAATTTTCTTAAACATCTGGGATGACAAAATCCATCCTGCAGCATACGACTGCAGTGGTTCAGGAAAGTGGCTCATCGCTATCTTCTCCACTGGAATTAGGGATGGACTACAGATGTTGGTCTGCCAGAGATGCTCACATCCCATGAACGAATGAAATATCCTCTTTTTGGGGTGAGATTCTGGCATTCTGTGAGCAGAGGGATAGAAATTTGAGGTGGTATTCACAACCATCTTTTTTTGCCCCTTACTCATTGTCATGATAATTTCCAGTGAAACTCAGATGGATTCTTCTTGCACCTCAATCCCTTCTTCACTGGTGTTACGTTGGTTACACGTTTCCACAATGGCTAGTGGTAATTCTCCTGCACTGAGGAAGCCCCATAGTAATGTTTGTAAATGGAAAATGATCCAGCGAGAGAATATCTGAACAGAAAATTGGAAGCATTTGAGTCTTCGGTCACATTAACCTGTGCTGATCTAAATCTCACCTGTTCTGCAGGGTAAAATATCTCAGTCACACCTGGTCCTGGTCCTGGTCTTGGCTGCCACCCATGATATTTAAATTAGCCCATCTCTAAGATTTGGGATGGGGTTAAGGAATGACCAGATAGATGAGTGGAAATTCCAGTATGCTAATTGTGCAAAAACACAGCTGGAATTTATGGGCTTTGATTTGCAAAGAGGCCCCTCTTTATAGCGACATTCACATATTAGGCAACTACCACGCAGAATGCGGCAGCAGGTCACGTTGGTGAAAAATAAGGAAGGAAGGCTGTTAAATGGAGCATTGGAAAGAATACGATTAAATTAAGATCCTCTCAAAGCAAACTAATTTATGGTATACAGCCACAGCAACTTGGGATTTAATTCAATTCAACTCACAGCAGATATGCACCTGCATCAAGCCAAAGATTTTTTTTTTCCTAAGGTAATTTGGCGAGGTGCATAATGGATTGTACATCAGTTTGAATCTCTGAATATTCGTAAGTGTATGCTGTGGAAAATTTAAAGATAATACGTGTTGTATTTATTTTGTCAGATTAATCAGACCTCATCTAGCAGTTAAATTAACAAAATCATTGAATAATGTTTAAGGTTGCTTGTAGGATTCACAATGCCAGGAGTTTAAGAAAAAATCTTGTTAAGGAATGGTCCTCGTAATCAGCATTAAAAAGGCAATTGTTTAATACTTGTTAAAAACCTGATTTTAATCCCTGGAGGGCAGTTAAAATCACCCAGGTAATTTACCCACTGGAAACATGCTAGCATTCCTACTGTGTATGACTTTATCCTGCTCTCCTGAGTGCAGATGGCAAGCACACCTTCCCAAAACCAGCACGGTTCTTATGTGCACAATGGGTTCCGATGATGTAATCAGTGTTTTACTTTATTCCTAAGAGAGGATGCCGCTTTAGATTCCTTCTCCACCCTGAACACAAGAACTCCATGAGATGCCCCAGACCCTGATCACGATGCCTACATTTGTCGACAAACAGAATCCTCCCAGTACAATTTCCTATCACTTGCCATCCATTCTAGAAAGGATGTGGGCCAGCGGCATTTTAATGAGGCCTGGGAGTTACTTCAGACCTCACTTCTGCAGCAGCGATTCATTTCTGAGTTTCCTCAGCACCAACTTGTCCTAAACACACTTGGAGTTAAAATCAGGTCTGAATTCATGCAAAAGTAACTTGTGACAATATTACCTGCCAATCACTTAATGCATTCATTGTGATATTCCCTGGTCAGCAATGTTACTGTAGGTTTAAATGGCTAATTTCTATTTAAAATAATAGGCAAAGTGAATGTTGTACGAGTTTATTAGATGTTTGCCTGCTACTGTCAGTAATAAAAATCTCCAGGTTATTCTGGATAACCTGAAGTTTCTCTTCAAAGACGTTGAAGCTAACGGATAAAATTTAGTGAAGGCAGTGGAGGGGGCAGGATGGTGGGTAGGCTGGGAAAATTGCGTATCCAACTCCCAGTGGTGGGAAAACTCTCCTGCATTTAGTGAGCAGCTGGAAGCCAATTCAGCTTGTTAATCAGCCATTTAAAACCACTTATCCCCGAGTCCACTGGGATTTAATGGTGGCCCCAGGATTACATGAGGCTTGCACGGGTCTCATGTGCCTCTAGAAAGTCACCCAGCAGTACCTGTTAGGTTTACCAGCAGCCTAGCAGGGAGAGTCCCTCATTCACAGGCACTCGGTGCCCAGTTGGTGGACCTGGCATCAGGAAGGAGGACCCCTCCCTGCAACCACCATCCCACCCCACTGAGCACCCTCTAGGGATTCAGCAATGATCCCTGGTAAAGGGCCCAATTGTATTACCAGCAGCAGCCACCACTCTTGGATAAGTGCCAGCTTACCTTGTAACTGTGCTGGGCATCTCATAGAAAGGCAATGCAGGGTATCCACTGGTTCTCCACCTAGTGTGTGGGACCCCTGCCACCAAAACTAAATTCAGCCCTATATTTTCCATTTCTGGCACTGAAATGATGAGACTGAAGTGTAGCAAGTTAGTGCTTCTGGAAGTTGCATTCAGCTAAATTCATTGGAATCCATGACATAGGCTTCATCAATTATGCAGAGTGAGCTTCCAGCCCAAATTGGCCCTGCCAATGACTGCTTGCTGCATGTAGCTGTGGGAAATTACCACTACACCATTGCCTCCACCTAAACACAGGCATTGGAAAGGTTGACACCAACATTGGCCAACTAATAAATTGGGCACGGAGAAGCAACAAACTGATTTGCAGGATCAAGATACTTATCTACAAGTTCTGTATCTCCAGCGCATTGCTGTATGACATGCTCCTGACCTATGTCTTTTAGAGGGTGGACAGGCTTTGGGGAGTCAAGTGGTAAGTTACTCACCACAAAATTCCCAAGCTCTGACCTGCTCTTGTAGCCATAGTACTCACATGGCTTGTCCAGTGAAGTTTCTGGTCAATGGTAACCACAGGGTGTTCATGGTGGGGATTCAGCAATGGTGTTGCCATTGAATGTCAGGGAAAAATGGTTAGGTTCTCACCTCCTGAAAATGGTCATTGTTTGGCATTTGTGTGGCATGTACGTTCAGCCCAATGCTGAATGTTGTCCAGGTTTTGCTGCATGTGGCACAGACTGCATCAGTATCTGAAGAGTTACAAAGGGTGCTGAACACTGTGTAATCATTAGCAAAAATCTCCATTTTTAATCGTATGTTGGAGGAGGTCATTGATGAAGCAGCTGAAGATGTTCAAGCCTAGGACACTACCTTGAGGAACTCCTGCAGTGATGTCCTGGGGCTGAGATAATTGACTTCCAACTACCACAACCTCCTTCCTTTGTGCTAGGCATGACTCCAACCCGCAGAGATTTTCCCCCCTGATTATTATTGACTTCAATTTTGCTAGTGTCCTTAGTGCCACACTGGGTCAAATGCTGCCTTGATGTCAGAGGCCATCACTCTCACCTCACCCACTTCCTTAATATCTGTTTATCTGGCTCGGTGTTAAATTTTATTTGCTAATCTTTTACGAAAAGTGCCTTGGGATACTTTACCATGTTAAAAGCTTTATATAAATGCAAGGTGTTTTTGTTGTTGATTACTGTGTTAGATCATTGAGAAAGAAGAAAAATATTCTGGCATTGGAGGCAATTCAGAGAAGAGTCACAAGGCTGCTAAGCAATTTGTATCATTTTCCCAGGAATATTGATGTTGAGACCTTTCTGGATGTCAAGTTGTGCAGAGCCCAGCAATCTGCACTTATGTAGGACAGACATGTAGGTGGATTTTGTACAGCTCCCCACCAAGCTATCAAAAAGATCAAATGTGTCCCTTAAAGACCAACATGGTTCTCTCAATCTCAACTCTAGTGAAGTCATACACCTGACTGCAACACTTATCAGCTGCTATTCTTACCACTTCCATGGCAACATGGAGTACACTTTTTTCACCCACAAAGCATCCATCATTACCTTCCATTACTTCTCACCATTCTCTAGGCAAAGAGTGTGAAGGTAGAAAAAAAAACCATGACCCTTTTCTGATGGTCTCACAGGTTGAAAGGCTGGCAGAGGCAAGGGAAACTCCTAGCAAAATAAAGAAAGTCACCCTAAATTTTATTGGATTAATTTTCAGAATTTTGGTGTCACTGAAAATACCAGTATTTGTTACCTATTTCTAAGCCTCCCTGAAAGTTTGGTAATGGTTCTTGAATTGCTGCAGACCTCATTCTTTGTAATTGAGTGGCTAATTGCCTAGGCATAACGGAGGACAATTGAGAGTCAGCCATGTTGTTGTGGGACAGGCACATCATATATAGACCAGACCAGGTAAGGATAGCAGATTTTCTTCTCTAAAGGACATTAGAGAATCAATTGACTTTTACAACGGTCTGACAGCTTCATGGTGACTTCCTCCAATGCCAATTTTTTGTTCCCAGCTTTTAAAAAATTGGAATTGAAATAATCATATTACTTTGGGGTGGTTTGAACTCATATTCTTTGGATTGCTAGCCCAGTAACAAGTCTCTCATAACTCAACAATCACCCTTCAAAGTTTCCCCGATTGCTGACTCAAAAG
The DNA here is from genome assembly GCF_017639515.1 of Carcharodon carcharias. NCBI lineage: Eukaryota > Metazoa > Chordata > Chondrichthyes > Lamniformes > Lamnidae > Carcharodon > Carcharodon carcharias. The sequence continues at coordinate 140,657,999 of NC_054471.1, forward strand.
TAAAACTCATCTGTCAGCAGCAGGCGATGCTGGCAATAGGTATGATTCTATTATTTCATTCCAATTTACCCTTGGTGCAATGGGAGTCATGGATTTTAGACACTCTCACCTCCGACTTCCTCAAAATCACCTGCATAAGCTCTTAACAGCAGCACATTACAGGGTAGAAATGTAATATAAACAGGTTCCAAAACAACTTGCAGGCTTCAAATTATTAAAGTGCGATTGGCCAGTAAATCATAGCCTCTATAACATCAGTGGAACATCTTTCTTGAGTTAGTGCTATTCGATAATTAAAATGTTTCATCCAGTGTTTTTTAAAATATTAAATATGGAATGAAGAAAGGTATTGCCTTCTCCACATCTAGGCTTGTCCTCCTGAAGATCCATTAATGATTTGTATTATCTAGACACACCTGTAATAACCAAATAGGAACAATAGAATTGCTGGACAGAAAATGTCATGGTCCATCTGAATCACCTTGTACCATTCTGCTAGTTATATGTTGCAACAAAAACACAACTTCATAATTTCTTCCTCCTGCGAAGAGAATGACCTCATGTTTATTTCTTATAAAGTCCTATTAAACTATGTTACATTGCCATAGTTCACAGACTATGTAATGGTCAGATGGGAGTTGTGTTTCAGAATATAATGAATCATTTGAAACCACACACACTGATTTGGATTTTCCCAAACATTGCTGAAGGAAAGCATTATTCACAGCAGCTGATATAAAAAACATAGAGCTAAACTGAAGAATCAGCCAGTACACAGCCTTCATGAATAAACTTTTGTGTCGATTAACGGATAGAAGGACAATCTGACTGTTCTGTTCATTTTGCTAGGGAGTTGAACCTTAATGAACATTTATTCTTTCCTCATCTTTGACTTTTCCAATGTTCTGATTTAAGCAGCATTGAATACTTATTGTTTCGTGGTATATTTATTTACATTTATATTTTGGGTGTTTAATAAGGAAACTCATCAACATGCTTAATTCTCCAAACCAGAGCACTGTAAGTAGTACAAATTAAGGTTATGGAGTTTCTGTTTGCCTACTGAGGTGAAGACAATTTTCTTCCTTAAATTACATCCCCATTTGCCTATAATCAGACAATGTAAACAAACAACAATTTTAACAATTTACTGGTAAGCTGTGATGAGGCTATGCCCCTTTAATTTTGCAAATATGATTTTCAAACTTTCAACTGAGTGGAAATTTTGCAATTTGAAATGCAACAGAACAAACTACTTAAAATATATGGCCACCTTCCAAGCTGAAGGTGAAAAACAAATAAATTATCCTCAGGGACATGTGAAGGAAGGACATTAACGTGCAAACGTGGGGATATTGAAACAGTAGCTGCCACAGACAGACCCAGCCCCCAGACCCTTGGAATATACAATGGGTAACAGGTCAGGTTGCAGACAATGCAGAGAAATTTCACGAATGACTTCAGCAGAAGAAGCAGGCTGAAAGCTGGGCTCTCTCTCTAACTCTCTTTTAGAACAAGTGTATTACCCAGTTCAAAAGCCAACTGCACTAGAAATCTTCCAGTGAACTGAGATCTCGTAATAATTGCAATATCTTCTACACCTGACTGCATCCACAAAATCAACTAATCCAAATCATGCACAGCGTTTAAAAACCTACTCCTTCAGGACAATTAACTATATATTCTTTTAATGATTTTTTATTGGACTCTAACTTCCCTTATTTCTGATATCTGTATGTGTGTGGCATCGTGTTTTTATTACTTTTTCTCTTGTGTTTAGTGGTTAATAAATTTTGATGAAAACATAATAATTTTCATAACATTTTTCTGGTTTATTGTGAAGTTGGATTTTGGGGATAAGCATAATTGGGTCTTTCTGGGTGATTTTGAAATCATCAAAAGAAGCTATGTGCTTGACATGTTAATCAGTAAACATGGATACTGGCTTAGCATGTAAGGTGTGAATTTGCATTTTTAGATAAATGAAGAGATCTGGATTTCAAAGGGATCTTAGTCTGTTTACAACTAGCCAGGTAAGCAAGGCTAAGGAATGTGCTTATTTTTCCCAATATTGGCAACACGAAAGCTTTTATATTATGAGGAAGATATAGTTTCAAAGACATATAGAACAATATAATTTACATATTAAAAAGAGAGAAACATATATAAAGGAGAATGAAAACCTATGTGTCAGAAGGCCACCTAAGATCTAACAGGAGTGTGTGAAATAGCCTTAACAAAGCCTCCAGCCATATGTGCATGAGCCTGCTACGTAATGAAACTGAAATTGGGCAAAAGCCATTTGGAATTCACTGTCAAGTGAGTATTGTGTTAACTTGCTGGTTCTGTTTTAAATCTAAGATCTACTTTGGACCAATGCCTTAAAGGGGGTGTAACTAGAGCTCAGGTTAATTAGAAAGTTTAGGAATTATTACAGTAGTAAGTAATTGTAGTCTTATTTATGTGTTTGAAATGTTTTATATTTTGTTAATAAATATTTTGATTTAATTTTTTAAATCTCTAAAGGTCTTAGTGGACTTATTACTTCTGAAATCAGTGAACACATCTTGTAATAAAATACAAATTGCAAAACCATTGTGATAGCGCGAGCAATTTTCGCTTGTGGATTTGATCTGCCTGGCACACATCATCTACCACATCATAACAAAATTTGCTCTTTCCTTAACTCAAGAAAACCTTGTTTGTTTGGATCCTTATTGCTCACAGCTTAAATAATTAAATACATTCTGATTTGGAAAAGAGAGAGCCTCATGAAAAAGAAATTTAAACCTTTGTTGTGAACAACTGAGGAGGCTGAATAGAGGGGAGCGGGTTCGTTCCTTCTCACCTGGTCATAAAATAAGCATTAACAAAAGCCAAGGATTAGGCATCCTAAAACATTCAGCCAGATAAAACCAAAGATATAGAAAATAATAGGGAAGAGGTCTTGCTGAGTATCAAGAGTTGGATGTTAAACTAAAAAGCAGGAACACAAGGATGATACTCTTTGGATTACTATTTGAGCCATGTGCTAATTGCCCTTGTTGGCAATATGTGCAATAACAGAAACCTTAGAAATAAAATCTTCCAGAAAACACATGATTGGTGTTACTTCCATACTTCAGTTCATTTCAGCGAAATGAAGATTGCTCATGTAACAAAACTGAAAGCCAGTATGAAGCCAATCCCTCAACTTTGTAGACTGTGGCCCTGAATTTCTCTAGAAATTTCCTTGATTTTCCACTATAACTTTCATGAGAGGTTTTCTTCGAGGAGGTTGCAGATGTCTTCCATGACCTTAAGGGACAGCCTGAGCCTTTTGAAGTGCTGCTGTTCCACTAAGGCCAAGGAAGCTGAGCCTCTGCCTGTGAATCTCCTACATGCTGCATATCTCTGATTCTACCCTCTCTGCTGTCCAGCTGAATATCTGTCATCAGCAGCCTCCAATAAATACTTCAGTACCTTTCTACCTAGTGGCGGGAAAAGGTTTGTTTACATACTTTTGCTGAGAGTTTACTTTACATGCTTTAGGGGAGATGGTGGTGCAGTAATAATGTCATTGGACTGGTAACCCAGAGGTCCAGGCTGGGGACATGGGTTTAAATCCCAGCATGGCAGGTGGCGAAATTTAAATTCAATTAATAAAGTTGAAATATAAAGCTAGTCTCAGTAATGATAACCATGAATGTAAAGCAAATATAATTTTTCCAAATATTACTGTGCAATGCTGTGAAGCAGGCTGCGTGTGCATTGTGTGTGTGTGACTAATTTAATTAAACTCAAGACAGTCAGACTGCAAGGTTTAAATCATCAAAGGGATGGGTGTAAAAGCAGGCATTTTGGAATGGAAATGGGTGAGTTAAGATGAGATTCCAGTATATACAGGATGAAATTGAATTTGCATTAGGAGATAAGTGAGGAGTGAATGGTTAGCTGTTGAATTTCAAAAAGTCATAACAGGAAGTTTTACAGCTGGAAAATATCAGAAGTAAGTAAGGTAACTTCCAAAGAAAGTTTAGAATAATGGGTTTAGAGATAAATGGGGAAAATATATTTAAGGGAAGATTGAAAGCTGTATGAGGTTAGTGGCCATGTGAGATCTTGAATGGAGGGCTGTGCGAAGACAGACCTGTGAAAAGTAGCTGCTAGCTATCCCAGAGAAGTGTTTGTTCCAGAAAGCAAGGGTTTGTTACAAGCCTTGGATTTCCATTGCCAAGTGAGAGGGAAGCTTGTGAAATACCTCCCTTATAGCAATAGTGGTGCCTTGTGGTAATATTACTGGATAGTTTATAGATTAAGAATCTATTTGGGCTGTTGCCTAGAAAAGGGTGTTTATTTGGGAGTCTAGTTAAGTAGAAATCTTTTGGGAAGTGTTGTAAGACTAAATTTAACTGTGTAACTGTAATCTTGTGTGTTTAAGTTTACTTTTTTTAAATAAATATTTTAATTTAATATTTAAAATCTCCAAAAGTGTTAGTGGAATCTTTATTTCTGACTTCAGTGTACATACCTTCTCATAATAAAAATACAAATTGCAAATTGTTGTGATTGCTTGGGATTTGGTCAGCCTGGCAATTACCATCTGCCATATCAGAACATGGAACCACTGTCAATTGTTATAGAAACCCACCTGGTTCACTAATGTCCTTTAGGGAAGGAAATCTGCCATTCTTACCTGGTCTGGCCTACATGTGACTCCAGACCCACAGCAATGTGGTTGACTCTTAACTGCCCTCTGAACTGGCCTAGCAAGCCACTCGGCTAAAGGGCAATTAGGTATAAGCAACAAATGCTGGCCTTGCCAGTGACACCCACATCCCATGAAAAGAATACATTTTTAAAAGCCTATTATCATATTGCTCCTTTTCCAAGGTCTAATCTAAGGCAGCCAAGGTATTATCCAGCTTGATCTGGTTCAGAAAGCCTCTAACGCATGGCAAGTAAACTCTCAGCAAAAGTATGTGGACAAACTCTTTCCCAACAGTAGGTAGAAGGGTACTGAAGCATTTATTGGAGTTTTTGCATGATTTTAAATCAGAGCCCTGAATTGCCATTTTGTTCGTGCCTCAATTTCAATGGCAAGTTTCAGGTAGTACAGAGAATCCATGAATGTACCATGAAATTTGGAAACATGTTGAAATATTGCATCAATTGAGCGATTAGCATATGTTGACAGCAAACCTGCCTCTCCATTGAGGGTTGTGTTCAAGCAGGGAGACGTGCCCAAGTTAAACCCAAAAGCTGTTCAACTGGAGCCATCTTCTGGATGTGCTGACATTTCTGGCATATTTAACTCTATACCCACAACTAAATCCATGCGCTGATCCATGTTAAAATTCTCCACAATAATAGGAAGGTGGCAGATGGTCTGTGGAAGGACTGGATTTCAGAGTGTGCAAAATGACCATTTATATCAACATTCTGGGGGTTATCATTGATCAGAAATTGAACTGGACTAGCCATATAAATACTGTAGTGACAAGAGCAGGTCAGAAGCTAGGAATCCTGTGGCAAGTAACTCACCTCCTGACTCCCCAAAGTCTGTCCACCATCTACAAGGCACAAGTCAGAAGTGTGATGGAATTTTCTCCACTTGCCTGAATGAGTGCAGCTCCAACAACACTAAAGAAGCTGGACACCATCCAGGACAAAGCAGCCCGCTTGATTGGCACGACATCCACAAATATTCACTCCCTCCACCACCGATGCACAGTAGCAGCAATGTGTACCATCTGCAGGATGCACTGCAGGAATTCATCAAGGTTCCTTAGACAGCACCTTCCAAACCCATGGCCACTACCATCTAGAAGGACAAGGGCAGCAGATACATGGGAACACCACCACCTGGAAGTTCCCCTCCAAGCTACTCACCATCCTAAATTGAAAATATATTACTGTTCCTTCACTGTTGCTGAGTCAAAATGCTGGACCTCCATCCCTATGTACTGTAGTTTTACCTACACCACATGGACTGAAGCGGTTCAAGAAGGCAGCTCATCACCATCTTGTCAAAGACAACTAGGGATGGGCAATAAATGCTGGACAAGCCAGTGACACCCATATCCAATGAATGAATAAAAAAAATTGACATATTTTTAATTTTCTTAAACATCTGGGATGACAAAATCCATCCTGCAGCATACGACTGCAGTGGTTCAGGAAAGTGGCTCATCGCTATCTTCTCCACTGGAATTAGGGATGGACTACAGATGTTGGTCTGCCAGAGATGCTCACATCCCATGAACGAATGAAATATCCTCTTTTTGGGGTGAGATTCTGGCATTCTGTGAGCAGAGGGATAGAAATTTGAGGTGGTATTCACAACCATCTTTTTTTGCCCCTTACTCATTGTCATGATAATTTCCAGTGAAACTCAGATGGATTCTTCTTGCACCTCAATCCCTTCTTCACTGGTGTTACGTTGGTTACACGTTTCCACAATGGCTAGTGGTAATTCTCCTGCACTGAGGAAGCCCCATAGTAATGTTTGTAAATGGAAAATGATCCAGCGAGAGAATATCTGAACAGAAAATTGGAAGCATTTGAGTCTTCGGTCACATTAACCTGTGCTGATCTAAATCTCACCTGTTCTGCAGGGTAAAATATCTCAGTCACACCTGGTCCTGGTCCTGGTCTTGGCTGCCACCCATGATATTTAAATTAGCCCATCTCTAAGATTTGGGATGGGGTTAAGGAATGACCAGATAGATGAGTGGAAATTCCAGTATGCTAATTGTGCAAAAACACAGCTGGAATTTATGGGCTTTGATTTGCAAAGAGGCCCCTCTTTATAGCGACATTCACATATTAGGCAACTACCACGCAGAATGCGGCAGCAGGTCACGTTGGTGAAAAATAAGGAAGGAAGGCTGTTAAATGGAGCATTGGAAAGAATACGATTAAATTAAGATCCTCTCAAAGCAAACTAATTTATGGTATACAGCCACAGCAACTTGGGATTTAATTCAATTCAACTCACAGCAGATATGCACCTGCATCAAGCCAAAGATTTTTTTTTTCCTAAGGTAATTTGGCGAGGTGCATAATGGATTGTACATCAGTTTGAATCTCTGAATATTCGTAAATGTATGCTGTGGAAAATTTAAAGATAATACGTGTTGTATTTATTTTGTCAGATTAATCAGACCTCATCTAGCAGTTAAATTAACAAAATCATTGAATAATGTTTAAGGTTGCTTGTAGGATTCACAATGCCAGGAGTTTAAGAAAAAATCTTGTTAAGGAATGGTCCTCGTAATCAGCATTAAAAAGGCAATTGTTTAATACTTGTTAAAAACCTGATTTTAATCCCTGGAGGGCAGTTAAAATCACCCAGGTAATTTACCCACTGGAAACATGCTAGCATTCCTACTGTGTATGACTTTATCCTGCTCTCCTGAGTGCAGATGGCAAGCACACCTTCCCAAAACCAGCACGGTTCTTATGTGCACAATGGGTTCCGATGATGTAATCAGTGTTTTACTTTATTCCTAAGAGAGGATGCCGCTTTAGATTCCTTCTCCACCCTGAACACAAGAACTCCATGAGATGCCCCAGACCCTGATCACGATGCCTACATTTGTCGACAAACAGAATCCTCCCAGTACAATTTCCTATCACTTGCCATCCATTCTAGAGAGGATGTGGGCCAGCGGCATTTTAATGAGGCCTGGGAGTTACTTCAGACCTCACTTCTGCAGCAGCGATTCATTTCTGAGTTTCCTCAGCACCAACTTGTCCTAAACACACTTGGAGTTAAAATCAGGTCTGAATTCATGCAAAAGTAACTTGTGACAATATTACCTGCCAATCACTTAATGCATTCATTGTGATATTCCCTGGTCAGCAATGTTACTGTAGGTTTAAATGGCTAATTTCTATTTAAAATAATAGGCAAAGTGAATGTTGTACGAGTTTATTAGATGTTTACCTGCTACTGTCAGTAATAAAAATCTCCAGGTTATTCTGGATAACCTGAAGTTTCTCTTCAATGACGTTGAAGCTAACGGATAAAATTTAGTGAAGGCAGTGGAGGGGGCAGGATGGTGGGTAGGCTGGGAAAATTGCGTATCCAACTCCCAGTGGTGGGAAAACTCTCCTGCATTTAGTGAGCAGCTGGAAGCCAATTCAGCTTGTTAATCAGCCATTTAAAACCACTTATCCCCGAGTCCACTGGGATTTAATGGTGGCCCCAGGATTACATGAGGCTTGCACGGGTCTCATGTGCCTCTAGAAAGTCACCCAGCAGTACCTGTTAGGTTTACCAGCAGCCTAGCAGGGAGAGTCCCTCATTCACAGGCACTCGGTGCCCAGTTGGTGGACCTGGCATCAGGAAGGAGGACCCCTCCCTGCAACCACCATCCCACCCCACTGAGCACCCTCTAGGGATTCAGCAATGATCCCTGGTAAAGGGCCCAATTGTATTACCAGCAGCAGCCACCACTCTTGGATAAGTGCCAGCTTACCTTGTAACTGTGCTGGGCATCTCATAGAAAGGCAATGCAGGGTATCCACTGGTTCTCCACCTAGTGTGTGGGACCCCTGCCACCAAAACTAAATTCAGCCCTATATTTTCCATTTCTGGCACTGAAATGATGAGACTGAAGTGTAGCAAGTTAGTGCTTCTGGAAGTTGCATTCAGCTAAATTCATTGGAATCCATGACATAGGCTTCATCAATTATGCAGAGTGAGCTTCCAGCCCAAATTGGCCCTGCCAATGACTGCTTGCTGCATGTAGCTGTGGGAAATTACCACTACACCATTGCCTCCACCTAAACACAGGCATTGGAAAGGTTGACACCAACATTGGCCAACTAATAAATTGGGCACGGAGAAGCAACAAACTGATTTGCAGGATCAAGATACTTATCTACAAGTTCTGTATCTCCAGCGCATTGCTGTATGACATGCTCCTGACCTATGTCTTTTAGAGGGTGGACAGGCTTTGGGGAGTCAAGTGGTAAGTTACTCACCACAAAATTCCCAAGCTCTGACCTGCTCTTGTAGCCATAGTACTCACATGGCTTGTCCAGTGAAGTTTCTGGTCAATGGTAACCACAGGGTGTTCATGGTGGGGATTCAGCAATGGTGTTGCCATTGAATGTCAGGGAAAAATGGTTAGGTTCTCACCTCCTGAAAATGGTCATTGTTTGGCATTTGTGTGGCATGTACGTTCAGCCCAATGCTGAATGTTGTCCAGGTTTTGCTGCATGTGGCACAGACTGCATCAGTATCTGAAGAGTTACAAAGGGTGCTGAACACTGTGTAATCATTAGCAAAAATCTCCATTTTTAATCATATATTGGAGGAAAGTCATTGATGAAGCAGCTGAAGATGTTCAAGCCTAGGACACTACCCTGAGGGACTCCTGCAGTAATTTCCTGGGCTGATGAGCTGATTGACCTCCAACTACCACAACCTCCTTCCTTTGTGCTAGGTATGACTCCAACCAGCAGAGATTTTCCCCCCTGATTATTATTGACTTCAATTTTGCTAGTGTTCTTGGTGCCACATTGGGTCAAATGCTGCCTTGATGTCAGAGGCCATCACTCTCATCTCACCCACTTACTTAATATCTGCTTATCTGGTCCGGTGTTAAATTTTATTTGATAATCTTTTACGAGAAGTGCCTTAGGACATTTTACCATGTTAAAAGCTTTATTTAAATACAAGGTATTTTTGTTGTTGATTACTGTGTTAGATCATTGAGAAAGAAGAAAAATATTCTGGCATTGGAGGCAATTCAGAGAAGAGTCACAAGGCTGCTAAGCAATTTGTTTCAATTTCCCAGGAATATTGATGTTGAGACCTTTCTGGATGTCAAGTTGTGCAGAGCCCAGCAATCTGCACTTATGTAGGACAGACATGTAGGTGGATTTTGTACAGCTCCCCCCCAAGCTATCAAAAAGATCAAACATGGGAAAATTGCGTGTCCCACTCCCAGTGGTGGGAAAACTCATTTAGTGGGCAGCTGGAAGCCAATTCAGCTTGTTAATCAGCCATTTAAAACCACTTATCCCTGAGTCCACTGGAATTTAATGGTGGCTGCAGGATTACATGAGGCTTGCACAGGTCTCATGTGCCTCTAGAAAGTCACCCTGCAGTACCTGTCAGGTTTACCAGCAGCCTAGCAGGGAGAGTCCCTCATTCACAGGCACTCAGTGCCCGATTGATGGACCTGTCATCAGGAAGAAAGACCCCCTCCCTGCAACCACCATCCCACCGCACTTACCACCCTCTAGGAATTCAGCAACGATCCCTGGTAAAGGCTCCAACTGTGTTACCAGCAGCAGCTACCGGTCCTAGGTAAATGCCTACTTAACTTGTAACTGTGTTGGGCCTCTCAGAGAAAGGCAATGCAGGGTATCCGCTGGTTGTCCAGTCAGTGTTCACTAAATGCAGGACAGTTTCCCACCCCTGGGAGTTGGACACGCAATATTCCCAGGTTTGGAGGGGCAGTACAAAATCCACCTACATATCTGTCCTACATAAATGCAGATTGCTGTGCCCTGCCACCAAAACAAGCCCTATGTTTTCCATTTCTGGCACTGAAATAATGAAGCTGGAGTGCAGCAAATGAGTGCTTTTGGAAGTTGCACTTAACTGTATTTTGTGATGTTGGCTTCATCAATTATGTAGAGTGAGCTTCCAGCTCAAACTGGCCCTGCCGATGACAGCTTGCCACATGTAGCTGTGGGAAGGAGCACTTAGCTGCGTATACTCTTTAAAGGAACTTATCAGTTCCTGCCTGGGACAAATCAAGGACCCAGAACAATCAGATTTCCAACTGGTGCTTTTGGTGCTGTCACTGTGAAAAAAGTTCAGTTAAGAAAGTCTGACCCGAGGACTATACCTCCGACAGTGCTCCATTCGGCTTGTTTGTTGGAGGCAACAGAATCAAATGCAGTATCTTAGGATATGTAAAATTAAAATTACAAAGAATCCACAGTGCAGAAACAAAAGCTGCTCTATGCCTTTGTTTATTCTCCACACGAGTCTAAAGGGGAACATGTAGATGTGGTGTACTTGGATTTCTGAAAGGCATTTGATAAGGTGCCAGATCAAAGGTTACTACACAAAATAAGAGCTCGTGGTGCTGGGGCTAATGTATTAGCATGGATTGAGAATTGATTGGCTAACAGGAAACAGAGAGTAAGGTAAAATGGGTTATTTGTGAGTTGACGAGCTGTAATGAATGGGGAATGACTTAGATGAAGGGACTGAAAGTATGGTGCTAAATTTGCTGATGACACAAAGATTAGTTGGAAAGTAAGTTGTGAAGAGGACACAAAGAGTCAGCAAAAGGATATAGATAGGTTAAATAAGTGGGCAAAAAAATTGACAGATGGAGCATAATGCGGGAAAGTGAGAACTTATCCACTTTGGCAGGAAGTATATTATTTGAATGGAGAGAGATTGCAGAACTCCGTGGAACATAGGGATTTGGATGTCCTGGTACATGAATTAACTACAGCAAGTAATCAGGAAGGCAAATGAAATGTTGTCATTTATTGCGAGGGGAATGGAATATAAAAGTAGGGAAATTTTATTACAGTTGTACAGGGCTTGGTAAGAGCACATCTGGAATACTGTGTACAGTTCTGGTCTCCTTACCTAACAAAGGGCATAAATGCATTAGAAGCAGTTCAGAGAAAGTTTACTCGAGTGATTCCTGGAATGAAAGGGTTACTTTATGAGGAAAGATTGGACAGATTGGGCCTACACCCTTGGAGTTTAGAAGAATGAGAGGTGATCTGATTAAAACGTATAGGCCAAGGTATTTACCTTGTCGGGCAGGCCCCGGAGCGGTTGCAAAGCCGATCACTGCCCGAGACCGGGCCCGACATCGATTTCACACTGGCTGGCCAATGTGAAAGGTGTGCTGCAACGCTCAATGCTGCCGGGGTGTGGGTGGGAGGAGGGCGAGTGCGCAAGTTCACCCATGCGCATGAGTGCAGGCAATGGCAGCTCCCTGAGGCACAGAGCTGTCTCAGGGAGCTGAAGATTTATAACATCAAAAATAAAAAAGCTAACAATGTTAAAAACATGTCCCCTCGTGTGACCCTGTCAGAAGAGCAGGGACATGTTATGAATGAATTTTTAGAATTTTTATTTAATTTTTATTTGCTGTTGAAAACCTCATCCTGCCCATGGATGAGGTTCCCTAAAAAATCCAAAGGCTGCTAGGCCTTTTTGCCTATCTGCCAACTATAAGGTTGGACGGGCAGCGAAAAATTTCATTCAGTTAGAACTTTAATGACTTTAATAGGCCTGTTAATTGTCAGTGGGCGCACTACTGAATCCCGCGCACGCCCACCAACCAAAATATCACACAAGTGCGCAATGACGTTGGGATACTCGCCATTTTACACTCAAACAGGTCAGGCATGCACCTGTCTGCCCGCTCAGTGCAATTTTCTGTCCATAAGACCCTGAGGGGAATTGACAGGATGAATGCCGCGAGGATGTTTCCCCTTGTGGGAGAGACTAGAACTAGGAGGTACAGTTTCCAAATAAGGGGTCTCCCATTTAATATGGAGATGGGGAGATATTTTTTCTTTCAGAGGGTCATTAATGTGTTGAATTCTCTTCCCCAGAGAGGATATTGGAGTGGACAGGAAGGTACAGTTAAGGCCACAGTCAGATTAGCCATGACTTTATCAAATGGCAGAACAGGCTCAAGGGGCCAAATCGGGTACTCCTGCTCCAAATTCTTATGTACATATGCTTGTGTGTTCCCATCAGACCGCATATCCCTTGAATTCCTCCCTCATGTTACATCAAGCCTGCATCAATGTTAGCTGTATCAACCAGTCCATCTGGCAGTGAATTCCACATTCTCATCACTTTTTGTGTAAACAAATTCCTTTGCTGACCCTTGCTGATAGTTGCATCCTTTCACTTATGGTAACATCCTTGCAAATCTTTGTGCAAGTTCTACAATGATTCAGCAGGCTCAATATTATGGGGATGTGGGAGGAAGCTGGGGGTGCAGCATGTGGAGGAAGGTCCAGTGGCCAGGAAACCCAGAGGTATAGGTTTCTCGGAGTTTCTGTGGCATTTAACTGTGGACTGGATTTATATTTTTGGATTCCATTCCCTGCCTGCTGCCTAGCCAGATTGTGAAGTTGGCTGGCTGTTGGACAGGTCAGCCTGTGGCACCAGGTAGCAACCAGGGAGTGGAGAGGGTAGAGGGAAGGATCTCAGGTCAAGAAAGACTTTGGGGCAGGGAAAGAGCAAATATGGGTTGGGGCATACTTGAGTGGTGGGGTGGAGACATCAGAGGGGCCAGAGGCATCAACGCGATGAAGAGGGCATGCATTGGCATAGAGATATGTTGGGGGTCAGAGGGCTGAAATGATTGCGGGGTCTGGAGTTGGCCGAATGCTGGGGTCCAATCGTGGGATTGGAAGCCGGTGTGCTTGCTGGGGCAGGGTGCAGCTGGGGGGAGTACTCCTGCTCTTCTTAGCCCACAGCTAGTACTGGTAAGGCGATTAACTGCTGGTTTCCCAAGGTCTGGGAAACGCTCACAGCAGCATTAAATCTGAAACAGTGATTAATTCTGATGTGTTATTATAATGATATCATACCTTGGGCTTATTTACTGTACAAGACACAAGAATTCACATGACATTTATTAATTTAACAAGAAATGAGATGCATACATATGCCTACAAATTACTGCCGTAATAACTTTTAAACAAATCCTCCAAATTAATCACTCCCAGATAAATCTTCACCAAGGCAACAATAACCCATAGACTTCACTCATGCATTATTCATAAGGGATTGGGTAAACACATTGTGGGTTAATTTATTAAGACTAGTGTCATGAAGAGATATTAATGTCTATAATGTTATTGGAAATTTGCTTTAAATTGAATTTGCACTGGGTCTGTGTCTATGTGTATGCCTGTGTCTATGTGTGTGCCTGTGTAGGTCTTAATTGGATTAAAGCTAGCTAGTCTGGTGTTTTAATGATAGTAGTTTGAGATGTTAATTAGGTAAACATAAGGAGTAGAAGGTAAAGTGCAAATTGCATTTGTTGAATAAACCATTCAAAAGAATGGGGGAAAATCTTGCACCTAACTAGAAGACGCCAAGCAATGTCTTTATTTTTTTTCTTACTAATAAAATTGGTGGAATGAAAGGGTTTATTGTTGGGAGAGGTAAAATTAAAAACCTAGTAATACAATGGAAAATTTACATTCAAAGGGGAAGCTAGATATAAACAGAAAGAAGTTTGTGTGTGTCAGGCAGAGGCATTTAAGACCCAACCAGCCTGTCAGCCTACAATTGTCTGCAAAGGATTCAAATTGCAAGGAACCTCATTTTGAATTTGGATGGTCAAATGTGCTTTGCCTGGCATCTGTTCGGATTATTGTTGCCTTGGTGAAGATTTACCTGGAAGTGATTAATTTGGGGATTTGTTTAAAAGTTATTACGGTAGTAATTTGTAGGCATATGTATGTGATTCATTTCTTGTTAAATTAATAAATGTTTAATTTAGTTTTATATAAAAAAACTTCTTGAGGCTTGATAGTTTTATTCCTGAATTCAGAGCTGCATCTCAAACATAGCAATTGAAAATATAGGTTATGACAATTGTTCAAGTTTCCCTCCGGGATTTAAACAACTCAGCCTTTACCAACTGCTCTGTCATAACACTAGGCACACGAGAACAGTTGTACATCGGTAAAAAGCTTGAAGACATCAGAGCTGTGTGTGTTTGTGTGTGCCCTGCTCAAAGCAAAAGTGAAATTAGGCCTGGATCACATGATAATGTCATGCTGATATCCCTTAAAGGCATATTACAACAAATTCTGATGCAGCCTCATTAAAATATATAAATAAGGGACCCACCTCTGGAGGTTACCTACCTGGCCGCCAAACCCACCATCATAAAAACTTGGAGATGAGTTGAGTCGAGTTTTGCTTTCTTTAATTTTTAAACGCTTCCCCATACCTGTTCTGGGAGGTTAAAATTAACCCTAATATCCTTTTTGTAATATGGAAGCCAGGAGTGCACACAGTTTCCTGAGTGGCCTAACTGAGGTTCTCCATAAATTTAGCATTAACTCCCTGCTTTTGTATTCTATTCCTCTAGAAATAAACCTCAGCAAGTCCCCCAGTGTAAAATGGCCTGCAAATTTATGTCCTAGTCTCTGTTCTCCTACAAATTAACTTGCACACAGGGTTATCTTAAAGGTGAAGGTGTCTTGACTGTTGCCTGGAAAGCTCTCAAAGTGGTTTGGAAATCCAGATAAAAGCTGGTGGCGAGTAAGGTACCTGCCAAAATCACAGGCTTCGAGAATTGCAGCGTCTAACATCTGCAAGCCTATCTTTAATTTATAACCATGCCGGGAGGCTGAGTTTAGCTTACTTCTTCAAAGTGATTTTCATTTGGCTTTGACATTTTTCCCGAGTTTTGCTGAATTGCTGGCTAAAATAACAGCAGCTTACTCTTTCATCAATTTTTATTATTTTTGTTAAATTAAACATATTTTACCTTTCTGTGAACTCAGGTGGTAAACAGAAGTCATGAAACCAAGTTTAGTTCCACTGAGGTTTTTGTTGGCTCTCAAAGCCGGACAAAGGGTAATTGGATTGGCAAAAAAAAATACAATCAGTACAACTTGGACCCCAGAGTAAAGTTTAGCTGCAGCTCAGAGCCTTATACAAGATTAATTTGTTTATGACATTTTTTTTCTTTTTTGAGTGAAATATATAAAGAACATTCCCTGTGCTAATTTGAGGTCTGGCTGTCAGTAAAAACATGCAGTCCAAAAACAAATATATAAATAATATATACATTGTGTGTCTCTGGTTGATGTGATGCATCAAGTGTTTTAACATATTGGGTGGTGAAAAGTGGACAGTCCACTTGCCAACCCTTGCTTTCAGCTCCCACTGCTGGCTATCAGTATAACTATTGTGAAAAGAGAGCTGAATGCGTAAGCCTCTCTTGGCAGTACATAGACGCTTCATCAGTAAGCCCTATGTAGTGCCTCCCTGTTGCAACATATGTAAATTGGACACCCAGGCTAAACTACAGGGAATACAGAGGAGGCTTGGCCTCCAGATGTGTAGAGCATTCAAGCATATTGGCATATTGTTACAACCCAGACCCCCAGCTGTGGGTAAAAAGCCCCTTGGGTGTCTTGGGAGAGAAGGAGGCTAAATGAATAAACCATGACAGAATATCAGGAGTGAAGTCCCACAGGCAGCAATCTGTTATCTATCAGCCAGCTTTCATGCAATTGCTGCAGCAGAGCTGGCACCAAACAAAATTGGTTTCATCCTTTCCTCTGAACAATACAGACAATGCCGGGAGGAGGGCCCTGATGCTTGAGCAACTGGGTCTCCATACTATTTTCCCAGGCTTGTGCCTGAAGAGGACACTCCAGGTTTGTGGTTTACACTGGCACAACACAGGGAGAAAGTTACCAGTTAAAAGCTCTAGATCGATTGGCATAGAGCATGAGTGCCAGGGTTACTTCCGATGGCGGAGAGGTCATTACGTCCCATTGGATAGCTACTGCCGCCTCGGCTGGGCAGTCTCCAGTCAGTTCGGGGCTGTCCCACAATGCCCTTCTTGCTTCAATGGGTTCTTGGAGCTTAGAGAGTCATTTCTCGACAGGGCGGTTGCTAATCGATGCACCAGACAAAACAAAATCAACAAAGAAGACACCAGTCTTTCACATCAAAAACTGGAATGTAAAGACCATGCATTCTGGCCTTTCCGATGACCTTCTGTAGGTTGATGATGCAAACAAGGCAGCTGTGGTCAACAAAGAACTTACAAGGCTCAATGTGGACATTGCTGCACTGTAGGTAACCAGGTTTGCTCAGAGTGAATCCCTTAAAGAGAAACACCAGGAGAAGAATTTCCCCCCCATCGTGGGGGGAAGTGCAGGAGTGGGCGCTGGCAGGCATGCCTCCGATCAGCGCCCCCAATTGGGGGCGCACTGACATTTTATCTGGGCAGGCCAATTAAGGCCCACCCAGCATGACATCCACCAGGAAGTGTTATGCGCTCCCTGTGTGGGTGGGAGGGAGATTCCCTCAGCTGTGAGTGCGTGAAAGAGAGCACTCATTTCCCTGAGGCTAAGTGCTGCCTCAGGGAGATCGGCACCAAAGTCAAAAATGGTAAAGGGGCAAAAACAAAATTTCCTTGACATGTCCCCTCATGTGACACTGTCACATGAGTTGAGACATGTCCATCACTTTAAGGCATACATTTATTAAATTTTTAAAAACCTTCATGAAACCTCATTCCATCCATGGATGAAGTTTCATGCTTTTTCTGAAGCCTGCCAGGGCTCCCGACCTGCCCGCCAACCTTAAGGTTGGACAGGCAGGTCATTAATGAGGATAATGAGTTTGTCAATGGCCTCAATAGGCCATTGATAAATCAGCAGGTATGCAGCTGACTTGTCTGTGCCCCCGCCAACCTGAAAATTGAAATGACACGGGATGACATCGGGAGTTCTGCCCGACATCATCCCGCATCGGCGAGCAGGCCCTGCCCCCCCCTCCCACCCCGTTCGCTGACCTAAAGATCTTGACCCAGGTGTTCTTCTGGCTGGAGAAAACTCAAGAAGCAACACATGAGCATAGAAGGAGTTTCACGGTAAAAAACACGATAACTACACAGCTTGGCCAATGTGCATAGAGCATCAGGAAGTTGGAAAGATGAAGAAAAATGGACAGAGGTTTCTGGAAATATGCTGTTACTGCTCTGCACAATGAACAGCTACTTCCAAACCGTACTATCGTAGGGAGGAGGATAGGAAGGAGCAGGTATGTCAGGTAGTAAGGAGAATGGAGGATGAAGGAGACAGTGAGAGTGAGGCAGAATGAGATTTCGACAGTTCACCAATTGAACCCCCTGCTATTCAATTAGCTAATTCTGAATATTAGGACAGTTAGACACTGTGTTCTCATACCTAGAGGTAGGACAACTAGGAGATCTAGTGAGATTACTTACAAAATTCAAAGGATTTTGCAGGGATGAATGAGGGTGTACAACTTTAGCCACGCATGACGTGGATATAGTGAGGTCTTCTCCTATAAGACAATACCCTTATCGTTTAAGCAAGGAGAAACAGGCTCAGGTAGAATCAGAAACCCAACATGTTGAAAAATCATTTAATTGTACCAATGTTGAATGTCCCTAACTTCATTAAACCCTTTAAGGTGGCAATCGATGCCAGTGACTTGGGGGTGGGTGCAGTCTCATTACAAGAAGATGAATCAGGCATAGAAAACCAAGTGGGATACTTTTCTAAAAAGTTAAATTGGCATCAAAAAAGATATTCAACCATAGAAAAAGAAACCCTAGGATTGTTACTGCATAATAATCAGAATGCCAGACTGTTTTGATGGAGTTTGTTGCTATAGCCTTATAATTTGAAGGTTTTCCATATTGCTGGAAAAGAAAACGTGATCGCTGATGCATTATTCAGAATGTAATTTTTGTTCGTATAATATAGAAATCAAAAGATCAGAAACTATACAGAGATTCTATATAAGGAGTGGGTGAGAATTGGTGTGTGCATGTTTAAAATTTTTATATATATATTGTATAAATTTTCCTATTGTTTTGTAAGGAAACACACTTGAAAATGGTGTTTTGTTCCTTACAAGAGGTGGCATGTGAGGAACCTGTTTTTGAAAAAATTGAAGGACATTGAATTTTGGACATTCTTCCTCCTGAGTTATTTTTAAAAGTTTGCAATATTAATTAGAGGCTGTGACTATGCCATTCTTAAAAAAAAAATGGGTCAAGATAGATGTCTCCACTTGGAGAGGGAAGAGATACTTTGTATATCTAAGGTAACAAAGAACTGCTGTTGCCAAGCTAAAGACACTTGCTGATTGGTTAAAAACACCTGGCCTAAGAGAAGTATTCTTTGAACATCTTAGTCTTTAAAAAACCCTCAGGGTGTATTTGTGAGGGTGTTTTAGAAGCAGGCTGCCAGAAAAAGACACTCTCTTTACCTGTCTCTCCCCCACCTTTCCATTAAACCATCCTCAGAAATGTCTTAGCAGGATACCTCATGTTTTATTTTGAAAGTTTGCAAAGTTGCGATAAGTAAGAATCATCAAGGACAGTTTCACCAACAAAGCCGTCCGAAAGAGCTTCCAGATCTACTATGACCAGAATTCAGTTAGATCAACAGCATCAAAATCTTTTCGAATTTTATCCTTTTGAGAAGAAACTTTCCCATACTCCAGCCTCTGCAGGGCACTGAGTTTGTTTTGTCCTGTTTTGAGTTTGTGTGTGTGTATGGGATTTCAAATATCTGTCTTTTTTAAAAAGGGGAAAATCATTACATTTCTAAACTACAACTTGTATGTTAACCAGTTTATTAACTTGTTTTTTTATAAGTAGTTTGTTTTATAATAAAACATTTTTTTGTGTTTGCTTAAAGAAGCCTGATTAGAATCTTTTATGCTGGGAATAACAATATCAAAGGGTAACAGTTGCCAGTTTTGTGGGTGAATTAAACATTTGAACAATTGTTACGACCTGTGGAAAAGTGGTGCTAGAATTAATTGCGCACTCCTCCCATCTCAATGCATAACACTCTCAACTCACTGTGTATGGGAAAAGAGATCAGAGAAATGCTGACTGGTTTGAGGCTTACTGGACAAAATGGAGTCAGTTACTGCAACCAAGAGGAAAACTCTCATGAACTACAAGCAATGCCCCAGCAAACAAAATCTAGATGCTCTCAGAGCTGCCAGAATCAAGCTTCGGCAAGCTGCTCAGCACTGTCCAATGGTTGAAATTATGCAACAGCATACAATCTGCTGCTGCATCTGGGGATGCTAGAAGGATGTGTGAAGGAATCAAGAAACCACAGGCCCAGCAGCAACCAGATCAGCCCCCTTGAAGAGAAAGACAGGGATGATCATCATTGAAGCTAACAAGCAGATGGAAATATATGTGAAGCACTATCTCCACAGTGAACTCTACACAATGGAGAACGCTGTCACTGAAGAAGCTCTCAGTGCCATTCCAGACTTTCCTGTCATGGAGGAACTGGTGAGCCCACCATAGTAGGGTTCAAAAAGGCAATTCACTGTCTTTCCAAGGGTAAAGCCTTTGGGAACTATGGCATTCTACCTAAAATCATCAAATGTAGTAAACCAGCACTCTGCAGCATCTCCGTGAACTTCCATGTCTCTGCTGTAAGGAAAGATCTGTGCCTCAAAACATGCATGATGCAAAAATAGTCACCTTGTACAAAAAAACAAAGAGGATCATAGTAATTGCAACAATTACCAAGGCGTCTCCTTGTTAAATATTGTGGGGAAGGTCTTTGCTCATGTTGCTCTGACTAGATTGCAGATCCTTACGTCATGCTTAAACCCTCAGTCTCAGTGTGGCTTCAGATATGGCAGAGCGACAGTTGATATAATTTTCTCTCTTTGGCAGTTACAGGAGAAGTGCTGCAAACAGTGCAGACTATTCTACATTGCTTTCATAGACCTGAGCAAGGCCTTCAACCTTGTGAGCAGAAGCAAACTCTTTAAACTGCTAAGGAAGATAGGCTACCTGCCTGGACTCCTGGATGCCATTTCTCCTTTCTAAGGGAACTGCAGTTTCATCAGTAAGAATGTAGCATCATTGGAAGCTTTCAAGATCAGCAAGGGGATGGGAACCTGAGCAGGGAGACAGAGGAGGGGGAAACAAGGAAAGAACTGAAAGACAGAAAAGCAATAAAAAAACAAGGGCGAGAAACAAATGGGGTCATGGTGCAAAATAAAGCTAAGATGACTAACAAGGTTAAAAAGACAAGTCTAAAAGCATTGTATCTTAATGCGAGGAGCATTTGCAATAAGGTAGATGAATTAACAGTGCAAACAGATTTAAACAGTATGATATAGTTGCAATTACTGAGACATGGCTGCAGGGTGACCAAGGATGGGAACTGAACATCCACGGGTATTCAATATTTAGGAAGGACAGACAAATATGGAAAGGAGATGGGGTAGCATTGTTAGTAAAAGAGGAAATCAATGCAATAGTGAGGAAGGATATTGGCTCGGAAAGTCATGATGTGGAATCTGTTTGGGTGGAGATAAGAAACACAAAGGACAGAAAACATTGGTGGGGGTTGTCTATAGGCCCCGAAACAGTAATGGAGATGTAAGGGAAGGCATTAAGCAGGAAATTAGAGATGCATGCAATAAGGGCGCAACTGTAATCATGGGTGACTTTAATCTACATACTGATTGGACAAACCAAACTAGCAATAATACTGTGGAGGAGGATTACCTGGAGTGTGTATGTGATGGTCTTTTTAGACCAATACATTGAGGAACCAACTAGAGAGCAGGCTATCCTGGACTGGGTATTGTGCAATGAGAAAAGATTAATTAACAATTTTGTTGTGCAGGGTCCCTTGGGGAAGAGCGACCATAAAATGATAGAATTGTTCATTAAGATGGAGATTTAAGAAGTTGAATCTGAAACTAGGGTCCTGAATCTAAATAAAGGGAATAATGAGGGTCTGAGGCGCGAATTGGTAATAATGGATTGGCAGTGGATATGCATGAATTACAACAATTATTCATTCTTGTCTGGCACAAAACTAAAACAGGAAAGGTGGCTTGACCATGGATTACAAAAGAAATTAGGGATAGTATAAGATCCAAAGAGGAGACATACAAAATTCCCAGTAAAAACAGCAAGCCCGAGGAGTGGGAGCAGTTTAGCATTCACCAAAAGTGGACAAAAACATTGATCAAGAAGGGGAAAATGGAGTATTAGAATAAACTTGCAGGGAACATAAAAACTGATTGTAAAAGCTTCTATAAACATGTGAAGAGAAAAAGATTAACAAAGACAAATATAGGTCCCTTACAGTCAGAAACAGGGGAAATTATAATGGGGAACAAAGAAATTGCACAAGAATTGAGCACATATTTTGGTTCAAAAGAGGGCACAAGTAATTTCCCAGAAATGTTAGGGAACCAAGGGTCTAGTGAGAGGGAGGAATTGAAGAAAATCAGTATTAGTAAAAAAATGGTGGTAGAAAACTAATGGGGTTAAAAGCTGAAAAATCCTCAGGGTCTGATTATCTACATCCCAGAATACTAAAGGGAGTGGCCCTAGAAATATTGGATGCATTGTTGGTCATCTTCCAAAATTCTATATGTTCTGGAGCAGTTCCTACAGATTGGAAGGTGGCAAATGTAAACCAACTATTTAAAAAAGGAGGGAGAGAGAAAACAAGAATTATCGACCAGTTAGCCTAACATCAGTAGTGTGGAAAATGCTAGAGTCTATTACAAAAGATGTGGTAACAGAACACTTGGAAAGTGTTGATGGGATTAGACAAAGTCAGCATAGGTTTATGAAAGGGAAATCATGCTTAACTAATCTACTGGAGTTTTTTGAGGATGTAATTAGTAGAATAGATAAGGAAGAACGAGTGGATGTGGTGTATTTGGATTTCAAGAAAGCTTTTGATAAGATCCCACATAAGAGGCTAGTGGGCAAAATATAAAACACTTGGGATACGGGATAATATATTGGCATAGAGTGAGAATTGGTTGACAGACCAGAAACAGAGAGTGGGAATAAATGGGTCTTTTTCCCAATGGCAGGTGGTGGCTTGTGGTATACCACAGGGTTCAATGCTTGGGCCCTTGCTAGTCATAATATGTATAAATGACTTGGATGAGGAAACCAAATGCAATATAAGTTTGCTGATGACGCAAAACTGGGCAGGGTTGAGAGTTGTGAGGAAGATGCAAGGAGTCTTCTGGGTGATTTAGACAAGTTATGTGTGTGGGCAAACACATGGCAGATGCAATATAACATGGATAAATGTGAAGTGATATGCTTCAGTGTGAAAAACAGAAAGGGAGAGTATTATTTAAATGGTGATATATTGGGAAATGTGGATGTACAAAGGGATATGGATGTGCTTGTACACTAGTCAATGAAAGTAAATAGGCAGGTGCAGCAAGCAATTAGGAAGGCAAATGGTATGATGGCCTTCATCGCAAGAGAATTTGAGTTCAGAAGTAGGGATGTCTTATTGCGGTTATACAGGGCCTTGGTGAGACCACATCTGGAGTATTGCGTACAGTTTTGGTCTCACTACCAAAGAAAGCTTTTGATAAGATCCCACATAAGAGGCTAGTGGGCAAAATATAATACAGAGTGAGTGCAGCGAAGGTTCAGTAGGCTGAAACCGGGCATGGCAGGACTGTCGTATGAGGAGAGATTGGTTCGACTGGGTCTGTATTTACGAGAGTTTAGAAGAATGAGAGGGGATCTGACTGAAACGTATAAAATTCTAACAGGGCTAGACAGACTGGATGCAAGGAGGATGGTTCCCCTGGCTGGGGAGTCTAGAACCAGGGGCCACAATCTCAGGATACGGGGCAGGCCATTTAGGACTGAGATGAGGAAAGATTTCTTCACTCAGAGGGTGGTCAATTCTCTACCACAGAAGGCTGTGAATATTAATGAAAAAAATTGATAACTTTTTGGATATTAGGGGCATCAAGGGATATGGAGAGAAAGCGAGAATATGGTGTTGAGGTGGAGGATCAGCCATGATCATATTGAATGGCGGAACAGGCCCAAAGGGCTGAATGGCCTACCCCTGCTCCAAGTTTCTATTTAAGGCAAGGTTGCATCCTGGCACCAACTCTCTTTGGCATATTTTTCTCCACGCTGCTATTGTATACTTCAGCAACTCAAATTAGGGTGTCTACTTGCATGCCAGAGCTGATGGCAAGCTGTTCAATTTGGCAAGTTTGTACACTGAGACCTAAGTCCATAATGTCCTAATTCATGTGTTGCTATTTGCTGATGACACTGCCCTGGCATCCCATACTGGTGTTCACTTGCAACAGCTTATAGGATCAGTTCTCGCAGGCCTGCAAGGAGTTTGGACTGACAGTCAGCATCAGGAAGACCAAAGTTATGGGTCAGGACGTAGAGACTCCATCTTCCATTCACATTGATAACCTCTCTCTGGAGGTTGTCGACAGCTTTACATATCTTGGATGAACAATTACCAGCAACCTGCCCTTTGGTACTAAAATCAACACCAGGATTGCCAAAGCCGCAGTGGTCATGTCAAAGTTGAGAAGTCAAGTGAAGACCAACAACAAACTAACCAAAAATACAAAGCTCAATGTTTACCAGGCTTAGGCTCTCAGCACTGTCCTTTACAGTAACAAGGCATGGACAACATTATGCAAGCAAAGAAAAGTGGTTGAACAGCCTCCACTTCCACTGTCTGAGACAGTGGAAATATTGGGCATCTCCTGGCAAGATAGTGCGCCAAACATGGAAGGACACCAGCATGCAAGGATCCCCAGCATATTTGCCCTGTTGAGTCAATGGATACCTCATTGGCTGGATCATGTGAGCTGAATGAACGATGTCCGCTTCCCCAAACACATACTCTGTGGCGAGCTTGCAATTGACACAAGACCAACAGGTCACCCACGTCTGCGATACAAGGATGTCTGAAAGCGGCACTTCAAGCTAACCGGTATCAGAGTCAATGCATGGGAAGACTTTGTTGCTGACCAGAGTGCCTGAGAGAAACAGCCAGGAAGAGTGTGGAAAAAGCAAAGGACAAAACAAATGACCAGTTGGCAGACCAGAAAGCCTGCCGGAAGGAAAGAACATCAGTTGATCTTGGGCCAAATCTTCATCTGTGCCAGCTGCAGAAGGGACTGCCACTCAAGAATCAGCCTCCATATCCACAACAGACGATGTCCAATACAGAAGCGACATACACCCTGGGTGCAGTTCATCATCTTCCAAGATGGATGGATGCTCAAGGATGAAGGCAATGGACCTTACTGCTGAAG
Source organism: Carcharodon carcharias (assembly GCF_017639515.1). Lineage (NCBI taxonomy): Eukaryota > Metazoa > Chordata > Chondrichthyes > Lamniformes > Lamnidae > Carcharodon > Carcharodon carcharias. The sequence continues at coordinate 140,682,858 of NC_054471.1, forward strand.
AATGGAATACTCTTTCTACTTCCAACACACAGTTTCAGTAACAAGCACTTCCATTTCTAGTACAGCCTGTGGCAGATACACAGTTAATCTTCCTTCACTTTGCTCAATAACATGCTTTAATTGCCTACACAGGACAGCATCCTTACGACACCATTATGACTTCTATTTTTACAAACCAGTCATGATACTTGCCTCATCCAATTCCAATTTGCAGTTTGATGCTAATCTTAATAGATTGCTCAATTTTTGATCTTTATAGAATTGGAATCAAGATCCCCAAGTTAAGAAATTCATTGATGCTGCATCTACTTTGCAAGCATAAAACAAGCACCTAAGCATCAAATATTGTGAAATGCAGGAATTGCACTGCTCGCCACAGGCTCTAGTACAGGCATTCAGGGTTCGTGCCTAAAACAGGGATTAAGTCTTTTACATTTGCAAATCTGAGGCATAATGTTTCAGGACCCCTTTTGATGCCCCGAGCAAAGCAAGGCATCAGACCTGCTGCATTCAGGATAGACAAGTCTACATGTGACCTAAAGGGACTGCTGGAGGCCACCATCAAAAAGATAGGCTTCTAAAATACGTCCTTATTCTTAATGTGGAGCACAGAACAGCAAACCTGCCCACAATTTACGTCTGTCCACAATTTTAATTTAAATGAGGCTGAAGGCCCACTATTGAGTGTGAACCTGTTCCCATCAGGGTTCCGACTCTGCATGCAGTTCACAGTTTAGGTCAGCACTATCCAATTTTATCCTTCCATGATAGGAATATATTTCATCTGTGCCATCCACAGTAGCTGAGCAGATAAAAAACATGACCTGTGTAACACTAAACCAAAATACAACGGATGCTGAACTAATTTCTTTCTTATCTAGCCTATGTTTCCTCTGCCTTCCAGACTCACTCACTAACCTTTTTATTTCTAATTCCATCTCAGCTTCTCTCCCCTCCGAACTACTTTACAGGATCCTATCCCCCTGCCAATTTAGTTTAAATCTGCCCCAACAGCATTGGCAAACCTCACCACAAGGATGTTGGTCTCGTTCCTGTTCAGATGCAACCCGTCCAACTTGTACAGGTCCCACCTCCTCCAGTCCCAATGACTCAGGAATCTAAAGCGCTCTCTCCTGCACCATCTCTCCAGCCACGCATTCATCTGCTCTATCCTTCTGTTCCCATAGTCACCATTGCGTGGCACCGGGAATAATCTGGAGATTACTACCTTTGAAGTCGTGCTTTTCATTTTCCTACCTAACTCCCTAAGGTCTGCTTGCAGGACCTCAGTTCTCCTTCTCCCTATGTCATTGGTCCCAACATGGACCACGACCTCTGGCTGTTCACCCACCCATTTCAGAATGTCCTGCAGCCGTTCTGTAACAGCCTTGGCCCTGGAACCCAGGAGGCAACATATCATCCTAGATTCATGTCTACAGCCGCAGAAGCACCTGTCTACTCCCCTCATTAATGAATCCCCTACCACTATTACTCCCCTCACTAATGAATCCCCTACCACTATTGCCCCTCCACACCTCTTCCTTCCGCCCTGAGCAGCTGGACCACCCACAGTGCCATGGCCTTGGCTCTGGCTGGCCTCCAAAGAGGAACTGTCACTCTCACCTTTTTCCAAGGTCAAAAAACGGTTTGTGAGCAAGATGCACTCAGGGGGGGTTCCCTCACTACCTGCCTGGTCTCCTCCTTCTGTCTGGTGGTCACCCATTCCCTCTCTGCTTGCACTTCCTTAAACTGTGGGGTGACCATTTCCTGAAACGTGCTATCCATGAACCTCCCAGCCTCGTGAACGCATAGTGCCCCCAGCTGTCGCTCAAACTCCAAAACCTGGAGCTCAAGTTGTCCCAGTTAGAGGCGCCTCCTGCACACATGGTCACCCAAACCGCCAGGAGTATCTAGAATTTCCTGTAGGATGTGCAAATCACGGGACTGAGTTCCCCAGACATATCTTAACTAAATAGAATATGGACCCTTGCTTTTATTTTACATTTACTCCTATTTGAGTATAGACTAGATGCTAGGTCCGCTGGATAGACTAGATCCTCTAGGTGCTGCTGACTGCCTGTCCCAGGGTCCTCCTCTCACACTCTCCTCTTGCACTTGTGAGATGAAGGCAGATATGCAGTTATGCTACCATGCACCCTATCCCTTTTATGGGCTAACTTTTTCTTTGTAGATAATTGCTAACTGTTTACAAATTAATGATCTTTTTTGTATTTTAGTTCTTAGCTCCAACCTGTTGACCCAAACCCTCAGTTTTCTTTGGTTAAAAGCTGACTGACTGGGTGTTCCTTGTCTTCTTTCTGCTCCCAGACAGAGAGACGGCCATGATGTTGACTTTCTCCCTGATCAGTAATTTGCCAGCAAGTCTGTCATTAAAACCAGCTCCCTACCCTCCTCCTTTGTATGTTTTTAAAAAGGAACATCTGCTGCTATTCTCAAAAAGAACAAGGTCTGCTGGCTAATGGATCTGCGATGCAACACAGAACTGTCAGTGCATCATGTTGAACATTCCACAATGCCTGCAGCCTATAACTTTTTTTAATTTTAAAAACTTTTACAAATTTACTTTGCCTGTAAACACAAGCTTTTAATCTTATTTAATCTCAACATCTTCTCTGTAAAGGCAAATTAAAATCAAAAATCCTAAACAGTTCTTGGTATGTTCCATAGTCGGTACTGAGTTAGCTGATCTCAATGAAAACACAAGTGGTGGGGCCAAAATTGTCCTCAATATCTTTGGAGTATGAAGGGCAAAATGCAGCCTGGGTTGAATGTGACTATTAACCACTTCTGGAAAGCATACTTGTGTGGATAGTGGAAGAGAGCAGGATGAGATTCTGTTGTAACATTCTTATGCCTGAACAGCCTGCCAACATTAATTGTCCAGCTTAACACTAAGGAATAGCATTTACTAGCGTAAGGCTTCAGATGGCAGCTGCTTCTTGTAGAACTATTCCCCAGCATGAGTCAGTATTCTCAGTGGATGAAAAGAGAATTTTCAGAATGATATTATGATGCCCTAATTTCAGCTATTGCTATGATCCACCTCATTGTGCTGATAAAACTGGTGCTCTCACACAACTAAACCTCCTATGGAGCAGACTGGTTTCGTTAATAAACAGTTAAACTTTATTACAGAGACAATTTCAGTGCTTGCACGCTTGACCAGATCTCTCATCGGAAAAGCCACACCCCACAGATTGCCCATGCTAAGAGCTCACTTGTTGGGGACCCTGCAGTACATTACATGACCTGTGATTGGCAGAAGGCTGTGACTATACATCCAGTTACCACATTTCCTCCCCCTTTAGCTTTTCACAATTACTCTTTACAAAAAACATTTAAACAATCCCAAACAATTCAACAAACATATACATAATTTCAGGTGATTATAAATCAAGTATCTGAGGTATTCTTCTTACACAGCTAGAGCAGCTTCGCTCTAACACTGGAGGATCCTGAACAGGATCGATAGGATCTGGAAGTGCACTGTGAGACACATCATCAAAACTGGACAGTTTAGGATTTGGCAACACTTCTGAAACATCTGGAGTGTCTGTTCTATGTTGGCCACACACTTCAGAAGTTGATGGTTCAGCATTAATCACAAGTTGATCAGTTAATTGTTGGAATGTCTGTCAGGCACAGATCTATGTGCTTACAGGCAATTCTATCTCCCACTTGTACTTGGAAAGATAATGGACCAGTCTCTGAAACAATGGGTCCCAGAGCCCAGCGGAGTCCAATGCTGAAATTTTGCACGTAAACCGTGTCACCTTAACTGAATGTGCGAGTTTTACTGTGTATGTCATTTTAAATTTCTGACTACTCTGGATCTTCGTTGACTTTCTCTCTCAATTCGGAAACATCAAGTGTAGACATGTATGCAGACAGCGTTTCATTAATAGCTCCGACAGTGTTGAACCCACAGTCAAATGTGGCGTTGTACGATCATTGAAGAGAAACCAGGAAAGTCAAGGTTCCAGAGTGCCTTCCGATAATTTTTTCATACCAGACTTAAAAGTTTGTACTGCCCTCTCAGTTAGACCATTTGGTGAGTGATGCCAAGGGACTGTTTTATTATAAATATAAAAGCAAAATACTGCAGATGCTGGAAATCTGAAACAAAAACAGAAAATGCTGGAAAAACTCAGCAGGTCTAGCAGCATCTGTGGAGAGAGAAACAGAGGGCTGAATTTTCCCCCCATCAGGTGCGTACAGGCACACTTCCGATCGGCGCCCCCGATCGGAGGCGCGCCGCCATCTTGCGTGGCCGGGCCAATTAAGGCCCGCCCAGCGTGACTTCCACATAGAAGCGCTATGCGGGTGGGGTGGGGGGAATCCCAAAATCGAGGGTGCGCTATTTCGCGCATGCGCACAGAAGAGCGGACTCATCTCCCTGAGGCTACGTGCAGGACCTTCCAAATCCATGCTTCGGCAAGTGGGCTCCACCCCCATTTGCCAACTTGTAAAATTTTGCCTAGAGTTAACGTTTAGAGTCCGTATGTCCCTTCTTCAGAGCTCTGTTTCAGAGCTAAGGAATAGAAAAAGGGTGCAATTACATTGTTCGGTGCAGTCTATAGACTGCCAAACAGTGAGAGGACATAGAAATTCTCCTCAATATCTTTGGACTATGAAGGGCAAAATGCAGCCTGGGTTGAATGTGACTATTAACCACTTCTGGAAAGCATACTTGTGTGGATAGTGGAAGAGAGCAGGATGAGACTCTGTTGTAACATTCTTATACCTGAACAGACTCCAACATTAATTGTCCAGCTTAACACTAAGGAATAGCATTTACTAGCGTAAGGCTTCAGATGGCGTCTGCTTCTTGTAGAACATTTTGCAGGGAAATTACAGAGAGATGCAAGCATTATAGAGTAGTTATAATGGGGGGGGAGGGGGGTTAATTACCCAAATGTAGACTGGGACAGTGTAAGTGTAAAGGGCAGAGAGGGGAAAAAGTTCATAGATTGTGTTCCGGAGAATTTTCTACTGCAGCACGAGTCCAATCCAACAAGAAAAGATGCACTGTTGGACATGGTTCTTGGAAATAAGGTGGGCCAAGTAGTTCAAGTTTCAGTGGGAGATCATTTAGGAGACAGTGATCATTGTGTTGTATGTTTTAGGATGATGATAGAAAAGGACCATAGGCAATCTAGGGTAAAAATAATTAACTGGACAAGAGCCAACTTCGATGGGAGTTGGGCAGGATAGACTGGAATGAAAGATTGGCAGGAAAAACTGTGGCTGAACAATGGGCTACCTTCAAAAAAGAATTGGTTCAGGCACAGTCAAGGACTGTTCTATCAAAAGGGAAACGTAGGGCAAACAAATCCATAGCTCCCTGGATGAAAAAGGAGATTGAAATTAAGATAAAGAAGAAAAAGTGTGCTTATGACAGGTGTCAGGTAGAAAATATAATTGAGAACCAAGAGGAATACAGAAGGTTCAGAGGGTAGGTGATAAAGCATATTAGAGAAGTGAAGAGGGAGCCAACATAAAGGGGAATCCCAAACTCTTCTATAGGCATATAAATAGTAAAAGGGTTGTAAAAGGAGAAGTAGGGCCAATTAGGGAATTTACACATTGACGAAGGCTGAGGTATTAAATGAATATAAAAGCAAAATATTGCAGATGCTGGAAGTCTGAAACAAAAACAAAAATTGCTGGAAAAACTCAGCAAGCCTGACAGCATTTGTGGAGAGAAAGACAGAGTTAACGCTTCGAGTCTGTATGACTTTCGAAGAAGACTTGAAACGTTAACTCTGTCTTTCTCTCCACATAGGCTGTCAGACCTGTTGAGTTTTTCCAGCAATTTTTGTTTTTGTATTAAGTGAATACTTTGCATCTGTCTTTACCAAGGAGATAGATGCTACCCAGGCCATGGTGACAGATGAGGAAATTCTGTCACTATAAGCGTTCAAAATTGCTAAGGATGAATTGTTGAATAGACCGTCGGTACTTAAAGTTGACAAGGCACCAGGACGGGATGAGATGCATCCAAGGATATTGAAGGAAGCAAGAGCAGAAATTGCAGGAGCACTGGCCATAATCTTTCAGTCTTCCTAGACTCAGGAGTGGTGCCAGAGGACAGAAGAATTGCACACATTACGCCTTTGTTCAAAAAAGGTTGTAAGGATAAGCTCAGCATTAAAGGCCAGTCAGTTTAACTTAAGTTTTTTTAATTCATTCACGGGATGTGGGCTTCGCTGGCTGGGCCAGCATTTATTGCCCACCCATAGTTGCCCTTGAGAAGGCGGTGATGAGTTGCCTCCTTGAACCTCTGCAGTCCATGTGGTGTAGGTAAACTCACAGTGCTGTTAGGAAGGGAGTTCCAGGATTTTGACCTCACGACAGGTTAGGAACTGTGATATATTTCCAAGTCAGGATGGTGAGTGACTTGGTGGGGAACACCTAGGTGGTAGTGTTCCCATCTATCTGCTGCCCTTGTCCTTCTAGGTGGTAGTGGTCTTGGGTTTGGAAGGTCCTGCCTAAGGAGCCTCTCAGTAGCAGGCAAGATTCTAGAAACAATTATTTGGGATAGAATCAGTAGTCACATTGAAAAATATAGATTGATAAGGAAGAGCCAGCATGGATTTCTAAAGAGGAAGTTGTGTTTAACCAACTTGCTGAAGTTTTTTGAAGAGGTAACAGAAAAGGTGGATGAGGGAAATGTTGTTGATGTGATGTACATGGACTTTCAAAAGGCATTTGACACAGTGCCACACAACTGACTTGTGAGAAAAGTTCTAGCTCATGGAATAAAAGGGACAGTGGCAACATGGATACAAAATTGGCTGAAAAATAGGAAGCAGGAGTAATGGTCAATGGATATTTTTCAGGCTGGAGGAAGGTTTGTAGTGGAGTTCCTCAGGGGTCGGTATTGGGACCCTTGCTTTTGCTGATATATATTAATGATCTAGATCTTGGTATGTAGGGGACAATTTCAAAGTTTGCGGGTGAAGCTTGGGAGTGTTGTGAAATGTGAGGAGGATGGTCTGGAACTTCACGAGGACATAGACAAATTGGCAGAGTGGGCAGATTGATGGCAGATGAAGTTCAAAGCTGAGAAAAGTGAGGTGATGCATTTTGGTAGGAGGACCATGGACAGACAATATAAAATAAGGGGTGAAATTTTGAAGGGGGCGCAGGATCAGAAAGACTTGGGTGTATATGTGCATAGATCATTGAAGGTGACAGGACAGGTGGAGAGTGCAGTTAATAAAGCATATGGTATTTTGGGCTTTATTAATAGGGGCATAGAGTACAAGAGCGGGGAGGTAACGCTGAATTTATATCAGACACTCATTAGACCTCAGCTGGAATATTGTGTACAGTTCTGAGCACCATATTATAGGAAGCATGTGAACACATTGGAGAAAGTGCAGAAGAGATTTACAAGAATGGTTCCAGGAATGAGAAACTTCAGCTATGAGGATAGATTGGAGAAGTTGGGACTGTTTTCCTTGGAGAGAAGAAGGCTAAAGTGATTGGCAAAAGAAGCAAATGTGACGTGAGAGAAAACTCTTTCACACAATGAGTTTTTCGGGTCTGGAATGCACTGCCTGGAACTGTGGTGGAGGCAGGTTCAATTGAGGCATTCAAGAAGACATTAGACGATTATTTGAATAGAAACAATGTGCAAGGGACAGGCAAAAGGCAGGGAAATGGCACTAGGTCATAATACTCATTTGGAGAGCTGGTGTAGATGTGATGGGCTGAAGGGCTTCCTTCTGTGCCATTAAGATTCTGTGATTCTGTGTGGAGTCTCCTAATCAGCTGTCCACAGTTGTGTCAAGTTGCTGACAGAAGCTCTGTTCAGTCTTTCATTCATTTCTATTCGAACAAGGCCAGCCAGGCTGAGCGAGCCAGATGCTCTGCAGCGATTGCTGGGTTCCCCCGCGTCCAGGGTGCCATCGTCTGCACACGATTGGCCATCAAGGCGACAGCAGGTCAGCTGGGTGCCTTCATCAACAGGAGGGGATTTCACTCCATGGGCAGAATTTTCTGCCTGTTGGGTGGGCGGGCCCGATCCAATCTCCGGCGGGCGGGGAGCCGATCCCCGCCGGAGAAGCGGGTCGCACCACCATTTTACATGGGCGGGCCAATTAAGGCCTGCCTAGCGCGACATCCGGCGGGAAGTACTTCCGGTGCAGGCAGGGGGGATTCCCCAAAAGCAAGAGTGCGCTCTTTCGTGCACGCGCACAAAAGAGCACATATCTCCCTGAGGCAAAGTGCAGCCTTTGAAAAATATTAAAAAATAGAAAAAAAAAATTCCCTAACATGTCCCCCTCATGTGACAATGTCACATGAGATGGGACATGTTCATAAATTACACTATAACTTTATTAAACTTTTTAAAACCCTGCATGAAACCTCATCCCGCCACTGGATAAGGTTTCATGTTTTTACTATTCCCCACCAAGGCTCCTGGCCTGTCCGCCAACCTTAAGGTTGGACGAGCAGGGCCTTTAATTGTTTAATTGATCCTGTCAATGGCCTCAATTGGCCATTGACAGGTCAGCGGGCCCGCAGCTGATTTTGCAGCGCCCCCACCTTCCTGAAAATTTAAATGGAGCAGGATGACGTTGGGGGTTCCACCCAACTTCATCCCGCATCAATTTACGCGTTGGTGAGAGGGCCCCAACCCCTGCTCGCCGACGGCAATATTCTGCCCCATGAATGTGCAGATAGTGTGTGACCTCAGGACACAGTTTCTGCAAGTCAGTGCAAGGTACCCTGACACATACATCCTGAGGCACTCCCAGGTGCCGAGGCTCTTCAGTGCTCCAGCCCGGCTAGATGGATGGCTGCTGGGTGACAAGGGCTATCCGCCACCCAAGAACAGAGGCGGGGCAGCGGTACAATAGGAGCCATGCCTCCACAAGGGCGCTGGTAGAGAGAACCATAGGTCTTCTGAAGATGTGTTTCCGATGCTTGGACCATTCAGGGGGTATATGGCAATACCCCCCAGAGCGGGTGTCACTGATAGTGGTTGCATGCTGCACTCTCCACAATCTGGCACTGGCAAAGCGGGGCCCACAGGAGGAAGAGGATCTTGACACAGCTGCACAGGCCACAGAGGATGAATCCAGTAGTGAGTCAGAAGAGGAGCACAGTGAGGAGAATGCAGAGGTCTTGGAGCCAGACCTCAGTAACCCGCAGGGAGGCAGGGACACCAGGGACACCTGGATCCAACCCTCTGTCGACTAAGCTGCCAAATAAAAGCTAGCACCTCATGCCAGGGCTTCCACCACCATCTTGGATTGCAGAAATTACCCTTACCTTTTCCCCCAAGATACACTTAGCGCTTGTGCAATAAAGTTTCAAACCACCCATGTCCAGCATTACATACTGGTGTACCCTGCACCTATACAATAAATGAAGCATACTCAGGCCAATAACACAAAAGCAAATTTATTTTAACGTTGGGACTCATATATTATTGAACAGAACAACACCTGTTATTGGTCACACCATTAAAAAAAGTAAAACAAAATGGGGAAACAAAAGACCACCCGTGACCAGTCCCTCTTGTGCTTAAGTTGCTTTAAACTTACGTTTACAGGTGCTACGTCTTGGTGCTACACCCTCACTGGCACCAGCATTGGGGACAGCCTGCTCACTCTGCTGTCTTTTTGGCTTTGATGACCCAGACGGTTGTCTTCTGGCCCATGGACCCTGTGCTAGCCCTGCCACACACACTCCATCCAGTTTCGGTACAAGCACAATATGCGAACTCCAATTACTGCAACTAGACTCAATTATTTCATTTTGAAGCATGAATTTGATTTTTTTCTGTACTTGTGATAACTTTGGCAGATTTAATCCAGAAGGATGTTGCCTTACCGAAGATGAAACTTCTGCACATACACATGTATGCTAAATTTGTCCTTCAAATTATTTCCACAAATAGCTTTGTGTGACCGCAACAACTTCCCCAAATCATTTTGACACTTGTTTGGAAGGTAACTCAATATTACATTTAAATTTTCAAGTACCCCCACATTATCTAATTTGATTAGAGGAAAATCAATGTCAGAATCTTGCATTTCTACCTCGTTCTCATTATCTACTACCACTAATACCTCCTTTTGGTCCTCTTCCCTGTCAAAGTACTTTTTAAGCATATTTACATGACACAACCTCTGCTTCTTTCTTTTATCTGGAGTATTTATTAAATAATTTACTTCTATCAGTTTCCTTTCAATCCTATAAAGCCCACTAAACCTTGTGTTTAACGAGTTGCCTAGTACTGGTAACAGAACTAGCATCTTCACCCCAGCAAAAAAACTACAAGTTGTGGCTTTCCTGTCTGCCTTCACTTTTATCACTTGTGATATCTTTAAATGTTCCCTAGCCAACTCTCTGTTGAACAAGTCAATCTTTGCCTGAAATTTCATACATAATCTAGGAGAGCAGTTTCTGGATTTTGACCCACCAATTTCTCATGAATCAATTTCGGTAGTCCTCTCACCTCATGTTCATAAACTAGTTCAAAAGGACTAAAACCAGTTGATGCATTAGGAGCATCTCTGGTGGCAAACAAGAAGAATGGAATTCCCCCATCTCAATCCTGTGGATAATCCTGACTATACACCCTCATCATAGCTTTTAAAAGTATGATGTCTTTCCAAAGCCCCTTGTGACTCAAGATGATAAGCTGTTGAATTAAATCATTTATCCCCAAACTGTTCATTACTTCCTTAAACAGCTATGACATGAACTTTGAACCCTGATCTGATTGTATTTCCTTAGGTAAACTATATCTTGTAAAAAATTTTATTAACTCTTCCACAATTCTCTTTGCTGTAATATTTCTCAGAGAAGTTGCTTCAGGAAAACCTGGTAGCCATATCCATTATTGTCATTAAGTACTGATTTCCACTTTTAGTCTTAAGGAGGGGTCCTACACAATCAATCATGGTCCTAGTAAAAGGTTATTCAAGTGCTGGAATTGGACAGGCAGTTTAATCACTGCTTGTGGTTTCCCTATTACCTGACATATGTGACATGTTCTACAGAATGTGACTACATCCCTATGCAATCCAGGAAAATAAAAATGTTTTTGTATTTCCACCTGTGTCTTTCTAATCCTAAATATTCCCATTGGAATTTCGTGAGCTATTCTCTGAATCTCATTCCTATATCCAAATGGTATTACAATCTGATGCTCCTCCCTCTGCCTTTCTTTTACTGAAGCATGATAAGGCCTTCATTTTCTCATTAAAACATTACCCTTAAGGTAATAACACTCTGGAATATTGCCTCTGTTTCTGAGTAAGCTGTCTGACATAACTGTTTCATTTGTGAATCCTTTTCCTGTAACTCATAGAAAGATAGAAACTTAGAAACTAGGGGCAGGAGTAGGCCATTCGGCCATCCGAGCCTGCTCCGCCATTCACTATGATCACAGCTGATCATCCAACTTAATAGCCTGCTCCCACTTTCCCCCCATATCCTTTGATCCCTTTTGCCCCAAGAGCTATATCTAACTCCTTCTTGAAAACATACAATGTTTTGGCCTCAACTACTTTCTGTGCTAGCGAATTACACAGGCTCACCACTCTCTGGGTGAAGAAATTTCTCCTCATCTCAGTCCTAAGTGGTCTGCCCCGTATGCTCAGACTGTGACCCCTGGTTCTGGATTCTCCCACCATTGGGATTATCCTTCCTGCATCTACCCTGTCTAGTCCTGTTAGAATTTTATGGGTGTCTATGAGTGCCCTGCTCATTCTTCTGAACTCCAGTGAATATAATCCTAACCAACTCAATCTCTCCTCATATGTCAGTCTCTCCATCTCAAGAATCATTTGGGTAAACCTTCACTACACTCCCTCTATGGCAAGGATAGCCTTCCTCAGATAAAGAGGCCAAAACTGCACATAATATTGCAGGTGTGGTCTCACCAAGGCCCTGTATAGTTGCAGCAAGACATCCTTGCTCCTGTACTTGAATCCTCTGGCTATGAAGGCCAACATACCATTTGCCTTCTTCACAGCCTACTGCACCTGCATGCTTACCTTCAACGACTGGTGTACAGGACATTCAGGTCTTGTTGTACATTCCCCTCTCTCAATTTATAGCCATTCAGATAATAATCTGCCATCCTGTTTTTGCTACTAAAGTGAATAATCTCACATTTATCCACATTATATTGCATCTGCCATCCTTTTGCCCGCTCAATCAGCTTGTCCAAATCACACTGAAGCATCTCTGCATCCTCCTCACAGCTCACCCTCCTACCCAGCTTTGTGCCATCTGCAAATTTGGAGATATTACATTTAATTCCCTCATCCACATTATTAATATGTGTTGTGAATAGCTGGGGTTCCAGCACCGATCCCCGCGGTACCCCATTAATCACTGCCTGCCATTCGGAAAAAGACCCGTCCATTCCTATACTTTGTTTCCTGTCTGCCAACCATCTCAATACACTACCCCCAATCCCATGTGCTTTAATTTTACACGCTAATCTCTTAAGCAGGACTTTGTTGAAAGCCTTCTGAAAGTTCAAGTAACCACATCCACGGGCTACCCTGCATCAACTCTACGAGTTGCATCCTCGAAAAATCCCAGTAGATTTGTCAAGCATGATTTCCCTTTCATAAATCCATGCTGACTCTGTCCAATTCTGCTACTTTCCAAGTGCTCAGCTATTAAATCATTTATAATGGACACTAGAATTTTCCCCACTACCGACGTCAGGCTCACTGGTCTATAATTCCCTGTTTTCTCCCTACCTCCCTTTTTAAATAGTGGAGTTATATTAGCTACCCTCCACTCTGTAGGAACTGTTCCAGAGTCTATAGAATCTCGGAAGATGATCACCAATGCATCCATTATTTCTAGGGCCATTTCCTTAAGTACTCTGGGATGTAAATTATCAGGCCCTGGGGATTTATCAGCCTTCAATCCCATCAATTTCCCCAACATCATTTCCCTACTAATACTGATTTCTTTCAGTTCCGCCCTCTCACAAAATCCTGTGTTCCCCAACATTTCTGGTATGTTATTTGTGTTCTCCTTTGTGAAGACAGAACCAAAGTATGTATTTAGTTGGTCAGTCATTTCTTTGTTCCCCATTATAAATTCCCCTGTTTCTGACTGTAAGGGACCTACATTTGTCTTCACCAATCTTTTTCTCTTCACATATCTATATAAACTTTTACAGTCAGTTTTTATGTTGCCCACAAGCTTAGTCTCGTACTCTATTTTCCCCTTCTAAATCAATCCCTTGGTCCTCCTTTGCTGAATTCTAAACTGCTCCCAATCCTCAGGTCTGTTGTTTTTTTTAGCAAATTTGTATGCCTCTTCCTTGGATCTAATACTATCTCTAATTTCCCTTGTAAGCCATGGTTTGGCCACCTTTCCTGTTTTCCTTTTGCGCCAGACAGGAGCAAATGATTGTTGCAGTTCAGCCATGTGCACTTTGAAGGTTTGCCTTTACCTATCCACTGTCATCCCTTTAAGTAACATTTCCCAATCCATCATAGCCATCTCACGCCTCATACCATTGTAGTTTCCTTTATTAATATTCAGGACCCTAGTCTCAGAATCAATTACATCACTCTTCATCTTGATGAAGAATTCTATCACATTATGATCACCATACTCCACTAACTGTCTTGAGTTAAACATGTCAGCTGCATTCTCCAGCCTTTCTTCCTGAACAACCTTTTCAAACTGTTATGACCGATGTAATTGGTAAAGCTTAGTTATTTAAAAATCCCAGAGGGAAACTTAAACAACTGTCATAACCTATTATTTTAAGTGTTATGTTTGAGATGCAACTCTAAATTCAGGGATCAGGCCATCAGTTCTTGAGGTTTTACATTAAACTAATTGAAACATTTTATTAATTTACATAGGGTAGAATATATGTACATGTGGTTACAAATTATTACTATGATAACTTTTAACAAATTCCCAAACTAATCTTCATCAAGGCAACAGCAACCCATAGGGCAGCTTTTTCTGGTCGACGAGCGGGGGTGGGGCCCACTCGCCGATGCATAAAGTGATGCGGGGTGATGTCGGGCATGCATCCTGATGTCTCCCCATGTCATTTAGATTTTCAGATCGGCAGGCGCGCAGCCGTGTAAGGGTATTAAAAAGGTCGTTGAAATGGTTAATGGACCTGTCTTTCCAACCTTAAGGCTGGCGGGCAGGCAAAAAGCCCAGGTGGCCTTCCGAAAAGGCATGAAACCTCATCCATAGGTGGGATGAGGTTTCATGAGGGGATTTAAAAATTTCAGGATATTTTAGAATAAAAGTAATGGGCATGTCCCAGCTCATGTGACAGTGTCACATAAGGGGACATGTCAGGAAAATCTTTTCTACCCTTTAAAACATTTTTATAACTTCTTTATAACAGCACTTTGCCTCAGGGAGATCTGTGCACTCTGTTGCACGCATGTGCTAAAGGGCGCACTCCCGGCTCAAGGAATCCCCCCTCCCCCACCTGCACAAGGAGCGCTCAGCGCTTCCGAGTGGATGTCACCCTGGGCAGGCCTTAATTAGCCCGCCCATGTAAATGGTGGTGCAGCACTGACTGGGGTGACTGGGGGCACCAATTAGGAACCCGCCCGCCCGCACCCACTCCTGCACAACACCCCCCCCCACCTCCCCCCACCAACAGGGGGAAAATGCTGTCCATAGGCTTAACCAAACAACAGGCAAAGCATTTTCACCTTACACATTCAAAATGAGGTTCTTTTCACTGTGGAGCCATTTGGGCCAGTTTGAGACTTACAGCTGCCTTTTGATCTCACAGTACCTCTGCTCTGCACACCCAAAAACTGCTGAAGTAATGCCTACCACCATTGAATTCAAATTCTCATTGTCTCACCAGCCTCTTTGAACTTCACCTTTTAACATGAAACCCCTTTCATAATACCAATTTTATTAGTAATGTAAACATATGGCTTGGTATCTCCTAGGTAGGGATCAAGTTTTCACCCCACTTCTTGAATGTTGTAATAAAAAATGCAAATAACCCTACCTCTCTGTTTACATCTCAAACTGGTACATATCAAAGCACCAGACTAACTGACTTTAATCCAATTAAGACACACCCGCAGACTAAACCTCTATTTTAAAAGAAAAATATTTTCCAAAATACTATATACATTAATAGCTTCATGGTACAAATACAGTGCCAGCTAATTGGACTTCCACACCTTCTTTCTGCCTTTGAACTTCCTGTTCTTCTTGTTTCAACCTATGAGCCTGTGATCTTGTTATCACACGTGGAAACAATCCAAGATGCTCTCTCTGCAACACTTCTGTTGAAAACACTTCTACAGGTTACTCAACTACCATAGGCATCAACCACATCTTGGACTCAGCTATATCATTACCCAAAATAAATTGAAGCCTTGTGATGGGCAATTTTTCTGCTCATCCAACAGTTACCTCACCTGTTTTATGCTTACTCTTTAAATTTATCTTCCACAATGGAGTAGGTTTAGCGTCTCCATGAATCCCACTTATTATCACCTGTTCCTGCAATACTTCCTCTGAACAACAAATGTCACTATTCCAAAGTATTAAGGTTTGACTAACCTCCGTGCCTCTTAAAACTTTAACACCTACTTCACTATGTACATATGGAAAGACTTCCCTTCACATACAAAATCTTTAAAAGATTCTGCAACCTGCTCCTCAGAATTCATTTGGGTAAATTCTTTACCTATCACTGATTCTTCCTGTTTTACCTGGCCACAAACCACTGGTTTTTCCTGTGCCTGAACCTCAGAACACACAATAATTTTACTTCCACTTTTCTGTACCCCAATAATCCTAAAAGGTTTTCCCTGCAATTTCCAGCACACTATCTTCGTGTGTCCAACTTTGTTACAGTGAAAACACCTCAATTTTCAAATGTCACCTCTACCCTCAGCACTTTCCTTTTTATTCTGAGAAAACTTCCTGTGAATTTCCAGCTACTCCTTCTCTTCCCTGACAACCCACCTTCCTTTCACCTTCTCACTTTCTATCCTTTTACGATTTAAAAGGGTGTCAAAATGAAGGTTTAGCCCTGTGAACTAATTCATAATCATCAGCTATCTCTCCTGCTTGTCTTACCATTTCAACCCTCTGTTCCTCCACATGAATTCTCACTACCGATGGAATTGAATCTTTAAATTCTTCCAAAACAATTACCTCTCTAAGAGCTGCATATGTTGTCTCTATCTTTAATGCCCGTATCTACTGGTCAAAATTACTTTGCTTTACTCTCTCAGGCTCAATATAAGTTTGCCCAGGCTTTTTTCTCACATTCCAAATTTCCGCCTGTAAGTCTCAGGAACCAACTCATATGCACTCAAAATAGCCCCCTTTTACCACATCATAGTTCCCCGACATTTCTTCTGTCAATAAGCCTCATGTGCTCTACCCACCAACCTGGATTGTTACTACAATGTCCAGTTTTCCGGTGGCCATTTCATCTGTTTAGCTATCTTCTCAAATGAAGTTAAGAATGCCTCAACATCTCTTTCCTCAAACTTTGGAAGATCTTGTACAAATTTAAACATCTCCCCACTGGGTTCTGATCTAGAAATAAGTTCTTCTGCACCTTCTAGTGTCTTTTTTTAATTGCCAGCAATTTAAGCTGGAATTGTCTCTTGCTTTTTCTCTTTCCTCCTTTTTGAATTTCGCCATTTCTAATTCTCTTTTCTGTTTTCTTTCTCTTTCCTGCATTTCTGCTTGTTCCCTTTGAGATGGCCTTTCTTCTTCTACCTTTTCTTTTTCTTTATCTTCCCTTTTTCTGCTGCCTCTAGTTCCAATTTTTTCATTTGCAACTGAATTTGAGCCCATTCCAATGAACCACCTATTGGAGAACTCAGTCTCCCAGGTATTCCTTCCAATTTCAAATGCTGTGCTATACCTTCAATTATATCTGATTTCCTCACCCCTGCAGGTAACCCTAAGTATAACTTATCTGCCAATTCTGTTTGCGTAGTTTTATTTGCCTTTTGTAAACCAACCAAAGTTATAACTTCAGCTCCCAGGCAAATCTTAGCAATTGCCAAAGCCATATTGTAGTCCACCACTTCATAAAAAAACCTCACACCAACTCAATTCAACGTGCTTCTCATACTCATTACCTTAAGATTCACCAACTCCAAACTAATCAAGAAATATCAAATACATCCTGCAAAGAGCCCCCAGTTTTGTTATGGCAGAAGGATGGTAAATGCTAAGCTGCTCAAATCCCAGAGGAAAACTTGAAGCAGCTGCCACAACTATTTGCAATGTGTATGCATTTCGAGATGAAGGCTTTAAATTCAGTAGTAATAAGACCACCAAGTCTGATAAGTTTCTTACAAAACTAAATTAAACTTTTATTAATAAAGAAACTAATTTTAAGCATATACTTAGGTTTATAAATTACTACTATGATAACTCCTAGCTCTCCTAATTAATCTAACTCCTAGTTACGCCTTCATTAAGGCAACAGTAAAACACATAGGGGAGGATTTTTCCTATGGCGGGCAGGCTGGATGGGAACGGGTGGGGTGAGCATGGAGCCAATCGCCGTCCGCGATCGGCTGTGCGCCGCCATTTTATATGGGTGGGCCAATTAAGCCTCACCCAGTGCAACGTGTGGCCAGCAGCACTCAGCGCTACCTGTGCAGACAGGGAGAG
This sequence comes from Carcharodon carcharias, assembly GCF_017639515.1. Lineage (NCBI taxonomy): Eukaryota > Metazoa > Chordata > Chondrichthyes > Lamniformes > Lamnidae > Carcharodon > Carcharodon carcharias. The sequence continues at coordinate 140,700,531 of NC_054471.1, forward strand.
GAGGGAAAATTGGGGCCTGTGCTCTTTCGGGCATGCACACCAAAGAACGCAGCAATCTCCCTGAGGCACGGAGCTGCCTCAGGGAGATTGAATGGATTAGAAAACTTATTAATAAATTAAGCAAAAATTTATTTAAATGTATCCCCTCGTGTGACTGTGTCACATGAGCTGGGACATGTTCGTGAAGTTAGGAAAATGTATTTATTTATTTTATAAAAGCTTCCCAAACCCTCATCCGCCTGTGGTTTTTCGCCTGCTCTCCAACTTTAAGGTTGGACGGGCAGTGTTCTGAACAAGTTTAATTACTTTTTTAATGGCCTCGATAGGCGCTGACAGCTCGGTGGGTGCGCAGCTGCATCCAGTGCATGCTCGCCGAACAAAATATCCAGATGACGTGTGATGACATCGGGATGCACGCCCAACATTATCGCGCCTCATTTTACCAGTTGGTATGTCGGGCCCGTGCCCGCAGGCCAATCAGAAGATTCAGCCCATAGATTTTAAAAGACCCAGGCATAGTAACACGATACCCTGAACAGTTGAATTCAAGATGAGTTTCTGTCAGCTTTGGTTCCTTGTAGACAGCAGCTTGAGGCTTAGATGTATCTTGGCGTGCATGCTTTTTAACTTCCCTAATTCTTCCTGAAAAACTATGTTGTATTTCTTTAGACGTTCTGGGATTCCACCTGGTTTTAGGTGAAATATCTCAGACCAATCGAGTTTGATCTTCCAACCTAAAAGACTGGGTCCCTCTCCTTTCACAATTATTACAGCAGTTGGATTGTCAGTTGTTTGAAAGAGACTGGGGCAGTGCCGATACCCTTTACTTGAATAGATTCTCCTGTATAAGTTTTTAATTTAGCGGTTGTCCGCTCCAAATTTATTGTCTGTCTTCCTTCATTAAGGTACCTGAAAGTGTGCTCTCCTACCACCTGAGATGAGGCATCAGTCTCCACTTCCATTGACATTAGCTTCTCATTCACTTGTACTGTCACCGTAATAGGCTCAGTCTTCATAGCAGTTATATTATATAAGGAGTAAACTTCAAGAGCAGCAGCTTCAGCCTTTGCTGTACCCATTACTTCTTTCATGTTTGTTTGATGTTTTTCAGACTGCTTCAACTTTGCCGGCATTGCCTAAACACTTGACCCTCTCATGAGAGTAATGGCATTCTGCCTCTTTGAATTTACAGGTACCTGCTTTGTGGTCACCTCCACACCTATAGCAATTTTGCCTTGAAACTGATGATGAAGCGTTTCTGTTAGGCTTCTTGATGTTTCTCACAGTGGCCATTGAATCGCACTTTAAATCCGCAGGTCTGGTTTTCGCACCACGCTCGGCAGCAGGTTCCCGCCCAACATGAAGTGTGGTGCTATTATCCATGTGCGAGAGGGAGATTTCTAGGATGCTTTTAAAATTGATAATGACCTCAGCAAGCAATCATCGCTGAGCGGCATCGTCCTTGACTCCACACACCGATCAGTCCCATAGCATTTCGTTTAAAACATCTCTGAAATCACAGTATTCTGTTAACAGCTTGAGGTTCACTACGTAGGTTTTGATGGACTCTCCTGGGGCCTGAACTCTTGAATTTAATTTAAAATGCTGCATTATCACGATGGCTTCGGTTGGAAGTGTGTTTTTGCTAGATCCACTAATTCGCTATATGACTTGGAATTGGGTGCACGGGGCAGTCAGGTTACGAATCAAGCTATATGTTTTACTGCCGCATACACTTAAGAGGGTCACTTTCCGCTTTCCTTCTGCGGTTATTTCATTTGCTACAGAATAAAATCCGAGGTGCTCAACATACTGGCTCCAATCTTCAAATTAGAATCATATGGGTTGATTCTTCCAAACAGCAGCATGGTTGGTGAGTAGCTTTTTTTAAAATTCGATTTACTCACAGTAATGGGGCGAGGTGCAAAGTCAAAGTTAATTATACCTTTGTCGCCAAATGTGATGACTCTATGGAGCAGACTGGTTTCATCAAGAAACAATTAAACTTTATTACAGAGACATTTTCAGTGCTTGCATGCTCGACCAGATCTCTCATTGGAAAAGCCCCGTCCCGTGGATTGCCCGCTCTAAGAGCTCATTGGTCAAAGCCCTTGCAGTACATCACCGTGATTGGCAGAAGGGAGTGACCATACATCCAGTTACCATAATTCTTTCCCTGTGGCACTAGGCTTCAACCCAGAGCTCGTATGTCTTAAGATATGATTTTCGGTAGTCTTCATGTCTATTTAAAGATTCCATCCACTGAGAATTAATTTGTGCCACGGTGTCAAGGCTGAAATGGTAGGAGATCTTCAAGCATCAGTCTTCGTCTGCCTCCAGTCTGTCTTATGGAAGGAGCAGGTAGAAGACTTGCATGTCATGCTAAATCAGCAGGTGGAGGGACAGGAATATCATAAATGAGTGAGAAGAATGATAATGTAGATGTATGAAATACGAGTTTGACTGTGAGACTTGTTGTTTTATTCCAAGTGGCAAGGAGCATGTGTGAAGTCAGGGGAAGGGGTATTTCTACTCTTTAGTAGGGAATAGCTTGTTAGTGCTCAGGAGAGGTCCAGTCTTCAACAACTTTCAAGGGATCTTGTGGTTGTTTCCCCTCATCTGCCTCCAGATAAGTCATATCACATGGCAGATGCAATTTAACGCAGGGCTGTGAAATGGTGATGAGATTTGGTGCAGAGAAGGTTAATGTGATTGAGGTGATGAATAGGAAAGTACTTGAAATGTTAGAATAGGAGAAAAACATTGTGGTTTTAGCGTACAGCAAAATCAACATCACAATGTTCTCAGGCAGATTAAAAAAAAGGTACAAAAGATCGAGCAAATAGCAAGGGTCTGTCAAACCAGAGACATCATTTTAAAACTATATTTGGCCTTAGCTAGACCACATCTGAAGTATGCGTGCAGTTACAGTCTCCCATTGAGTTATTGAAGGGGGTACAGAGAAGGGCTGTATGCTTGATCCCAGCACATAAGGGAACGATATATGAGGAATATTTGACTACCCTGGGTCTTCTTTCCTTAAAAAGAGAAGGTTGAGAGGGAATAGGATAGCAGTGCTCAACTGTATAATACAAATTTTTAGATTGGTATGCAATCTTGTGAAGCATCAAAAAGAAACCTTGAAGCTGAATTTAATGTTTGAATCTGTTGTTCTACTTAAAAACTGTCAGTGTGCCAAACCCACAATTTTTAAATCAAACTCCAAATGTTTTCTAATATTATGCTTATCACCAAATAACCTTTTAAAAAGTGCAACAAAACATTGCTTTTAGAGGTGATTTAAAGTTAACTCAAACATGCCTCATAAAAGCATTTGCATTTCTGTGCTTTAGTTTCTCATTTTATTTTTTGTGAAGGGCTTTGCCAAACCCTTATTGCGCTGCTCACTACTTGGAGAGTCAATTAAGACTTCTGGGGACCAGTTGGGTCACTTCTGCTTTTCATTTATATGTCTTCTTCAAGGTGAAAGGAGATGGCCTCAAGAGAAGACCCAGTAAGCTTTCAGTGCGAGGGGAGCCTTGTTTCTGTTTTAGGCAATTCTAGAATAACTGAAGAATGTAGTGACATTCCACTCTGACCAATGGATTGTAGTTGCTTGCTCTTGGGAAATATATAAAGGCAATGGGAATGGAAACTACAGACCATAGTTTCAAACATAAATACCCTTCTAATGCATGTGGAACAGTAAATCTGCAAAGCCTGATAGGTTCACACTGTGGATCCTTACTGAATACAAAACATTAGTGCTAAAGACAGCTTCATTTATAGAAATCATATCCCACCCCAAATCCACACTGTTTTGAGGTCTGTTTGGTCATTGGTAATTTTTACGGGATAACTAAACTACACATTTCCCGTATAAACACATTGTGTAATTGGCTCTGTTATACGTATAGTTGACAGCTTTTGAATTTAGGAAAGAAATAGCTTATACTTATAGCATCTTAGACTTTCAGGACATTTCAAAGTACTTTACAGCCAAGGGATTACTTTAAGGTTGTCGTCAACATTTTCAGGTAAGCAGCAATAGTAGTCACCAAGAGGTAAGTCCAGGGTTTGTGGTTGGGGAGGGATTGGGGACTCTAGCAAGCGGGCAGGGTTGGGGGTGGTGGGGGAGGGGTGTTGAGGGCCAGCTGAAGGAGGCCATGTAGAAGCATGGGGTGGGGGGTACCATATTGGGAGGTGCCTCCAATAGGCACGGGGGCCCTCCAAAGGAGATACCCACTTTCTTCCCACCAATACATCATTTCAAAAATTAATTGGCTTATAGGAAAAATATTCCCTCTAATCTCACTCTGTAGAGGCATCTTAAATTTATCCTTATGCCCTATAGTTATGAGCTTGCAGATTAAATGAAACAACCTGCTTACAACAACAATTTTATTTATTTGTTGCAATATTTTTAAAAACTTGGATAAAAGGAGTGATTTTCTGAGTACAGGTACAGTGTCACAGATCTGGCTCTCTGAAAACCAGTGACGTCTGAAAACCAGACATTTTTTTAAAGCTGCCATGTATGGATTTTTATTATTATTAGATGAGTAAAATAACTTCCCAATTTGTTGGGTCAGGTGCTGCATTGGCGCGGTGACGCACTGGCCAGTTATCAACTTAGCATGACCGTCGTTTCCCGCACTCCGAGTGGCTCAAGCAGCCACTGACCCAACCAGATTCAGCCCCACCCATCCAGCCCAAGCCACCTGACGCAAAAACTGGCAAGATCTGAAACCTGGCATGGACACTGTCACCAGTTTTGAGACTCTGTACCTGTGAATTCTCAACTTAATTGTTCAAGAGATAACGCTGGATGTGGGTGAGGTTCCCAGAATGTACTGAGAAAATTCCGCCCAGGTTTCCATTTGGTATTTCTTCAATGAAAACATGCTCAGTTCTGTATGTCCTACATCTTCATTTAAGAATCTTATGTCACATCATTATCCAGAAACTGATAAGTGTTGGAATCAGCTAATCAAGTGCAAGATTGCTGGAATGAGCATTGACTTCCCTGAGAGGTCCCACGATTGTGCCAAACAAGGTTATGCTAAAGATTCCAATGATTTTATGACCCTTAAATCACTCTTGAGATCAACATGTCAACATGCTGTGCTGCCAGTTTTTTTTAAGAGTTTTCTCCCATAATTATTTTACATCTGCCCACATGGAATTGCATCTACCATATACTGGTGCAGTTACGTAAAAGATGATGGCATCTTCTGAATCCTACTGCATTATTTCTTATTATTTACCCTGCCTTCTATATTTTGTATCTTATGTAAGCTTGGACATTTTGCTTAAACATTGTGAAAGTCAAACATATATTAAAAATAGTAAAAGTTCACTACAAAATATCAATTTGTAGGTTAGGCTTCTCCCTAATATTTCAAGAGGTTCATACGAGTTGCTTTTGAAATATGCCAGTAAGTGGACATACTTCAGGTATTTATATGTGTGCATGCACATGGTCCACAATTTTTTTAATTCATTTGCCCTTACATAATGCATAGTAAGGAGGGGAAATTGGTACTGAAACTGGTTTTGTAGTGACCGTTTGGAAATGGAGAGCATAATGTAGAAGTAGACATATTAAAGGGAACAGATGTGGAGCCAGCTGTAGGAGTGGAAAATTCATTTCTCGAGCTTTTGAAAAATGCAGTCCACCTGAAGAATGTACATCTGACCCAGTTTACATTGGCAAAATTTGTGTTTTCCAGGATAGAACCAGACACACCCATTTGTTTTGGTTCAAAGTTGAACCCTCGCCAAGAGTGATTGAGAGTAGTTTCAAGATATTTATTAAAGCTAAGCTTCAATAGCTGCACCTGGAGCACTTTGCGTAATCTTGTATTTTCTTTCCTTTTAAACTGTACTTATACCTTTTTAGAAAACTGGATTAACAGTTGGCTCCTTTTAAGTAGGAATTGCCTTTAAAAGTTGCCTTTTTCCAGAAGACTGCATCTGACTGTGATTTCTGATGTTAAAAGTGCCACTCATTATGTATTTATCACCGTAAAGTTTTCATATCCTGGGGTTCAAAACCCAGCCAGGATCAAGAGCTTTTCATAACTTTTCTATAGACATTTGAAATAATCAATGCCAAAGATGTGCTGTATAGTAATGTACAATTACCTCTGATAATTTTTTTTAATGAAAGATATTTTTATTAAATAGCCATATCTTACAGGTCTTGGTGTGACCTTACCTATTTTGGACATCATCATGTTTTTCTTGATCTGTGAGTCGATGTCTGTGTTTTGTTTTGGTACAGGATGGACTTGTGGATTCCGGGGGACAATGTGAGTCCTGTGATGTGAAATGCGTTTACCAACAGAGACTGATGTTTTCCTGAAAGTCATGTCTGCAACAGAAAATATGTTTACACTGAAGGGATAATTGTCCAACTCTGTTCTGAATGGATGGAAAATTGTGCCCAGAAAATGGCTGGATTTCCAATATGCAGTGCCAGCAGGAGAGGGTCCCTGGCAGCAGTAGCTAGTCGGAAAATTATCCTTTAATGAAAATATTGCACTCTAATCATTTATTTTGGACACTTACCAATAAATTGTTTATGTAAGTTCTGATAGCAGAGTGGATAAACATGTTATGTTGTGTGGCACTGAACCACACCACATGAGAAATCATGAGTTGAAGTACTGGCAGCGGTATAATTTGTGTCAGCATCCATAAGCTATGGAGTGTTAAAACTGACCAGAATTCCAAGGTCTGTGTGGCCCTGCTTGGTATTCAGTGACCTTTGCTGTAAGTGCAAAAATATGGATGCATTAATGAGGAAAGGGTTATGGTCCTCCCACTTTAATGAAGAGCTTTCTGACATTGTCCTATATCACATGTGAACACCTTGAAGTTGGCTGTACCACATATGAATCACTAGCTCCAAGAGAGGATGAGTAAGAGGGAAAAAATGCTATACCTCTAACACTGGACTAGATTTTCATCTTCAAAGTTTGGGTAAAATAATTTTTTCTTTGGGAATGAATAGATGCTCCCCATGATTTTCTGTGCTGCTCGCTTTGTATCTGAGAGTTGCTATGAAAATATTACAAAGGAGAAAAATACTGGCTTGATACTTTTCCAGAACCACTTTGTCCAATTCAGGGTCATGGGGAGTCAGAGCATACCCCAACAAGCAATGAGCACTAGGTGGGGTACACCCAAGACAGGACACCAGTCCATCGCAGGGCACAGACACAGACTGAGGGGCAATTTATCATAGCCAATCCACCTAACCAGCATGTCTTTGGAAGTGGGAGGAAATTGGGACACCCAGAGAAAACCCACACAGACACAAGGAGAACATGCAAACTTCATACAGATACCCAAGATCAGGGTTTAACCCAGGTGCCTGAAACCGTGAGGCAGCAGCACTAACCACTGTGTCACTGTGTCACCCACAGTTTGATACTCCCAAGTCATAATTTAGCTTAACACACACTTCAAAGAGCAGGGACATTCTACCAGTATCTTGACCAATGGTGACTAGTGGAGTTCTGCAGGGGTCAGTGTTGGGACCACAACTTTTCACTTTATACATTAATGATCTAGATGAAGGAACTGAGGGCATCCTGGCTAAGTTTGCAGATGATACAAAGATAGGTGGAGGGACAGGTAGTATTGAGGACGCGGGGAGGCTGCAGAAGGATTTGGACAGGTTAGGAGAATGGGCAAAGAAGCGGCAGATGAAATACAATGTGAGGAAGTGTGAGGTCATGCACCTTTGGTAGGAATAGAGGCAGAGACTATTTTCTAAATGGGGAGAGAATTTAGAAATCTGGAGTGCAAAGGGACTTGTGAGTCCTAGTCCAGGATTCTCTTAAGGTTAACTTGCAGGCTGAGTCGGTAATTAGGAAGGCAAATGCAATGTTGGCATTTATTTCGAGAGGACTAGAATATAAAAGCAGGGATGTGCTGCTGAGGCTTTATAAGGCTCTGGTCAGACCACATTTAGAATATTGTGAGCAATTTTGGGCCCCGTATCTCAGGAAGCATGTGCTAGCCCTGGAGAGGGTCCAGAGGAGGTTCACGAGAATGATCCCAGGAATGAAAGGCTTAACATATGAGGAACGTTTGAGGACTCTGGATCTATACTCGATGGAGTTTAGAAGGATGAGGGAGGATCTGATGGAAACTTACAGAATACTGAAAGGCCTGGATAGAGTGGACATGGGGAAGATGTTTCAATTAGTAGGAGAGACTAGGACCCGAGGGCACAGCCTCAGAGTAAAGGGAAGACCTTTTAGAACAGAGATGAGGAGAAACTTCTTTAGCCAGAGAGTTGTGAATCTATGGAATTCATTGCCACAGAATGCTGTGGAGGCCAGGTCATTGAGTGTATTTAAGACCAAGATAGATAGGTTCTTGATTGGTAAGGGGATCAAAGGTTACGGGGAGAAGGTGGGAGAATGGGGTTAAGAAACTTATCAGCCATGATTGAATGGCGGAGCAGACTCAATGGACCGAATGGCCTAATTTCTGCTCCTATGACTTATGGTTTTATGGTCAATGTTTATTTCTTAACCAATATATGACTAAAATAAATCATTATTTAGTCATTTATCTCAAATGTGGCTGTGGGACCTTGTTGCATGCTCACTGGCTTCAGTATTTTCCTCGATTAAAAAAGTGAGCATGTTTCAAAAGTACTTCATTGGCTGTGAAGCATTTTGGAATATTCTGGATTTATAAGAATTGTTATAGAAGTCAAGTTCTTCTTGAAATGATTAAAATGGTCTTTAACATTGATCTGTCTGCTATTCTAATGGAAGTAGTAAACCATTTATTTGGGTATTTTCAAACTTAAGCTTTTGTACTTTATTATCAGCAACAGTTAAGTTTTCACCTCATGTTTGAAATATTTTAAAGCAGGAAATATTTCAACTGCACAGGAAGCCAACCAACATCTAAAAGGGGAGAAAGGCAAGTTAATGGTTTGGATTTACATCAGCAGAGCAGGTCCTCAGCAATTTCCAGAACATAGAATATATCAGCACAGGAGGAAATCTGATGGTCTGTTATCCTTGTTCTGGTTCTTTGAAAAAGTTATCCACTTAATTCCAATATCTTGCTCTGTTCCCATCCCTTTGGCTGCTTTTTCCATCATTGTTTCTGGTAGATCATCTCAACCCTCTTTCCTAACCTTTCTCTTTATTTTTTGATGATGGTGTTAAACGTAAGCCCTGTATTTACCAAGTCATGAGCCAATGGAAATAATGGCTTAAATTTTATGCGGAGTAGGTGGCCTGCATCCCAGGCTGAAGAATCGGGGATGAGCCTGCCTCCATGGGCAGGATTTTCCTGTCGGCGAGCCGGAGGGCAAGGCTTGCTCGCCAACGCATAAAATGACGTGCAGTGACGTCGGGTGGAACTCCTGACATCATCTCAATTTTCAGGAAGGCAGGGACTCAGCAAAATCAGCTGTGCACCTGCTGACCTGTCAATGGCCAATTGAGGCCATTGACAGAGTCATTGAAGTAATGAGTGGACCTGCCTGTCCAACCTTAAGGTTGGTGGGCAGGCCAGGAGCCCTAGCGGGCATTAGAAAAAGCATGAAACCTCATCCACGGGCGGAATGAGGTTTCATGTAGGTTTTTAAAAATTTAACTTAAGTTTTTAAAAAAGTTATGGACATGTCCCAACTCATGTGACAAGATTAAAACTGAAAACCTACCTGGGAGGAAACCCTGTTTCTGAGAGCTTCCAGCCAATCAGGTAGCCAGCAGCTCTCCAGTCCCAGCAATCTCACTGGGAGCAGTAGCCACTGAAGGAATTGTAGTCACTGGAGGCATCAAGCTAAGTGGGGTGGCTTTGCCAAGTCAGACAGACCCCAGCAATCGAGGTGAGGGGCCGTGATCTGGTGACCTGGAGAGGAATCAAAGGGATGCCCAAACAGGAGAGACAGTCCCCAATTCCACAAAACCAGGAGTGGGATAAGGAGGCCCTCACATGGGTGGTTCTGCACCACCAACTCATTTGTGATTTAATCTCAGAAACAGAAATACCGGGAAAAACTCAGCAGGTCTGGCAGCATCGGTGGACAAGAGTACAGTTGACGTTTTGAGTCCTCATGACCCTTCAACAGAACTAAGTAAAATTAGGAAAGGGGTGAAATAAGCTGGTTTAAGTGGGGGGGGTGGTTTTGTTAGGACAAGCAGCCAGTAATAGGTGGAGATAACCAAAAGCTGTCACAGACTAAAGAACAAAGAAGTGTTGAAGATGGTGATATTACCTAAAGGGTATAAGACAGGACAGATAAGGTACAGAGAGTTCTAGTGGGGGTGGGAGAATACTAAAAGGCAGAAATAAACAATGGTGGAAATACATTTAAAAATAATGGAAATAGGCGGGAAAAGAAAAAATCTATATAAATTATTGGAAAAAACAAAAAGGAGGGGGAAGAAACGGGAAGGGGGTGGGGATGGAGGAGAGAATTCAAGACCTAAAATTGTTGAACTCAATATTCAGTCCGGAAGGCTGTAAGGAAGATGAGGTGCTGTTCCTCCAGTTTGCGTTGAGCAGTGAACGTCCTCATCCAACATCCACACAACAGAAACAATTTGTTTAATTTTTATAGCACTCTTAGATATTAATACAGTGGAGGATGCCTGCAGGAATGAATAAATGATTGGAGGTAAAAACAGAGAATGCTGTAGAAACTCAGCGGGTCTGACAGCATCTGTGGAGGGAGAAACAGAGTTAATGTTTCGAGTTCGTATGACTCTTCGCCTTGGAGGTGATTGTTGAGGTCAGATTATCATGGAGAAATTTGAAAGTGAAGGTGAGAATCTTAAAGTTAATTCACTAGGCCAGTGGATATTGGAAGCCCTGGGAGTATATCCCTTGGCGTGATTAAGGATGTGGCCTGGGACATTGTGGGTGTAGTGTGGAGATGGTGGTACATATTCATGAACCAACAAAAATCAAGGGTAGAAAATTTGATGAACTTTTCCTCTCTATTATCAATTGTAGCTCTTCCACCAGTACTCCAGCTGAGGTCAGCCAGCTCAGCACAGAACAGAAATGAACGTGACCGTATAGCTCAGTTCCCCATTATTCACTACTAAGCTAGTAGGGCAGGTTGTTTTCCAACAGTCATGAGGCATGGGGCAGAATTTTCCATTTGACGTGCGGGGGGCAGGCTCCGCCCCGGACATCCAGCGATGTTTTGCTGGGCTGGCGCGTGATGAAGTCTGACGCGTGCCCGCTATTAATTAACAGGCCACCTAAGGCCCTTTAGTCTTCGATCAATGATGATTTTTCAGCGCCCGTGTGATCTTCAGGTTGGTGTATGGGTGCAAGGGGGCAGGTGAGTAGGAGACAGTTATATTAACCTCATCCATGGGCAAGTTAAGAGGGCTCAATGGGGTCATGAATCTGCTCTGTGAAGTAATAATTGGTGGACGTTTTTCAAACTTGCCTGTGTGATCTGCAGTACTTCAGAAAGTATCCCAGCTGCTTTTTCTGGACTCTTAACATTCAGGTCAGCACTCTGAAATGAGGAATCTTTTCTGGGCCTGTAGGTTTCAGGGAGCCTTCCCTTAGCCTGGGTATGGGATCTGATCTGTCCACTGGAGGCAGCCCCTCTGAGGGGAAGGGAAGGCTAGAAGGGGGAGGAGGCCAGGAGTGCACATTCAGCCTCCAGAAGAGCCACCTTTTGGACTACAGGCACAAGGGGTGCAGGCCCAAGGCGGAAGGGGCTGCAGAAGATGCCGCTATCCTGCTGCCAGGGTATACAGGCGTCAAAGCAGTTACCTCAATAGGTCTGAGGTGCAGTGCCGAAGGAGGCTCCGACTCTCAAGGGAGACAGTCAACTATATTTGTCAGGTGATTGGGCCTGAGATCTCACCTAACTGAGTGGGTGGACATCCCATGCCAGTGGCTCTGAAGCTCACAGCTGCCCTCAACTTCTATGTCTCTGGCTCCTTCCAGGGGTCGGTGGGTGATCTTTGCGGTGTCTCCCAATCAGCTGTGCACACTTATGTCAAGCAGGTTACAGACACTCTGTTCAGATGTGCATTTACCTTCATCCACTTCCGTTAGGACTGGGCAAGCCAGATACAGCGAGCCAGAGGCTTTGTAGCCATTGCTGGCTTCCCCCGCATCCAGGGTGCAATATGTGGCCATCAAGGTGCCAGCAGGTGAGCCCGGTGCCTTCGTCAACAGGAAGGGATTCCACTCCATGAACGTACAGATAGTGTGTGATCACAGGATGCAGATTCTGCAAGTCTGTGCAAGGTACCCAGGCAACTCCCACGATGCCTATATCCTCAGACACTCCCTGGTGTCGGGGCTCTTCAGTGCTCCAGCCGGGCTTGATGGATGGTTGCTGGGTGACAAGGGCTATCCCCTCAGAAGGTGGTTCATGACGCCTCTCTGCCATCCAATATCAGGAGTAGAGCAGTAGTAGAATAGGAGCCACGCTGTGGTGGAGGGAACCATCGGTCTTTCAAGATGTGCTTCCGATGCCTGCACTGTTCAGGGGGCGCACTCCAGTAGCCCCCAGATTGTGTCTCGGTGATAGTGGTTGCATGCTGCACTCTCCACAATCTTGTGCTGGAAAGGGCAGATGCAGTGAACTATAAAGACGTTGACGCAGTGGCTGCGGCTGCAGATGATGAGTGATTCCGAGGATGAGCAGGCACAGGCAAATGCTGAGGGGGTAGACGCTGACCCGGGACTACTCCAGGGAGGCAGGGGTGCTTTAATCCAATGAACTTTCAGCCAGCGCAACACAGATGGACCTCCAGGACAAGCCTGGGCTGCCGTCTTGATACTCAACAACTAAGTTAAAAATCTGCCAGGTCAACAGCACTAAGGGCCTTGTAAATAAAGCTGAATGTCCAACAAATCACTCATTACACTTTTCTTAAACACACACATGCAGAAGAAATGAGGCGCCCTCAGCCATGGTCACACATCAGCATTTAATGTGTGAAGCAGAAGTTATCACAAATGGAAAGCAATAATGTAAACAATCAAAAAGAAATCCTAAGGACCTCATCTCAAGCCAACACAAAAGCACCAATGAAAAACCCATGGTGTGCCTAAGGTGCTTTATGCTTTCGTTTACAGGTGCTATGTCTTGGCTGCTCCATCGCTCAGAGTGGCATCTGAGCCAGCCTGCTGACTCTGCTGTCCTGTTGGCCTTGATGACCTTGGCGGCCATCCTCTGGCCCGTGGAGCCTGTGCTGGGCCTGCCTAGGAAGGAGCTGCCTGTTCCGCAGCTGGCCCCTCCCCAGTCGTCGCAGCCTCACTGGACCATACGGTCACCTGAAAAAGGGCGGAGGAGCTGCCGCCCTCATCCGGAGCACCCTGAGAGGAGCCCGCAGAGACGACAGGCAGCTGCTGCGCTGATGTGAGGTCTCTTCGGACCCCCCTGCTCATCGTGGATGGATATGCAATGAGCTGGGAAGCTTGATGCCCACACCATCTCCCACACTGGCAGTGACCAGCTGAGGTCCACGCCGATGTGAGGGCTTGCTGGTCAGAGTGCATCCCCAGGAAGCCCTGGCGGGTCTCCTGGAGTAGGTTCTCCACGAGAGTCGCCACTCTTTCCATGGAGGACACTTGGCACTCAGACATGTGGCTCATTGTTTCAGTGAACATCCGCGTGGATACCTTCACCACGGAGACCAAGCCAAGCATAGCCTCTTGTATCTCCCCCAGATACTCCCACACACCCAGCCACGTTTCCTGCACCTGCTGCATCGCGGACGACTCCAGAGGCACATCATCAGGCACCGACTGAACATGTGCCTGGTTCCCCTGCAGTCCTCCGACTGCTGGCGCCGTGGGCACTCTCTGTCTCTGCCAGCTCCTCCAGTGACTGTGAAGTGCCCTCACCGCTGTGCCCCGGGACACCAGCCGATGTTCTAATTCCCACCGGGGTGCTAATACCTGCGCTGGTGCCTGCCTCGCAGAAATCGTGTGACGCTGATGAGACTTCAGGCCCCTCAGGTGTGAGAGGGGACCTCTGCTGCTCCTCCTCCCGGCCCTGCTCTGATGATGCTGAAAGGAAGAACAAGGACAGTGGATCAGTTAGCGTGCAGACAATGACAAAGTTTATCCCTGTCCCCCCGTCTCATTATGCGCTCAACATTCCATAATCAATGGTCAGGCCATGTTGCAGCAATAACTAATTTAACAATTATCAGTGCTCTGGCTGCCGGAAGGACAATGTGGACCTCACTGTTAGACATAAATACCTGGCCGTGCCACCCCAGCCTCACTGACAACTGTAGACCTAGTTGTGTAGCTTGTCTCCAGCTCAAGGGCCTCCTGCTTGAAGCGGCTTAATATAGAGAGCTGTGCCTGGCCGCTATAGTCCTCACACGCTCGGCCGTGAACTGTGCATTATTCTCCTGAAAAAGAGAGAAGAGCATTGATCAGGGCAAATTGCACATGGGCTCTGCTTGCGCACACCACACCCCAATCAGAGTGGGAGGTATCAGGCCTCCAGTGGCTCCTCACCCCACTACTGCTGATCACTCAGACAAAGATGCTAGGCCTGCTCCCTAGCCCCTCACCGCCCCCTTGGATGCATGCTGCCTACATCACATTAGGATCCACATGGTATATCCTTCCATAGCAGGGAGGCGCAAGCACGTGCAGTGTAGAGGGCAGCAGATGGGTCATTGACACGCCACCTTGAAGCTCCTCTTCCACCATCTCATCACCCTGACTTGGGCATGTCCTGGAGCTCAAACACTGCGCCTAGGTGCAGCTCCACCAGCTTGCCCCCAAACCAGTCATGTGGGACTCAGATCAACACATGCTTGCGGGGGAAAACTCATCTCCTCATGACCCACTTAGGCTGACCTCATCATGGGCACTATCTGCTTTCCCACCCAGCATTTGTCAATGACTTAATGCAGCCATGACACTAAGAGTTGGTGAGGGGGATTGGTTGGGGTGGGGGGGTGGTGTGCTGCAGAGGGTAAGGCTACCTGCTGGGTTAAATGCCAGATGCCAACATGGTACTCACCCTGCCAGAGTGCAATAAATTGTTGAAGCGCTTACGGCGCTGGATCCAAGCGCACTACACCACGTCGCAGGAGCTCACCACCTCCGCTACCTCTTCCCTGGCACGTTTCATCATGTGGGGGGGGGCCTCCTCCTCCCATCCTGGGGGACCAACGTCTCCCACCGTACTGCCACCTCCTTAAGGAGGGCAGCAAGACTGTCATCAGAGAAATGAGGGGAGCATTGGCTCCCCGCTGGCCTACCCTATGGCCTGGCCTGCTCCGCTGGCCTACCCTCCAGCCTGCCCTGTTCACTCAAACCCCTCTGCTGCGGCCTGGAACTGGCTATTGTGAGCAGCCTACAAAAAGCTGCCAGGCCTTCCTTTAAACAGGCTGCTGGGTTGCCATTGGACCCGGCGGCCTGTGCATGCCTACTGCCGCCCACACACTCCCGCTATCCATGGGAGTCGGGGAATACGCTGGGCGGGCCCTAATTGGCCCACCTGTGTAAAATGGTGGCGCGGACCCAATCACGGGCGGCGATCGGGTCCACACCTGCTCCCTCTCCCCCTTCAACACCCCCCACCTCCAACCAAACGAAAAATCCTGGCCATGGTAGCATTAGAAAATGAATACATTTTTTTCTTTTTCTGCATTGCTGCATAAGAACTTATGAAAGAGAAGAACACAAACATCATTCAATCAGCCAGTCTCGTTCTCTCCATAACCTATGTACAATTTTCCCAGTTGAGGATTTTATCCAATCTTTCCAAACTCCTGAGAGAAACTACTAGCCATTAACAGAATGTTTATGAAGACAAAACTTGCCTTTTATCCCTTACTCCAAGGAACTCTACAGACACCCCTGGATATTAATCTAACATTGCAATCTAAATCATTCAGCTCTGACCAAATTACATTCTAAGCACGATATTTCAAAGCTTCCAGCAGTACAGGAAACATCATGTCTATCAGTAAACATGGTCATTGATTGTGCACATTCCTGCATTGTTCAGGAATTAGAGGACTGAATGAACCGTTCAATAATAAATGAGAAGTACATATTTATCATATTAAAACAAGTTTTCCATGACAATGGTGAATCTTTGCTTATTAATCAGCTTGAATTGCTGCCCAGGGCTTTACAATTTTGTTTCATATTTACCATTTTTGTTAGCTTCTGAATGTAGGAGTCCAGCCCTGAGTGCAAACAAAGCATTTCTTAGAGGTTTGAAGGTAGTTCTCAGCTAAAAGGAATTCTTCTTCTCAATTATAATCAAAAAAGCTATAAACTATATTTACCCTTTAAAGTCAATGTCCAGTAAGATGTCATTTCATAGTGTTGCCAGAATGAGAACAGTGCATGTTAGCAAATGTGTCAAAAGTGTTCATCATATCCATCAGCATAGTTATAAGCATCTTAATCATGCTGTACTGAGTTAGTTGATATTTACTGTACCTTTGATATTTGATTTTCTTTTGCACTCTTCATCTTCACCCTCTGACAAACCATCCTCCACCCTTGGGATGACCCATGGTCCATCAAACTCTTTCTTTTCCACTTGACATGAACATGAAGTTAGCATGAGACAGAGGTGGCTGTGGCTGGTGAGTTCTCTATTCCTAGGCCTCAAGCCTAAAACATCCTTAGAATTAGATGGTTCATCTCGAGAACTCCTGTTATCATTCAAAAGAACTTTCATACTTAATCTTTGAATATTCATAATGTTAAATATATTCCAAAATGTATTATTTAATAGAGACAAAACTCCTCTTTACATGATAAGTTTGAAAGTCCTGGTGAATTTTTGTGAGTACTGTTTTTTGTCAGCACTGACTTTCAAACTTCATTGGGTTGTTGTGCTCATAGTTTTATTACTTCAAAATAATTCCTTTTGGATTCTTCAAATTCCGTATTAAAGATCATGTTATGAGTGCAGACATCAGTCTGAAAGTTCAAGTATTCATACATGAACTTATGCAATGCACAATAATCTTACTTTACAACAAAGTAAACTTCTGATCTGTCCTTGGAGCATGTAGCATATCCAATATGAATGCACACCCTCTGTTGCACTGCATTTCTACTTCCCAGATTACATCAAAAACCGTTTTGTTCAGCAGTTAAACCTCCTTCATAAGCAAGTTCAAGCTATGGGCAGCTGCTGGTATATTTCCAGAATCTGAAAAACAAATCAATTGTAATATTTAGTTGTTTTATTGTTATCACCACTTTAGCAAATTGCTTTACTTGACATCAGCAAGAACCCAACAGTTGATGAAGGAACTGAGAAAGTAACAGTAATTAGCAATGTTTCCCAAGCTAAATTTGCAAAGCCCCTATAAACCTTATCTAGCTGAACTTGCATGTGACCTCTACATGATTGCAAAGTTCTCTGTGTCACCTGTAATGCTTGACCTGCCTCCTACCCTAATTGAAGATCTATGTATATAAAAATGAAATGTCTGTCTGACTGTTTGCTGGCAACCTCCTCCGAGCTCTTTGGGACAATCTCAACCAAAATTGGTGGGATCTTATCTTGGACCAAGGGTCATGTCTTAAGGGAATTAACGTCTAGCCATTCCACCAGGGGCCCTTGGCCTCCAAACTAGGGATCCTACAGCCCTGCCTACACTGTGTTCCTGAGAACATTTGCCATACGTTCAAAGAAAGAATGCAACAACTTAATGTCATAAATCCCCGACTTACATGTTTCATTTGCTTTTTCTCTCATATTTTATTTGTTTCATGTAAGTTATGTTCTGAGACACTACACTTTATTACTTGAAATGGGAAAATGACAGGTGGCACAGAGAGAGCCAGGGAAGATGAAGAGGCTAGAACAAAATGGCAAGAAGTTGACTGAAAGTGATAGGCAGCACCTAGAGAAAGAGAAGTTGAAAGGGATAGATTAAGAGGGCAAGAAGTTGACAGAGAGTGACAAAATGCAAGAAGAACTAGTCCTGCAAGTAAGAGGCCAAGACTCTTGGAGAAAGCTTTCATCAATGATCATCATTACAATTATGAGCCAAGAATATGATATTGGCAGTGGATCAGAGATATGTGAATAATATGGTGCAAAAAAGTGGAAAATATGCCACCTTCAATGTGTTGTGCAAACAGTAAAGCACGATTGTGGCCCTTAACTGAACCACAGCTGACCCACTGAATGTTCTTCTATGAAAACAACATCAAAATCAAAACACTCTTGAAAAACATCAGAAATTACAACAGCCTAGTAGGATTGCCAAGAAATCTCTTTATTTTGGCTCAAGAAGGAAGAACTTCTAATGTGGCCCATCATTAAATATTTGTCTCAACACTGAAAATATGGAGAATGACGCTGAAAATGTAGAGTGTGATACTACAGATGTTGCCTTTGACACTGATGATGAAACATTCAGAGTATTAATAAAAATTAAATAAATAGGTGCAGATTTTGATCCTGAGGATTTTGAGAGTGCCACTTAGGGGGCTGAATTTTGCCCTTGATGGGCGGGCGGGCCCAACCAGCTTGGCAGTCGATTGCCCCCACCAAAACAGGCCCCGCCACCGTTTTATGAGGGTAGGCCAATTAAGGCCTGCCCAGTGTGACTCCTGACGGGAAGCGCTATGCATTCCTTTGCGGGAGGGGGTGAGATTCCCCAATTGCGAGAGTGCCTAAGGTGGTGCCTCAGGGAGATCGCTGAAAGGTGATGAAAGTTCAAAACTAGAAAAATAAAAAAATCATTAACATGTCCCCCTCATGTGAAAATGTCACACAAGATGGGACATGTTAATGAAGTTCACAGACACTTTATTAAACTTTTTAAAATCCAAAATCAAACCTCATCCCGCTAGTGGGCCCCTCAAAATTGTTGACAATTGGTGACTTAATGGCCTTAACAAGGCCTTTAATTAATGTCGCGCTGCATAGTGCGCCTGCTGACCTAAATATCGTGATGTCACGCGCTGACGTCGGGACTCTCGCACGACATTTTAAGCCCTGACATGCGGCCTCCGCCACCTGCACATCAGCCGGAAAATTCAACCTGGGATGTTGGGAACGATTAGTTGAAATCATATAGAAAACAATGTAGATCTACTGAAACTAGATCAGGCCAAGTAAAGTAAAGCAAATGA
The DNA here is from genome assembly GCF_017639515.1 of Carcharodon carcharias. Lineage (NCBI taxonomy): Eukaryota > Metazoa > Chordata > Chondrichthyes > Lamniformes > Lamnidae > Carcharodon > Carcharodon carcharias. The sequence goes on from NC_054471.1 coordinate 140,719,647, forward strand.
AAATAAATTCTTTGTTAAAATAAATATTTTTTACAAATGTTTTTGGGTATAATAATTTTGTATGAATTTAGAGATTTATTTCTGTTTTATATCTGTGGAGTGAAAATTGTTAATTAAAATAATTACGTGAAAGTAGGTAATTCAGTGAATAGTTGATGAAATCTGGGCTGAATTACGTCCCATGGGCAGGCGTGTGCCCTACCCGATCGGGCATAAAATCGTGTGAGAAGACGTTGGGCGAGCGTCCCAACGTCATCGCGCACTTGCGCAATATTTCGCTCGGTAGGTATGTGCAAAATTCGCAAGTGTGCCCGCTGACAATTAAGAGGGCAATTAAGCCATTAACGGTGCAACTGTCTCTGATTTTTTGCGGCCCATCCAACCTTATGGTTGGCAGACGGGAGAATCGGCCATTTTTCATCAAACCTCACCCAAGGGCGGGATGACATTTTGTCATTAAATAAAATAAAAGTAAATACCTGTGGGCAGCATTTTTATCGGCTATATTTTCGGGTAATTGATTGTGATGCAAGGACATTTTTTTTTAGCTTGTAAAACCTTTGATGGTTTTCAGGTCTGCAGCTCCTTGAGGCAGCTAGCTGCCTTCAAGGACCTTCCTCACAGCGCTGATCCACGGTGACATCATCGCCCGCCCCATTCCCGCCCCCACACCGGCAGCGCTGAGCATTTCGGCACGTGCTTCACGCTGGCTGGCCATTAATTGGCCAGCTACCATGAAATTGCGCTCGAAGGCCGATTGCAGTTGGCAGTCCATTTCTCGGTCGCTCCAGGGCCCGCTGATCGGGCACACCCACCAAAAGTAAAATTCAGGCCCATATGTCAATAGGGCGAATATCTCAGCTTATTACTTCATATAACATTGGGCTGAGTTTTACATGTGCCAGGTGGACATATTTCTCGCAAGGGGGGGCACGTAAAATGGGGTGGGCACCCATCCCATCACCTTCCTGCCCACCCTGGAGCTCATTCCCATAAAATGGGCGGGAGGGCGGGTGCCGAAATCGGCAGCCCGCCAGCTATATTAAAATGATCAATTAAGGGTCAATTAGGCTTATTGTCAAGCCTACTGACTCTAATAATACACTGCCAACACCGTAATATATTTGGCGTGGGCAGCAGGGCGAAGGTGGGAAGCCTGATTTTTAACCAGAAATGGTTAAAAGGCGGGGATGAAGGGTGGGGGTTGCTCTTCAGAGGCTGTCCTTTGGCGATTGTGGGGCGGCCTCCTTAGATTGAACTCCCGCACTCCCCACCCCCCCTACTTTCATTCCTATTTGTTCCCTCTCCTAAACCCACCCTCTTCCCTGGTCCCTAATGCCCTCAAGCTCTCCCGGCTCAAGACCCTGGACTTACCTTCTCCAGGGATCCTAGGCCTTGGACTCCACTCCTCACCTGCAATACTGGCAGTAGCCACTGACACCTTCTTGGCACTTCCAGGACAGATGGAGCTGGTGGCCAATCAGATTCCACCAATGAGGGGCAGAAGTCCCAATCAGCCCTAGTTAATGAGCCCCACAGCATTGTATGACTGTGGGGCTGCACAGCTTGGAGCTGTTTCCAAGGAAGCGTGCTATCTGCACACTGCCCCCTCATATTATTCAGCCCATTTTTAAAGTCTTATTTTTAAAATCTTATTTTTAACTTTCATCTCTTTATTTTTGGGATGTAGGATGGGTAGCCCAGTTTGTAAAAGCATAATGATCGAAAATAGGAATATCCATTTAGACTTTCGTTGCTGTGTCTTTTAAGGGCTAATTTTCGAAATGAGCATTCCCAGTACAGTGCCTTGTCTATTGGGTGTGCATATAGGGAAACATACACCCCATTAACAAATAGAAAATCAATGGGGGAGTACCACAATTTCTGATACGTTATTCAGGTGGACAAAGTTCTATACCAGGATTAATTCAGAAAGTTTGTCCTTTAATGCTTAATGGAAAATTTCTAAAACACTCTCATTTTAATGCCTCATTCCCTCTCTCTAAAGTGCTGGCTACTGCACATGACTGTTTGGGCACCTGTATCATTTAGTCACTCATCATCAACACTTGGGGGCAAAACTTAATCCTGTCCCCCCAAGGCGAGTTCGGTGGCATTCAAGTCAGGTGGGAGGGTGGCGGGTAGAGACCCCGCTGGCTAAGTCCAGCGCGGGAAGGTTCATGGTCATCCATCATTTTCTCCCACCAATTGAGGCCCTTAAGTGGGCACTTAAGACGTGCTTAAGGACCTCATCCCACCATGCTGGTATTCACCCAATGATGGGCATGGGGCTCGCCACGTGGCAAGCCTTTCCGGGCTTCTGGGAGAGGTAGGTGCTTGATTAAGAGACCTGGCATCAGGAAGGGCAGATCTGCTGAGAGCCATCCCCTTGCCCTTGCTGCCAACCAACCCCCTCCGATGAACCCTACCCTGTGACCCACATCCCACCATCATTCACCTGTGAATTGGGACCACTGGAAATCCTTGGCCTCTGGTAGGTCCATTGTTGGCAGCAGCCATCTCCTATTGGCTCTGCCAAGCAATGCACAGCTGTTGTCCTATGATTGGCCAGCAGCTCTCGGGGCAGGATTTCTGCCTCCAGTCTTCATCATGGGAAGGCCCACCACCACCCTGTTAAGTGCCTGCTTGGAGGCAATGCGGGGCTATAGCCAACACTTCAGCCAGTGGTTGATGCCCCTGTCATCTCCATTAAATACCACCTGTAACATATAGCTAAGAGATCATACACGTCCAACTCAATTTCAGATCAGCAGAATCAAATAAAGTCAACTGTACTAGGGCCCTGTGTCCACACCATTGGATTCGTGCATCATCATCACCAGGACTGGTGTGAAGACAACAATGCTGAAACATGTGACCTCCTCAAACATAAATGAGCAGCCTTTAGTACTTGGCAGAACAACCCAAGGTTGCAAGTCAGATTATTAGATATAGTCCACAAAGGACCATAGACTTATCTCTCCATTAGAGAGAGACAATTGGTTATATATAGCTTGAGGGGCACCACTCTGCAAGCATGGGGCAAGGTGACAAGGCCTCCATAAACTACCACAACCAGTATGGAGATTGAACTAACACCATTGGCATCATTCTGTATCGTGCTGTAGCAATCTAGTCAACTGAGCTAATTAACACTTGCCCTCTTGCCCACAAGGTCACAAGTCAAGAAGGCAATATTCCAACTTCTCAACACTGACACCCAAGACAAACCTAAAATAAAGGACATGTGGTGAGAAGAGGAAGCCCAGGGGGTCCAACAATATGCTGACCATCACGACATCAAAAGCTTTTTTGAAGTCACCAGGGCCATCTATAGAACAAGGTCAAATGGACAAAAATCCTCTTCATGCACAGGATTGTGTTTCTCTTTATAAGGATGACAACAACATCCATCAATGCTGGAAAGAGCCCCTCAACTGGGAATCTACAGTGGCAGCTGGTAGTCCCCAGGCTATCCCCCCATTACCCTGTGGTAGAATCTATTGGTGAACCAGCGTCACTGAGAGAGCTACAACAAGCAATCATATGGATGAGAAAAAACAAAGCCTGTGACTTGTTGGTATTCCAGCTCTGGTCTTCAAAGCTGGCAGGATGTTGCTCATATCAAGACTCCATGCACTCACCTTATGGATTTGGGAGGAAAAAGAGCTCCCACCGACTTCAGTAATGTGACAATTGTAACTATCTTCAAGCAGGGAGATAAATCATGGTACAGAAACTATTGAGATATTTCCCTCTTGTCCATAGCAGGGAAAATCCTGACACACATTCTCCTGAATCACGTACATCCTGTGGCTGAGGAAATTCTCCCAGCAACACAGTGTGACTTTAGACCTTCAGAGGAACCTCAAACGTGGTCTTTGTTGCCAGACAAATCCAATAAAAGTGTTCATAACAACACTAGGAAGTCTTCATTGCATTCATCAACCTGCTCAAAGCATTTGACTCAGTAAATCGCGAGGCTCTGTGGATTGTGCTCCAAAGATTTGGGTGAATAAGGAACGTCAGCACAATCCTGCAATTGCTTCATGATGATGTGAGTGCGACTATCTTCAGTGGGAGATCTGAAACAGCCACCTTCAAAATCTGGACTGTGTGAAGCAAGGCTATGCGATAGCCCCAATACTATTTACAACCCACCTGACAGTGGCTATTCACATCATCAGAGATAACAGCCCTCTTGTGTCAGTATTAAATACAGCCTAGATGAAAAACTCTTTGACCTCAGTCGCTTCTGAGCCTAAACTAAACTGACCAATGTAGACATACATGATCTGCAGTTTTCAGATGACTGCAGTGTCATTGCCCACTCTCCAATTCTGCATGCAAGAAACTAGGTCTGCCTTTGAATGTTGCAAAACAGAATTTATATATCAGCCCACACCTGGTGAGCCAAATATTCCACCTTCCATATAAATTGAAGGAGACTCTGGAATATGTTGAGCACTTCGTAAGCCTCTATCAAAATGCCACCATTGATGAGGAGACCCAACACCAGATCAGCTGCACCAACTCAGCCTTCTGCAAACTATGGCAGTGACAACAAAGATCTCCGCAAGTCAAGGTAGGTCCCAGCGGACAGAGCAATTGTTTTCACCACACTCCTGTACTGCAGTGAGACTCAGACTGTGTACCAGTGACATATAAGAGGGCTAGAGAAATTCCATCAGCAATGTCTGCGCCGCATCTTCAAGATTCAATGAAAGAACCATCGAACAAATGCTTGTGTCCTTCTTGAAACCAGTCCCACAATCATTCAGGCAAAGCTCCTGCAAAATCAACTTCGATGGACTGGATAATGTGTCTGGATCTCCAAAAACAATTTCCCTTGCCAGGTACCGTTTTCTCAACTCTCAAATGCCAACATTCCAGGGGAGGGCAAAGAAAATGTTTCAAGGACACTCAGAAGCTTTCCTTAAAGCATGGCAGCATTGGCATTAATATAGCTTGCTACCAATTGTTCAAAATGATGACAACTTGTCCATCAAGCCACATCATGCTTTGAGACCAAACGTCTTAATGATAAGGTACAGCAGCAGGAGAGAAGGAAAGATAAGCAAGCAAATCCTGCACCCTGGATCCCAATACCTCATATGATGTTCCACCCATGTGCCCAAAGATTTGTGGGTTGTGTATCAGCCTGTTCAACCACATGAAGGCCCACGGCAGAAACTCATGGCCCTGAGTAGCAGCCATCCTCATATTGAGTGGCAGCCAATGATGGCATGCAACAATGAAATGGATAACCAGTTAATCTGTTTTTGCTGGGGTAGGTTGAGGGGGAAATCTTTGCTAGAACAGCAGGAGACCCTACTGCTGAACTCCAAATCATCCATGGAACTTTTAATATCTACCTGAAAAATGTATACTGTGAGCCAGATCTTACAGCACCTTCAACAATGCAGCATATCGTCAGTATTGAAATGAAGTCCTGAGGACCACTTGAACCCACAATCTTCTGATTCAGACAGTAAGATGCTACCAACTGAGTTAAGCTGACAACTGAGATCAAAGATATGGAATAAAAATCTCCTGTCAACTCATTTCTTCAACTTGTTTATGTGAAACAGCTGCTTCATTAATAACACTTTGCACTGATTTTGATCAATTGTTTCTAGCTGCAAGATTAATTAGAAATGCCAAATGCTGGGGTAAAAATTTGTGTGGGTTCCTTTTCAGGTTAGGAATCAATGCACCACTGGCAACCCTACTAACTTCTAACCTTCTAACTCTTCTACCATGGCTCGACATCTGCTCTTTTTGAAAAGGAATTAGCCTTCTGTCAAGTGCCTTGGAATGTTTTTTTTAAATGCTGTATCAATATAGTTGCTGTTATGAGATTAACTGGGTTATTTGATTGAATCTTGCAACACATTCATGGGTTTTGTGCATTTTGACCCATTAGTCCTTCATTCCCATGTGTAGGTGAGAGAGTAAGTTTTTAAAAAGCACTGCACTTATTTACCTGTCCTTTCACAAGTGAATCTAGTAAGTGTGACAGCCAGCTGGTGCTTAAGATGACATTACCAGAGGAAGCTGGAATTTTTCAAATTCAAAATAGGCTAATTCTCAGTGTTAAGTTCATAATTGTTGCATCAGTAGTACAAATTTTAAGAGAACATTTACTTTCAGTCATAGGAACAAGTAAGAAGCAGTTCCTTAAGACCTTGGTTGATAAATATAATTCCAAAGTAAATACTAGTACAGTCACTCATTCTGATGCAATAAAAGCTTTGGGCTGCAAACTTGGAAATTAAAGAACGTATCTGTTCATGAGGTTACATAATTTCAAACCATCTGATCGTGAGGTAGTTTTACAGATGTTCAGTTTATGCTGTTAATAACTAAGCAATTTTTTTTTACTCCACTAACACTGATAGTTTTAAATTAAAGCATTGCATTTAAGGACTAATGGGTATTAAATTCTAACTTGGAGCTAACAGCTGTTTCACTCTTTGCAGCAAAGCTAGGTCATATTTGTTTATGAAACATTAGAAATGGAGAAAGGCTCCTATACCAGCCAAAGTTCCAGAAACCAAATAAAAAATGTTGATGTCAGGCTTTTTTTTCCCCTTCTCTAATCTTTCCACAATTACTTTTGTCCATAAATAAGTGAAAGGAAGAACTTGTATTCATTCAACACCTTTATAACATTTCCCTGCACTATCTTATAGTGAGAAATGATGTTGGCAACCAGGTTGCAAACATTTCATTGCCTAGTGTCATTCAGTGAGATACACACTAAAGTCAGAAATCAACACAGGTGTCAAATCCTCCTGTTAAACTTCATGGAGAAGTGGTAATTTTTACTTTTGCTGTTATTGTGAAATAGACAATATTGATTCACTCGCCTATTATAGATCTTTCATTTTCATTTCCATTGATGTTTTCTCAGAAGTGACGTTTAATGCGTGACTGAATTAATATCGCTCCATTATGACCAGGTCAAAATTATGCCTGATCAGCATCAGGAGCCATCTCTTTAACAGATAGCCTTTGTCTTCAACTAGACAGCAATCCAATTGTACTGTGGTGCAAAAAACTATGGAAATTGAGATTGTCTGAGGATATAAGCGTCATGGCTACTCCCAGGGTACTGCACATGCACCTGCAGGGTCCACAGGTGCTTGAATACAATTTGCAGATTAAGGAAATGAAATCCCTTTCGGTTGACAAATGCCCCTGATTGGCCCGCAGGTGATCTGATGGCCTCATGCATGAAAACGATTGCCCCTCCCACTTTAAGGAATCCCGTGAGGGCCCCAAAGTGTCTTGTTTTCTTGGCCTGGCTGTCCTCATCAATGCTGAACTTGATGAAGTTGTCCACGCTCCTGAACATTGCATCAATAACAAGCCTGATTCAATGGTGGGCTATTGATTGTGACATGCCGAAGAGATCTCCTGCTGATCCTTAAAAGGATCCCAAAGCAGAGCCACTGGCATCAAATAGCCACCTTACAAGAATGTTGCAGATAAATGTGACTGCCTCCCTAGAGTGCCAAAGACGTCTAAGACAATGGTGCTTAGACATCTGGACGTAATTTGACTGCTGCCTGTACACCTTTTCTTCAGGGTGAGTTGCAGAGTTTCCCACAATTCTCTCTGATACTTCTGCTCCTTCAGTGTCACCATGCTCCACAAGCAGCTGGCAGTAGCTGCTGCTGCCCCGGCCAGCTACCCTCCTCCCCCTCCTCCTTATCTCCTTCCCCCTTGAGAGGCCTCCACCAAAGTGCACTATACCCATGGCCCTAATTCCCTGTGACTGTTTTGTCAGCCTACTCTGTAAGACGTAGGAGCATAAGTAGTCCATTCGGCCCATCAGTCTGCTCCGCCATTCAGTGAGATCAGGACTGATCTGATAATCCTCAACTCCACTTTCCTGCCTTTTCCCTGTAACCCTTGATTCTCTTACTGATTAAAAACCTGTCTGTCTCAGCCTTGAACTTAACGACCCAGCCGCTACAGCCCTCTGCAGTAAAAAATTCCACAGATTCACTACCCTCTGAGAGAAGAAATTCATCCTCATCTCTGTTTTAAATGCCCTCTGGTCTAGACTCTCCCACAAGGGGACACAATCTCTCAGCATCTACCCTGTCAAGCCCCCTAAGAATCTTATATGTTTCAATAAGGTCACTTCTCATTCTTCTAAGCTCCAGTGAGTACAGGCCCAATCAACTCCACCTCTTCTCAAAAGAAAATCCCTCCATACCTGGAATCAATCTAGTGAACCTTCTCTGGACTGCTTCCAGTGCCAATATATCTTTCCTTAGATAACGGGACCGAAACTGTTCACAGTATTTTCGGTGTGGTCTAACTAGTGCTTTGTATAGTTTTATTAAGACTTCCCTATTTTTATATCCATCCCCTTTGAAATAAGGGCCAACATTCCATTTGCCTTCCCTATTACCTGCTGAACTTGTATGTTAGCTTTTTGGGATTCATGAACAAGGACTCTCAAATCCCTCTGCACTGGAGCCTTCTGCAGGCTTTCTCCATTTAAACAATATTGAGCTCCTCTATTCTTCCTGCCAAAATGCATAACCTCACATCTTCCCACATTATATTCCATCCACCAAGTTTTCGCCTGCTCACTTAACCTGTCTGTATCTCTCTGTAGACTCTTTGTGTCATCCTCACCACGTTCCTTCCTACCTATTTTTGTGTCATCTGCAAACTTGGCAATAGTACATTTACTTCCCTCGTCCAAGTCATTAATATATATATTGTAAATAATTGCTGCACTCCACTAGTTACAGGTTGCCATCCTGAAAATGACCCCCTTATCCCAACTCTCTGTCTTCTATTAGTTATCCAATCCTCTATCCATGTTAATATACTGCCCCCAACACCATGGGCTCTTATCTTATTAAGTAGCCTTATGTGCAGTACCTTATCGAACACCTTTTGGAAATCCAAATATATTACATCTACTGGTTCCCCTTTATCTATCCTGCTTGTTACCTCCTCAAAGAATTCTAATAAATTTGTTAGGCATAATTTCCCCTTCGTGAAGCCATGCTGACTCTGCTTGATTAGATTATGGGGAGAATTTTCTGCAAGTTGGGCGGGCCAATTGGGAATGGGCATGGAGCTGATCGCCACCAACGATCGGCTGTGCACCACCATTTTATGTGGACAGGCAAATTAAGGCCTGCCCAGCGTGACACACCACCGGTAGCATTCAGTGCTACCTGTGCGGGCAGGGGGAGGAGGGAGAGTCGGGGCCTGCTCTCTTTCGTGCACGCGCGCGAAAGAGTGCAGAAATCTCCCTGAGGCACAGAGCTGCCTCAGGGGGATTATGTACATAATATAAGTTTAGAAATAATAAAGTTAAAAATTATTTAAACATGTCCCCTCATGTGACAGTGTCACATGAGCTGGGACATGTTTATGAATTGTGCAAAAATTAATTAATAATTTTATAAAACCTTCAGGAATCCTCATCCCACCTGTGGATGAAGTTTCCTGAAAAACTCAAAGACCCCTTGGTCTCTTCACCTCCTGCCAACCTTAAGGTTGGATGGGCAACACTGCTAATTATCTAAATTACTTCCCTAATGGCCTTAACAGGCCTTCGACAGTTTGGCGGGTGTACAGTCACCTCCGGAGTGTGCCTACCGAAAGAAAAAGATCTAAATGATGCGCGATGACTTCAGATGCACACCCAACGTCATCTCGTGTCATTTTGCATGTTGACATGTCAGGCCCGCACCTGCAAACCAACGTCAAAATTTTGGCCTATGTATTTCTAAATGATCTGCTATTTCATCCTTTATAACAGACTCCAACATTTTCCCAATGACAGATGTTAAACTAACTGGCCTATAGTTACCTGTCTTTTGTCTCATTGGCCGTTTTCCAATCCTCTGGGCACCTTTCCAGAATCTAAGGATTCTAGAACGTTTACTACCAGTATATCCACTATCTCTGTAGCTACTTCCTTTAATATCCTAGGATGCAATCCATCAGATCCAAGGGATCATCGGCTTTTAGCTCCATTAGTTTCACTAGTAATTTTTCTCTAGTGATAGTTTTTGTATTTATTTCCTCGCCCACTTTTTCCCCTTGATTATTTAGTACTTTTGGAATGCTATTAGTATCTTCTACCATGAAGACTGAAGCAAAGTGTTTATTCAACTCTTCTGCCATATCCTGGTTCCCCATTATTATTTCCGCAGCCTCATTCTCTAAGGGGCTATGTTCACTTTGGCCTCTCTCTTCCTTTTTATATATTTAAAAAAGCTCTAACAGTCCTCAAAGATTATTTTCTCCCTTTTTTTGGTCATCTTTTGTTGGTTTTTAAAACTTTGTCAATCCTCTGGCTTACCACTAATCTTTGCCACATTGTATGTTTTTTCTTTCAAATTGCTACTGTCCTTAACTTTCTTGGTTAGCCACAGTTGGTTTATCCCCTTGCTTGAATCCCTCTTCCTCATTGGGATATATCTTTGTTGAGAGTCATGAACTATTTTCTTAAATGTCTGCCATTGTTTATCAACCATCTTTTCTGCTAAACTGCTTTCCCAGTGCACTGCAGCCAAATCTGCCCTCATTCTATTGTAATTACCCTTATTTAAGTTTAGCACAGTTGTTTCCAGCCCAAGTTTCTCATTCTCAAACTGAATGCTAAATTCTATCATATTATTCTGTTTTCTAGGGGATCCTTTACTCTGAGATCATTTATTAAACCTCCCTCATTACACATTACCAGATCCAAAATAGCCTGATCCCTGGTTGGATTCACAAGATATTGTGTTAAGCAACTGCTCCAAATACATTCTATGAATTCTTGCTAATGTCTACCTCTGCCAATTTGATTTTCAGGGTCCCTCTGTAACTGTAGTCCCTCTTTATGATGAAATCTTCAGTGTCTCCCATTCAAAAGTGTGCCCAAAGTGAGCTGAGAACAATTCCCTCACCTCTCATTCAGTTGCAACTGCTGGCTCCCTGAGAAGGTGGTGGTGAGCTGCCTTCATGGACTGCAGTGGTTTAAGAAGGCAACTCACCACCACCTTCTCAAAGACATCTAGGGATGGGCAATAAATGCTGGCCCAGCTTGCGAAGCCCACATCCTGTGAATGAATTTTTAAAAATTCTTCAATGTCCTCTTCTCACCAGCTCCTATGTCCTGCCTTTGAGTTGTTGAGTTGACCTGGCCTCCCCGCCTTGGAACCTGTGCAGCCAGCATAAAATCGAACTAGCAACAAAAAACTGAGGATAGAGGCAATTTAATTGCCTCAGATATCAGCTACTTGGCTTTAATTGGAAGTTGGAAAGGCTTCTGACTTTTGCCCCACTCACTTTTATATTTTTGCAGTTGGTGTTTCGATGTTGGGCACCAGAAACAATGGGTGGAATCGTCCCAGATTTGCACTAAGTGCGGTAGCAGGCAGGAAAAAGGACACTTCACCCATTGGCCACAATGGCAGCTTTTCATGCCGTTTCATCTCATTCCAGCCTCATTAGTCATGCACCCACAGGAAACGCAGACTTGCTGGCAGGCGGCCTCCGATTTACTGCCACGCCATCACCTCGCTGTTTGCTCATGCAGGGCTCCATATTTAAACTGTAGCTGCATGCATACTTCTCAATGCTTACAGCCCAGGAGGGCACCAGTGAAGATACAACCCTAAAAGCCAAGAAGAGTTCAGCTTCCCCAATTCGGTGACGCATCCCTGGGATGCATTCTGGACACCGTGGAGGCCCACTGCGATGTCCCCTACCCCTGCTCTGGCCACAGGAGGCCCATCAGTATCAACACTCTGTCTTGGGAGGAAGTGGGAGTGATGGTCAGTGCCAGTGCTGAACACAAGAGGTCAGCCATCCAGTGCAAAAAAAATGAATGATCTCATCCATGCCGCCAGGGTAAGACAACCATCTCATCACTCTAAACTCATACACTCACAAGGCCACCACACATTCACTGGCATCTCACTCAATGTCAACTCACATCATTACTTGGCCTCATTTCTTCTGGAGACTGCCTTCTCAGTCCTCACCATCTTGAGGCCATTTGCACAGATCAACATATGCCCCACACAAATCCTGGTATAACCCCAGTACATCCCTCACCCTGGAGCCTCTTTCTTCCCTTGCCTGAGGCCACTTTTCCTCCTTCACAAGCAAGCCCTAGCCCTGTAGCTGTTGATAAACCACCCCTGCCTTATGGTTGGTGTGTTAGGTGGAGACCTGCCCATGAGCCCCCGCTAAAAGTGATGTGGTGCTGCCTGTGAAGCCTGGCATTGATGACCGCGAGTGTTTCCCGAAGTAAGGTAGGCAAACAAACCTCGAAGTCCTGAGCAAAGTGCAGCTCACCAGGTGCTCATCACCTAAGTTCATTTGTGAAACATGTTGGCGTGTGCCCAGCATTTGCCTGGATGATCCATCTGTGGGGGGATGATTCTGGCAAGCAGGTCTTATAATGAGATGCAAATGACATTTCCAACATGTGGCAGTGGGGAACATGGCCCGCCATTGATGGGTGGAGCGGACAATTGCAAACTAGTTTCACAATGGCGTAAAACTGATTTTTGGCCTTCTCACCATATTGTCCACTCATGCCCAACGCCAACGAGGGTGCAAAATTCCGACCAATGACACAATGTTACGGAGGAGTGGGAGAGTTAGCCATCTGAATGGCAAAGCATAAAATTCCGCTCTATGTTTATTACACGCCATGAAAACAATATATGACAATGCAACATAATTGAAATATAATTGCAATAAATAATAAATATAAAATATGAAGTTAGATCACTCTCATGAAGAAAGATTTCCCCACCACTCTAGATATATTGAAATTGTAAGCCTGGGCCATGAAATTTGACTCTGTAGCGTCCGTACTTTCAGCGTTAGGGGTGCTTTTCTAGAACTAAAATGGCATCCATGTGTGCACACTTCCAGAAAGGTGTGTGCTGTCTGTCATCTTGGTGATGACATTAGTGCAGGTGTTTGGAGCATGCTAGAAGTATACGGAGCAGGCAGGTCATGATGCCAATCAATAACTAGCACTGATTTGGCATCAGTCCTGCCATTTTCCATCTCGCTACTCCTGCTAATGCCCTCTCTCAAACATGCACAAATCTTTAAACATTCAGTAGCAGGAAGGGTCCTCCCACCACCAGCATTATTGAAACAGATCATCGACAATTTGCAGGCTAATTCTTGATTAATCTCTCCTTACTTTGGTTTGTGGAAATGCTTGGTAGTTTGAAGAGTTTGTTAAAGTTATTGAAGTCTGCAGGAAGTGGTGCTGCATGTGGAGAAGGCTTTGGTTGTGACTGCAATGACTCTTGCTCCCAGTCATGGGTGTTATTGTTGCGACTTCCCTTTAGATTGTAGCCTGAGAGGGAGATGGAGCAGAGGCAACAAAGAAGACAATCTGCTCGCAGAGTGAGGAGGAGGGGAGAAAGCTATCAGTGGGAGTCCTTATCCACTTAGTGTCTTCTAGGAGCACTTCCTTAATGTCCAGCTAAGCCAGGAGCAGTGTGTGCACCATCTGTGCTTTATGAAAAAAGATGCTCACAGATTTCTGCTATTTCTTGCAACAATACTGGCAGCCCTAAGGCACAGCGTGGATGGCATTGCCAATGGCTGTGAGGGTGACTGTGGCTCTTTGTGTGTTGTGTTCCTTCCAGTTTGGAGTGGGTAACATACCTAATATATCCCGGAGAGAGTCAGAGAGATGACAGGTGTTCTTTATGCCAGGAGAGGAGATTTCATTGTGCTGTCTCTGAACAGAACAGTAGGCACAGCCTGTGTGAGGGGTGACATCGGCTGCTCTGGCTTTGCAGGTGCCAAATCTCAATGGTGGGATGTACAGCAACTGGCAAAGGTTACTACTCACTGAATATGCATCTGGTGTGCATCCACGCTCAACCCACCATGCTGGTGAATACCCGTTATCCTGACAGCTGTCATGATACTTTCATTCTGCACCAGTCCACTGTTGTCTCAGTCTTTCAGCAATAAGAGCACAGGTGTATTTGCAGAGGTGGGAACACAAGTGCTGTCATCCTGCAAAAGGACAGCAGATTCCTGTTCCACAGAATCACTGCCATCCTCCTGGGATGGCACATCAGCAATCCTAGTAATTTGCTGGAGTACAGATTGCTGAACTGCTGTGAGATCCTATTCACCCCTTTGAGCTCTGGTACCTGCAACAATGACTGCAGTAGTCTGAGCCTACATGGCACCAAGCTCAAATTTCATAAACTCAGCCTGAGCTTCCAGTGCAGCACTCAGACATTGGGTGGGATTGAATGCTCCCCCTTCCACCACGTTCCCCCCACCACACCCACCAGTCCCAAAGCAAATTTGGAGATGGGGAGGGCATTTAATTGGATGGGAGGGTGGTGAGTAGGCACCCGCTGTCGTCCTGCCTCTGTCAAAATTAAGTCCTAGGCAGGAAGGCTCATGGATGGCCTTCCCGAACCTTTCCAACCCACCACCAATTGAGGCACTTAAGTGGGCAATTAATGCCTAGCAACAATGAAGAAACATAAACAATCATTCTCAGGAAGGGGACTTTCCTTTCATATTTGTTCTGTTTCCAAACCATGTAGTTCTCTTGGTGATTGTATCCGAGGTACATATTGTGTTCCCTTCCCTCCCTATCCCTTATGATACCCTGCCTTGAATACCCGCTGAGTCATCCATTGTGAGAGCTACATTTCACTAGATTTATTTCACAGTCTAAAGCCCCCAAGTAGCAAAACCACAAATGATATATGATAATAACCCTAATGGTTGGTAAAGGATCTTAGGAGGGTGTGTCAATGTGCGTTCAACAATGTTACTAGAGTTCATTATTCTGACATTTTTAAAGTCATTAACAAGATATCCCAGCTTTGGGGAATCAGAACAAAAACACCAACATGAAGTAGGTGCAATGTTCAAGAAGATAATGAACACAATTTTTAGTACAATTATTTACCACTGAAGCTATCTTGATCAAAATGTCAAAGAGCAAAGTTCTTTCCCCGAACACCATGTATATTTTCTGCTCAACATGTTATTCATCAAAGAAAGAGTGCTGATATATTTTGAAGAGGGGCGTTTAAATAAAGTGAGTGTTGGGCTACCATGAAGGAAGTCCTTTCAGGAAATTAAAATGTTAGCAAGAATAGAAATAGAGCTGGTCATGTTTCATCTGGTTTTTATCTGGGTTTTCACCTCTCTCAGGCAGAGGGTTACGTGGCTTTTGGGTGGAGTGGGAAGATTACTTATTGTGATGCACAAGGCATTGGTTACAATCACCAAGAGAATCAACTACATGTTTGGGATTGGCTGAGTGGACAAATGGATCTTTTCCTGTCCGTCATAGTTTGTATATTCATAAGTGCAGTTTATCTTTTCCAGTAGTATCTAATAAATGATCTTAACAGGACTAGATTCATAATGTTCCATAAAATGTGATCATCAATGTCCTACACCTTCAGCTATTCCTATATTCTGCAGTTCATTTGAAAACAGCGGATTTAAAAATTTCTTTTAAAACATGTAGTGCAACAGTTAACTTTTTTTTTGCTGCAAATCTATGGAACATATTAACCACATTTTTTTATTCCTTCTTGGGATGTAAGTGCTGATGATAAGGTCGGCTTTTATTTTCCATGTCTAATTGCCCTTGAGAAGGTGGTGGTGAACTGCCTTCTTGAACCACCACAGTCCATATGGTGTAAGTACACCTACAGTTCTGTTAGGAAGGAAGTTCCAGGACTTTAATCCAGTGACAGTGAAAGGACGATTATGTAGTTTCAAGTCAGGAGGGTGAGAGACTTGTGGGGAACTTGCAGTTGGGTGATATTCTCATGCATCTGTTGCCCTTGTCCCTCTCAGTGACAGAAGTCACAGAACATGTTATTGAAGGAAGGTTGGCGAGTTCCAGCAGAGCATCTTGTATATGGTACACATTGCTGCTATTGTGCAGCATTGGTGGTGTAGGGAGTAAATGTTGCTAGGGCTCCTTGATGCCTCACACGATCAAATGCTGCCTTGGTATCAAGGACAGGCACTCTCACCTCACTTCTTGAATTCAGTTCTTTTTTCCAGGTTTGGACCAAGATTGTAATGAGATCTGAAGCTGGGTGGTCTAGGAAGAACCCAAATTTGGGCATCGGTGACCAGGTTGTTATTGAGCAAGTGCTGCTTGATAGCACTGTCAATGACACCTTCCACCACTTTGCCGGTGATTGAGATTAGACCGATGGGGCAATAATAAGCCAGATTGGATTTGTCCTGCATTTTTTTGTGGACAGGACATATCGGGGAAATTTTCCAATTTGTCGAGTAGATACCAGTTGTACTGAAATAGCTTGGCTAAGGGCATGGCTAGCTCTGGAGCACAAGTCTCCAGTCTTACAGCCGGAATGTTGTCAGGGCCAATAGCCTTTGTTGTATGTAATTGCTTCTGCCATTTATTGTTTTCATGTTGAATGAATCGAATTATCTGAAGATTGGCATCCAAGATGGTGGGGTCCGTGGGAGGGGGCTGAAATGGATATAAGAACATAAGAAATAGAAAAAGGAGTAGAACATTTGGCCCCTCGAGCCTGCTCCGCCATTCAATACGATCATGGCTGATCTTGTGTTTCGATTTCCACATTTCCATTAAACCCTGATAATCTTTGATTCCCGTGTTGAACAAGAATGTATCGACCTCTGCCTTAAAAAATATTCAATGATCCCGCCTCCACCACCTTCTGAGGTAGAGAATTCCAAACTCACACAACCCTCTGAGAGAAAAAAATTCTCCTCATCTCTATCCTAAAAGGGCAACCCCTAATTTTAAAACAGTGCCCCCTAGTTTTGGACTCACCCACAAGAGGAAGCATCCTTTCAACATCAAGGCCATTCAGGTTCTTGCATACTTCAATCAAATCACCCCTCACTCTTCTAAACTCCAGTGAAAACAAGCCCAGTCTGTCCAACCTTTCCTCATAAGACAACCCACTCAACCCAGATATCAATCTAGTAAACCTCCTTTGAACAGCCCCCAATGCATTTACATCCTTCCTTAAATAAGGAATCCAAAACTATACACAGTATTCGAGATGCAGTCTCACCAATGATCTGTATAACTGAAGCACAACATCCTTACTTTTATGTTCAATCCCTCTCGTAATAAAGGATAGCATTCCATTAGTCTTTTTAATTACTTGCTGTACCTGCATTCTTTTGTGACTCATGTACTAGAACACCTCTGCACCTCAGAATTATGCAATCATTCTCCATTTAAGTGATACTGTGCTTTTTTGTTCTTCCTGCCAAAATGAACAATTTCACATTTTTCCACATTAAAATCCATTTGCCAGATCTTTGCCCATTCACTCAACCTATCTATATCCATCTGCAACCTCCTCATGTCCTCTTCACAACATACTTTCCTACCTTTCTTTGTGTCATCTGCGAATTTAGCTACCATGTCTTCATGCCCCTCATCTATGTCATTGATGTAAATCGTAAAATGTTGAGGCCTCAGTACAGACTGCTGTGGGACGTCGCACGTTACATCGTGCCATTAAGAAAAAGACCTATTTATGCACGCTCTCTGCTTTCTGCCAACCAGCCAATCTTCTTTCCATGCTAATATGTTACCCACTACACCATGGACTTTAATTTTCCATAATAATCTTTGATGCAGCATCTTATAAAAAGCCTTCTGGAAACCCAGTACGTCTACAGCCCCCCCCCCACTTTATCCACTGCACATGATACTCCTTCAAAAAATTCCAATAAATTGGTTAAACGTGAGTTTCCTTTCACAAAACCATGCTGACTCTTCCCAATTGCCTTGAGCGCTTCTAAGTACCCAGTTATAACCTCCTTAATGATCGATTCTAACAACATCCCCACAACAGACGTCAAGCTGGCTGGCCTATAGTTTCCTGTTTTCTGCTTCCCTCCCTTCTTGAATAGAGGGGTTATATTTGCTACTTTCCAAACTGATGGAACCTTTCCAGAGTTTAGCAAATTTTGGAAAATGAACACCAGCACATTGACTAGCTCATTAGCCACCTCTTTTAAGACCCAAGGATGTAGTCCATTGGGACCTGGAGACTGACCAGCCTGCAGCTCCATCAATTTGGTCAGTACCATTTCCCTAATGATTTCAATTTCACCAAGTTCGTTTCTTCTGTTCACCTCCTGATTTGCAGCTATTGCTGTAATTGTTTTTGCATCCTCTATAATGAACACTGAAGCAAAATATTTGTTCATTTCTTCTGCCATTTCCTTATTATCTACTATTAACTCCCCACTGTCACTCTCTAGAGGACCAACACTCACTTTACTTACTCTTTTCCTTTTTAAGTACCTGTAGAAACTCTTGCTATCCATTTTTACATTTATATCTAGCTTCCTCTCATACCCTAAATTCTTACCCCGATTAACCTTTTAGTCATTCTCTGCTGTTCTTTATATTCTATGCAATCATCTGTCCTGCCACCCATCTTTGTGGAGTTGTATGCTTTTCCTTTAAGTTTGATGTTTTCCTTAACACCTTTAGTTAACCATGCATGGTGGGTCCTCCCCTTAGAATTTTCCTTAATAGCAAGAATATACTTATTCTGAAAACTCTGAAATATCGCCTTAAATGTCTGCCACTGCTTCTCTACTGATGTATCCTCTAGCCTAGTTTCCCAGCTCACTTCAACTATCTCAGCTTTCATCCCCACATAGTTGCCCTTATTTAAGTTTAAGATACGAGTCTTAGACCCACTCTTCTCCCTTTCAAACTGGATGCAAAATTCAATTATATTGCGGTCGCTGCTACCTAGGAGTGTCTTTACTCTGAGGTCATCAATTAATCCTGTCACAATACCAAATCTAATATAACCTGCTCACTGGTTAGCTCCAGAACATGCTGCTCTAAGAAACTATCTCGAAATCATTCTAAGAATTCCTCATCAAGGCTGTTACTGCCAATCTGATTTTTCCAGTTTATGTGTTGATTAAAATCGTCCATAATTATTGCCGTCCCTTTATCACAAGAACACAAGATTTTCTTTTGAATTCTTCGTCCTACACTGTGGCTACTGTTAGGGGGCCAATAGACCACTCCCACTAATGACTCTATTCCTCTACTATTCCTCATCTCCACCCAAACCAATTCTACATCCTGATCTCCTGAACCAAGGTCACCTCTAACTATTGCACTAATGCCGTCTTTGATTAACAGTGCTACCCCACCAAGTTACCTAGCTTCCTATTCTTCTTGAATGTCATGTATCCTTCAATGTTAAAGATCCAATCTTTGTCATCCTGAAGCCATGTCTCCATAATTACTATCACATCATTTTTATTTACTTCAATGTGGGCCATTAATTCATTTACTTTGTTATGAATGCTACATGCATTCAAAGTTTTGTCTTTTTGTTACTGTTGTAACATCTGTCTTGACTGTTGATGTATTCTTACTTTTTTACTCTCTGTCCCTTCCTGCCCTTCTCTGACCCTCATTTCTCATATTACTATTTTGCTCTCCTGTCTTGACTCTACACCTTGATTTACTACCTCCACCCAAGCTTGATTCCTCATCCCTCTTGTTTAGTTTAAAGCCCTCTCTACTTCCCTAGTTATGTAATTCACGAGAATACTCGTTCCAGCATGGTTCAGGTGTAAACTGTCCCAATGGTACAGCCCCCACTTTCCCCAGTACTGATGCCAGTGTCCCACAAACTGGAACCTACTTCTCCCACACCAGTCTTTGAGCCATGCACTCATCTCTCTAATCTTTTTTGCCCAATGCCAATTTGCACATGACTCAGGTAATAATCTAGAGATTACCACCTTTGAGGTTCTGCTTCTTAATCTGGTACATAGCTCCTCACACTGACTTTGCAGAACCTCTTTCTTAGTTCTACCTATGTCCTTGGTACCTACATGGACCACAACAACTGGGTCGTCCCCCTCCCATTGCAAGTTCCTCTCCAGCCCTGAACAGATGTCCCGAACCACAGCAGATAACATAGCTGTCTGGACTCTCGCTCTTTGCTGCAGAGAACAGTGTCAATCCCTCTCACTATACTATCCCCTACTACCATTACATTCCTTTTTGCTCCCCAACTTGAACGACTTCCTGTACCACTATACCAACTCATTGATATGGCACCTCTGGTTGAAGATGGTAACAAATGCTTCAACCTTGTCTTTAACAGATGCGTGCTGGGCTCCCCCATCATTTAGGATGGGGGTATTTTTGAAGCTTCCTCCTCCTGTTAGTTGTTTAATTATCTGCCACCATTCATGACTGGATGCAGCAGGACTGCAGAGCTTAGATTTCATCCTTTGGTTGTGGAATCATGTTGCCCTATCTATAGCATGTATGTCACCCTGTGTTGTAGCTTTACAAGGTTGGCACTTCACTTTTAAGTATGCCTGGCGCTGCTTCTGACATGCTCACCTGCACTCCTCATTGAACCAAGGTTAGTCCCCTGATTCGATGGTAATGATAGTTTGAGGGATTTGCCAGACCATGAGATTAGAAGTTCTGGTTTGCGAGTTAGCTATGATGGATTGGGAAATGTTACTTAAAGGGATGATGGTCCATAGGCAATGGAAAACATTCAAAGAGCACATGGATGAACTGCAACAATTGTTTATTCCTGTCTGGCGCAAAAGTAAAACAGGAAAGGTGGCCAAACCATGGCTTACAAGGGAATTTAGAGATAGTAATAGATCCAAGGAAGAGGCATACAAATTGGCCAGAAGAAGCAACAAACCTGAATATTGGGAGCACTTTAGAATTCAGCAAAGGAGGACCAAGGGATTGATTAAGAAGGGGAAAATAGAGTATGAGAGTAAGCTGGAGGGGAACATAAAAACTGACTGTAAAGATTTCTATAGGTATGTGAAGAGAAAAAGATTGGTGAAGACAAATGTAGGTCCCTTACAGTCAGAAACAGGGGAATTTATAATGGGGAACAAAGAAATGACTGATCAACTAAATACATATCTTCACAAAGGAGGACACAAATAACATACAAGAAATGTTGGGGAACACAGGGTTTTGTGAGAGGGAGGAACTGAAAGAAATCAGTATTAGTAGGGAAATGGTGTTGGTGAAATTGTTGGGATTGAAGGCTGATAAATCCCCAGGGCTTGATAATCTACACCCCAGAGTACTTAAGGAAGTGGCCCTAGTAATAATGGATGCATTGGTGGTCATCTTCCGAGATTCTATAGACTCTGGAACAGTCTCTAAAGATTGGAGGGTAGCTAATGCAACCCCACTATTTAAAAAGGGAGGTAGAGAAAAAACAGGGAATTATAGACCAGTCAGCCTGACGTCAGTAGTGGGGAAAATTCTAGAGTCCATTATAAAAGATTTAATAGCTGAGCACATGGAAAACAGTAGCAGAATCGGACAGAGTCAGCATGGATTTATGAAAGGAAAGTCATGCTTGACAAATCTACTTGGATTTTTCAAGAATGTAACTATTAGAGTTGATGGGGTAGACCCAATGGATGTGGTTTATTTGAACTTTCAAAAGGCTTTCGACAAAGTCCCACATAGAGATTAGCATGTAAAATTAAAGTGCATGGGATTGGGGGTAGTGTAGTGAGATGGATAGAAAACTGGTTGGCAGACAGGAAAGAAGGATTAGGAATAAATGGGCCTTTTTCCGAATGGCAGTCAGTAACTAGTGGGGTACCGCAGGGATTGGTGCTAGGACCCCAGCTATTCACAATATATGTTAATGGTTTAGATGAGGGAACTAAATGTAATATCTCCAAATTTGCAGATGACACAAAGCTGGGTGGGAGGGTGAGCTGTGAGGAGGATGCAGAGATGCTTCAGTGTGATTTGGACAAGCTGAGTGAGTGGGCAAATGGATGGCAGATGCAATATAATGTGGATAAATGTAACGTTATCCACCTTGGTAGCAAAAACAGGAAAGCAGGTTATTATCTGAATGGCTATAAATTGAGAGAGGGGAATGTGTAACGAGACCTGGGTGTCCTCGTACACCAGTTGCTGAAGGTAAGCATGCAGGTCCAGCAGGCAGTAAAGAAGGCAAATGGCCTTCATGGCCAGAGGATTCGAGTACTGGAACAGGAATGTCTTGCCGCAATTGTACAGGGCCTTTGTGAGACCACACCTGGAATCTTTTGTGCAGTTTTGTTCTCCTTATCTGAGGAAGGATGTACTTACTATAGAGGGAGTACAGCGAAGGTTTACCAGACTGATTCCTGGGATGGCGAGACTGACATATGAGGAGAGATTGAGTCAGTTAGGATTATATTCGCTGGGGTTTAGAAGAATGAGGGTGGATCTCATAGAAACCTATAAAATTCTAACAGGACTAGACAGGGTAGATGCAGGAAGGATGTTCCCGATGGTGGGGGAGTGCAGAACCAGCGGTCACAGTCTAAGGATACAGGTTAGACCATTTAGGACTGAGATGAGGAGAAATTTCTTCACACAGAGAGTGGTGAGCCTGTGGAATTCGCTACCACAGAAAGTAGTTGAGACCAGAACATTGTATGTTTTCAAGAAGGAGTTAGTTATAGCTCTTGGGGTGAAAGGGATCAAGGGATATGGGTAGAAAGCAGGAGCAGGCTATTGAGTTGGATAATCAGCCACGATCACAATGAATGGCGGAGTAGGCTCAAAGGGCCGAATGGCCTACTCCTGCTCCTAGTTTCTATGTTTCTATGGTTGAATATAATTCTGCTACTGTTGATGGCCCACAGCACCTCATGGATATCCAGTTTTGAGCTGTGAGACCTGTTCTGAGTCTATCCTATTTAACACAGTGTTAGTGCCACACAACACAATGGAGGGTGTCCTCAGTGTGAAGATGGGTTTTCATCTCCTCAAGAACTGTGCTGTAGTCATTTCTACTCATACATTCATGGACAGTTCCTCCATGACAAGTGGATTGGTGAGGAGGACGTCAACTAGGCTTTTCTCTCTTCTTGGTTCTCTCACCAACTGCTGCAGGCCCAGTCTGGCAGATACGTCCTTCAGGGCTCACCAGCTCGGTCAGTAGTGGTGCTACCAAGTCACTCTTGGTGATGGACATTGGAGTCTTCCACTCAGAGCTTATTCAGTGCCCTTGCTACCCTCAGTACTTCTTCCAAGTGGTGATCAACATAGAGGAGCACTGATTTATCAGCTGGGGAGGGTGTGGTGGGAGGTGGTGATCAGCAGAGGTCATAAGATCAAAGGATTATGAGATAGTGGCATGAGTAGGCCATTTGGCCCCTTGCTTCTCCATTCAGTAAGATCATGATTGTGGTCTTAACTCTTCTTTCCTGCCTGGCCCCATAACTCTCGAGTCCCTTGGAGATCAATAATCTGTGTAACACAACTTTGAATATATTCCCAGGCTCCACTGCTCTCTGGGGAAGAAAATTCAAAGGGCTAACAATTCCTCCTCATCGTTGGTTCCCCTTTCAGTTTTTCCCATGTTACATGGGATCAGAACAATGCTGGTCAATCACCTTCACATCAACCATCATTTCTGGACTTTTTATCCAGATGCCCATCCTGCCATTAATTCTCCCCATTTACCTGGGCTGGGAACCAGTGCTGATATTCACTGGCTGCCTGCACCAGTGACTGGGTTTGTTCAAGTTCTAGTGGTGGGACTTGAACCCAGGGCTTTGCAGCTCAGGGGTAGGTAGGCTACCCACTGAGCCAATCCAGCTCCGAAAAGAAATTTCTCCTCATCTCCGTCTTAAACGGAAGGCCCCTTAATTTGAATTGTGTCCCTAGTTCTAGATCCCCCATGAGAGGAAACATCCTCTCAGCATCTACCCTGTCAAACTCCCTCAGAATCTTATAACTTTCAATAAGACCACCCCTCATTCTTCTGAATTCCAATGAATATTGGCTCAACCTGCTCAACCTTTCCTCATAAGACCTTCATCCCAGGAATCAGCCTGGTGGACCTTCTCTGAACTGCTTTAGATGCAAGTATATCCCTCCTTAAGTAAGGATACGAAAACTGTACTCTAGATTTCCATGCCCATGTTTGATGTGACACTTCATAAGGTCCAGAGTTAATGTTGAGAAAAACCTTTTGTATATTATTTCACTTGAGACTTGCTAATTTTATGTTCAAAGTTAACATTTCAGGTAGATGATCTTTCATCAGTTCTGACAGAACGTTATCATCTTGAAACGTTAGGCGGAATCTTATGGAGGTTGGGGGGGGGGGTCCTGCCTGCTAGCTGCTGAGTGGGTAAGAGGCTTGGGTCGCCTCCTTTAGGAAAGGACCTCCAAAACATGAGCCAATCAGGCAGTGGCAAGTCCAGCAGTGAGCCTTTCCATGGAATCAGGGTCCCGGGTTGGAGGTCCTGCCTACCAAGAGCTGCCAGGCCTTCAGAGGCCGCAGGGAAGGCAGTGGGTGCTGCAGGAAAGACACCCATTGGAGACCCAGGATCTCGGAGCAACCCAGGCCACACGCGAGTAATGACGGGAGGGGTTTAGTGGAGTGGAGACATGGGGTAGGGGGATGCAGAGCGGCTGGGTCTCTCCATCAGGCACAGAGATATTGTTTTAATACCGGCAGTGGCAGGGTGAGGCCCATAGAAGCCCCATAAGGAGCTCAATTGCCAGGGGGTGGTGGAAAAAAGTCAAACATGGGTCCCTTTGCCACGGGTTTCATCAGAGTGGAGGCAGGAAAGTGGTGGAATGCCAATGTGCCACCGTCTCACCTGATTAAATGGCCACCCTGCCTCCACATATGCTACGAGAGAGGGGAGAAAATTCCACCTGTTAACTCTTGTCTTTTTCTCCACCAAGATTGCCTGACCTGCTGAGTACCGCCAGCATTTTCTCTCTTTGTTTCAGATTTCCAGCATCTGCAGTATTTTGCTTTTTTAATTTGATGTTCTGTTTAGCTTATGCAACCTGCTAATATCTACATGATCCACAGCTTTCTACATCATAAAGATGTCTCCTCAAGAATAAAATAAATTCTGTTTCACAGCCTACCCTCATAATTCGGAATGAATTCCTTAAAAATTTGACAGAATAATGGTGAAATATTTATCTCAATGAAATGTATAGCAGTTTGACAAGCTGTGGGCAAAATAATAATATCTAAGAAGCAAAACTGTTGCATTTTTGTTATGCTTTGAGTAATACATAGAGTTTGTGTACTTTGTGAAGTTGCAAAGATCTTGCAATACAAGAACAATTCAAAACTTCAAAGTAGCAGAGCAGCTTATTTAAATCAATTGTTAAATGTTACTGAGATCAAGCTCTCATACTGGAATGTTCAAAAGCGAACAAGCAATGCTTTAACCTAAATTAATCATGGATTAGGCAACAAATAGTCATTTGGTAGTACAGAACTTGAGTATTGCTCAAAGCTTTATTGTTTTGCACTCATCAGGACAATTACAAGAATACCAATGTCAGGGGAAGCAACAGCTTTATACTGTATGAGAAAAGAGTGCTGATTGGTTGGCAAGTGGACTCTGATTGGCAGAGGCGTTGCCATGGAGAATGCACCAGCTAATAGTGACTGACAGCTAACTATCAAGCATTATTTGAAATTTTAAACCAGGCAGCTTGACTTTGATTGGGCAAGGCATTGCCCTGAGGAATAAAACAGTGAGAGACTATTTAACTGAAACAGTCGTAATATGTGTACATGTTCTTATGTCGGCAAAGAACAGGGCTCTGTGTATTAAGTTGCTGCTTCCCCTGACTTTGATATTCTTGCGATTGTCCTGATGAGTGCAAGATTAAAAAGCTCTGATAAAATGTATTTTTTCAGCAATACTTGATTAGACCACAGTTGTACTTTATTTCCTTTCACAGGGTGCAGTGAATGTCAGAAGATTGGACAGGTTAAAGTGCAATCCTAAATCAGTAATGAGTTATCTTCCATTTTTTCTGCTATTCCTCGTGATCCAGTGCATCTGGGCACTGATCCAGGAAAATGGTGCCAGTTGTGCCGAGCTTTGGGTGTTTTATTTCAGGGAAGACATTAAGGCTATGGAGAGGAATCAGAAAAGATTCTATCCATTCTGGAAATGAATGGAATTAATGGCAGGCACCTCTGCATTGAGCTTCAGTGTATTTCAACTTGGTCAGAAATTTCTGGCTTCACAAAGATCTGATTGCTGACCTTCCCCCATCTCACAAGTTTTGTCGTCTATGACTTTATGCTTCCAGGTACTTTTCAGTCATCACAAATATAATAATGATCTTAAACAATTGATATACAAACATGTGGCTCTATCTCACTGTTTGGTGAGAAGCTATCCTGGCCATTAGGTTGGGGTCACTCTCGCTGCTGCCCTCCAACATGTACACTGCAGAAATTATGGAGACATAAGACACAAGCAGTTTGAAGGTGTGGGAGGCCCATCTGTTTTAACAATTCCACCCTTTCTTCGAATGTCCAGGCTGCTTCCTTATAAATATTGCAAATTTTGTTCATCCAGTTGTCAGATACACATCAGACAGGGAAAGCAAGTTGCAGACAAGAGGAATTTTTAAAATTCCTGCAAATACTCAAAATATGAAACAAGATAGAAACTGCTGTAAATACACAGCAGTTCTATCAGCATTTGAAAAGATAAAAAGGACAGGTTATCATTCTGAGCAGAGAAACTTTGTCAGAACCGAAATGTAAACTTTTCAAAGCATTATGGGCTTCTGCAAATTTACGACCTTCTCTTTATGACTCGTAGACATGTGGGTGTCTTTGTTGGAATGCTATAAAAGCACAATTGATTTTGATGCCAGCAACCAGTTTGGCAGCCCAGCTGGTACCAGGTGAACCCAATGTTGAAAAGTGAGAAGTTGGCAGGATGTTTGTTAAAAGTTATGAAAAAGACCATTAAAGTAGTATTATGCAGTAACTATGAAGACATATGAACATGATAGCCAGTCAATTTGACCTTGGCAGGGGGGAGGGTGAGGGGAAACTTCTGGAAACAATAATTCTGGTCAGAGACATAGTCACACGTAAAAATGTGGATTAATTAAGGAAAGCCAGCATGGATTTGTTAAGGGAAAATCGTGTTTAACTAATTTGCTGGAGTTTTTTGAAGAGGCAACGGAGAGGGTTGATGATGTTTTGAAGAGGTTTCACTTATTCTATAAGTGACTTGAAATTGTCGGCATATAGTATTTCTGGAAACTATTTACACTGTTGACAAGAATTCATGGTAATTACATTGTTCTATGGACACAGTTTATTCTGTATCTTGCTCTCTTGGAATCTCGTGGTCATCTGACCCCGATGCCATGCTTACATCATCATTAACAGCATTGTCTCGTTAACAAAAGTATTAACCCTTTACTGTACAGATGAGGGCTATGGTGTTGATGTGGTGTACATGGATTTCCAAAAGGCATTTGAAACAATGCCACACAACAGGCTTGTGAGCAAAGTTATAATTCATAGAATAAAAGGGAAAGTAACAACAAAGTTAGCTGAGTGACAGAAAACTGAGGGTAATGGTAAATGGATATTTTTGGAACTGGAGGAATGTTTATAGTGGAGTTCCCCAGGGGTCAGTGTTGGGACCCTTGCTCTTTCTGATTATATATTAATGACCAAGACCTCGGTGTACAAATCTTATCCTTCTGTGTCTTTTTATGACTCTTAAGCACAAAAAGTCAGAAAGGCATTATCACATAGATCACATTTGAAAGTCCTGTTGTGTTTCAGTTGATGTCTCTGCAGGGAGAACACAGTCCAAAACAAAGGCTATACTCCTTACACTGGAATGGTCTCTCTTCTGAGTGTTTTTTGTGGCTCTTTTACATATTTCTGTGAGCAAATGCTTTTCCACTAGGTTTGGATTTGTAGGGTTTGTCCTTAACTGAATATTCCTGTAAATAACCTGGTGTTTTACCTTTTGTGATGGTATATACATGCTGTACCTCACTCTCAGGAAAAGAATCTCCCATATGTTGAACCAATGAAGTCTTATTCTTCGATATCCTACACATCTTTGCAAAATGGTTCCAAATCAAGCATGAGTTGCACTTTTTTCCCTCGAGCTGGACATGGTGTTGTAACCTAATGAACATCTCCCCAATTTGGGCACAGTTTTGAATGTATCTTACCGTGATGGAGCCTGTGTTGATGAAATTGCTGAGATCTCCTTGTCCATAATCCTTGAACTTGAGCTGGTTGGGCAAGCTGTGTCTGTAACCCTGAATATAAGGGTGCATTTTGGTGTGACATCTTCAAATATAACATGGCAGATTGGATTTGGACTGCCAAGGTCATGGCTTTTTCCAAGGTTCAATCATTATCCCCCATGAGGAGATGTTCCCTAATTTAGGGGAGGCAGGGGCATAGTGGTATTGTCACTGGGCTAGTATTCCAGAGACCCAGGGTAATGCTCTGGGGACCGGTGTTCGAATCCCACAAACGACAGATGGTGAAATTTGAATTAAATAAAAATCGGATAATGATGTTGTAAAAACCATCTGGTTCACTAATGTCCTTTAGGGAAGGAAATTTACTGCCCTTACCTGGTCTGGCCTACATGTGATTCCTGACCCAAAGCAATATGGTTGACTCTTAAATGCCCACTGAATAAGAGTAACTAGGGATGGGCAATATGCTGGCCTAGCCAACGACTCCCGCGTCCCATGAACAAATTTCTTTTTTAATTTTGGAATTGAAGGTTTTTCTATTAATTGGTCATGAATTAGTTTATTGATTAGTGTACCAAATTTACATGTAGATGCCAATTGCCGCAATGCTGCCACGTAATGGTTGGTGAACTCACCATTTCCCTGGGATCTCTGATGGAATGTATATGGTTATGATCTCAGCTGAAATTATCCCTTGAGCAGCCTGTTCTCAGGATGGAACCCAGCTTGATAGATCCGAACTGTTATTTTGTTTGCTTAGGTATGTGGAGAGTAGCTACAGGACAGAGTCACAGGTGTCAGCTGATGAACATTTAACAAAAGAATAAAACACTTATTAAGCAGGAAAAGATGAACTATATTACAATACTCCTTCACTCACAACTATACCTTTAGAGATATATACAGATTTGTAAGAATAACACAAGTTACAAAAGCTTTCTCATACTCTAACGTTCACAGTAATTACACAGTCCGTGTAAACCCAATTGGCGATCTGTGGTCAGGCACACTACATTCTGAAACCAAGTGACAGATGCCACCTCAACCAGATGCTATGGATCTCTCCTCAACTCCCCTCAGAAACTTGTCCCGCCATGAGCCAACCAGTTTCAGTGCACTCCGTGTTTTGCACAAGGATTTCCAATCTCCACTCTCCAAGAACTTGCTTGGGAATCTTCTCCCAAACCAACGCTTTCTCTCAGACACCTTCAGCAAGGGTCCACTTCCAGAGTTTTGAACTCTCTTTCCAATGTTTTTCTTCCATAAAGACCATAAGACATGGCAGAATAAGTAGGCCATTCAGCTCATTGAGTCTGCTCTGCCATTCAGTGAGATCCTGGCTGATCTGATAATCCTCAACTCCACTCTCCTGCCTTTTTCCCATAACCCTTGATTCCCTTACTGATTAACAATCTGTC
This sequence comes from Carcharodon carcharias, assembly GCF_017639515.1. Classification (NCBI taxonomy): domain Eukaryota; kingdom Metazoa; phylum Chordata; class Chondrichthyes; order Lamniformes; family Lamnidae; genus Carcharodon; species Carcharodon carcharias. The sequence goes on from NC_054471.1 coordinate 140,749,173, forward strand.
TATCTCAGCCTTGAATATACTTAATGACCCAGCCTCTACAGCCCTCTGCGGTAAATAATTCCACAGATTCACTACCCTCTGAGAGAAGAATTTCATCCTTATCTCTGTTTAAACGGGTGACCCCTTACTCAGAGACTATGCCCCCTGGTCTTAGACTCTCCCACATGGGGAAACAATCTCTCAGCATCTACCCTGTCAACCCCCCTAAGAATCATACATGTTTCAATAAGGTCGCCTCTCATTCTTCTAAACTCCAATGAGTACAAGCCCAACTTACTCAACCTCTCCTCATAAGAAAATCCCTCCATACCCAGGATCAACCTAGTGAACCTTCTCTGGCCTGTTTCCAATGCCAGTATATCTTTCCTTAGATAAGGGGACCAAAACTGTTCACATATTCTAGTTGTGGTCTAATTAGTGTTTTGTGTAATTTTAGCAAGACTTACCTATTTTTATACTCCATTCCCTTTGAAATAAAGGGCAATATTCCATTTGCCTCCCTATTACCTGTGAAACTTGTTCCTGGGTTTATGGGATTCATGAAAGAGGACCCCCAAATCCCTCCATGCTGCAGCTTTCTTCAGTCTTTCTCCATTTAAGTAATATTCAGCTCCTCTATTCTTCCTGCCAAATTGCACAACCTCAAATTTCCCACATTATGTTCCATCTGCCACATTTTTGCCCATTCACTTAACCTGTCTATATCTCTCTGTATACTCTTTGTGTCATCCTCCCTACTTGCCTTCCTACCTATTTTTGTGTCATCCACAAACTTGGTGATAGTACATTCATTTCCCCCATCAAAGTCATTAATATATATTGTAAATAATTGTGGATCCAGCACTGATCCCTGTGGCACTCCACTAGTTACAGGTTGCCATCATGAAAATCCCCCCCTTATCCCAACTCTCTGCCCTCTATTAGTTAGCCAGCCCTCTATCCATGCTAATATACTACCCGCAACACCATGGGCTCTTATCTTATTAAGTAGCCTTATGTGTGGTTCCTTATCGAATGCCTTTTGGAAATCCAAATATATTACATCTACTAGTTCCTTTTTACCTATCCTGCTTGTTACCTCCTCAAAGAATTCTAACAAATTTGTCAGGAACAATTTCCCCTTCATGAAGCCATGCTGACTCTGCTTGATTATATTATGCATTTCTAAGTGCTCTGCTTTAAATTAGACTCTAACATTTTCCCAATGACAGATATTAAGCTAACTGGCCTATAGTTACCTGTTTTTTTGTCTCCATCCCATTTTGAATAAGGGCAGTTTGGCAGTTTTTTAGTCCTCTGGGGCTTTTCCAAAATCTAAGAATTCTTGGAAGATTGCTACCAGTGCATCCACTATCTCTGCAGCTATTTCCTTTAAAATCCTAGGATGCAACCCATTATGTCCCTGGGTCACCACATGCATTCAAACTTTCTTCAACGCATTCTCTCTCACCGACTCAGCTGTTAACAGTAAACCACTGGTTCACAGGCCCATAACAAAAAGTTCCAGACTTTCAGCTGTCTCTTTGGACCTTCTGGCCTCTTGCTTTAAATCTGCTTCCTGCAGATTTTCTTCCTTTAGGTTTGAAACTTGGATTCTTCCTCTCTGCTCCTTACTTTCAATTCTACAAAACAGGACCTTTCCCAGCTTCCTGTCCTTCCTTTGACTAAAAGGCCTTCTTGGGATTTTCTCCTGTTCCACTCCCGTGGATTTAAGGACATTCTTCTTTAGCTTGGGAATTGCTATCTGTCCCCTTTGCTCCGGTCTCTCTCTGGCAGCTACTTTCAATCAACTTTAGTTTGGAGCTGGCTATCTGCCCCTTCTAGGTTGCTTCTGCCTGGCAGATGTCTTCAAAACCAATTGAACTTGAACAGCTTCCAAATCAAACAGCTGCATCCAGTTTCTTCTGTATGTCTGTAGAAGGGATCTGCCACTCTGGACCCCTGTTGCTAGGCACACCCAGTTTTTTCTACTCTGTGTTTGCTTAACTTCCCTAACAGTCATAAAACTCATTAGAAATGCAAGTAACTTTTAAAGTGAAACTAAGGGCCGTAAACTCTGACCAGCATCGGAAAGTGCTGCCCTGCAGAAATTTGAAGAAATAAATACCTACTTGGCTGGCGTTGAAAATTACATTGCCATTTCCATTCACTGGAGCTGCTTGGGGCCTGTATTGAAACACGCCTCACAAGCCCCAGTGAAGTGTGGCTCCAGCATAGTCAAGGAGGCCACACCCGCTTTTTTACGGCACTTGCTGCCGTAAAGCAGGTAAATTTAAAGGGCCAGGGAAATTGACAGGCCAGGGAGAAGGTAAGTGTCTAAGGTAAGTGCATTGGATTCGTTGGTTGGGCGTGTCTGGGGGTGGCTCAGGGGGTTTCAGGGTGGTGTGGGTGGGGGGGTTGGAAGTCTGTCGGGCGGATGTGTTGGGGTCGGGTGGAGTGGGGGCGTGTCGGGGGTTGAGTTGGGTTGTCGGGTGCCCCAGGTCGTGGGGGTGGGGGGGTTTGGGTGGTTGGAGGGGTCCGAGGTCAGGGGGATGGGTGGGAGTCAGAGTTCCAGGGGTCTCGGAGGTCAGGGGGAGTTGGGGGTGGGGGTGTCTGAGGTCGGGGGTGGTGGGTGGAGTGTCCGAAATTGGGGGGGGGTTAGGGGGTCTGAGTTCAGAAAGGTCAAAGATCAGCGGGTTGGGGAGAGTCTAAGGTCGAGGGGGGTTCGAGGTTTAGGGGGGTTCAAGAGGTTGTGGGGTCTGAGATCGAGGTTTGGTGTGGGGGGTCCGAGGTCTGGAGGGAGTGGGTGGGAGTCAGATGTTCAGGGGTGTTGGAGATCAGAGGGAGTGGGGGGTGTCGGGGTTCTGGGGGGTCGGGGGGAGTTCTTTGGGTGTGGGGGGTGGGCTGGGATGTTGGGGAGTCCCGTGGGGTCGGCCTGGGTTACTCAGAAGTTAGAAGTGGTTTTAGGTCTTCTAACTTTTTGTGGGTAACTTTTGGTATAACCCCGGCGGAACCATTCGAAGTTTTAGATTTAAACCGCATTTTCAGATGGTACCCTGCGCAGCGCGGTTGTCTGGAGGAAGTGTACACTTCTGGGCAATTGCCGTGCAAACACTTACCTGGGAACTTCCCAGGGTGATTCCCCAGTGCATCATTGGGATACCCCCCAAATCCGACACTGGGGACCGGGGAAGTTATGGGCCTAAAACTCAATTTGACCTTTTCCTAACAGACAGATACAGAAATACAAATCAAATTTAAACATTAAACTTGAAACTCATCCCTAACACCCACACATACAAATATAACTTACTTAAACTATCTCTATTTCCTAACAATATCATTTGATCGTTACAGTTTTCTTTGGCCCAACGTATTTTTTGAGAGCGCTCACTGCCATATGAAACCTAGGTGTATCTTCTAGGAGCTGCTCGAATATTCGCTGGCCTTCTGCTCATAGACAATATATAAGTATCGCTTTCTTATGGGTTACTGCTACATCCGAACTGTCAATCCCAAAGCGAAAAAGTAGGCCTTGAACCCCAAAATCCATCATCCCCAGGATGTGGGAGGGTCTCCCAGCAATTAAAGAAATTCTTTTGCCATAATGGCAAAGAAATCAAGCTCATAAAGTTAAACATTTCTCAATCATCCTTGTCACCAATTTTTGGTTTGTATTCAGTGGGCTGCTATAAACCTTACTTATCTTAAAGCAATGCAGAGAAGACTCAGCTCATTACTGGGATGATGGGCTTATCTTATAAAGAAACGTTGACCAGGTTAAGCCTACATCCACAGGAGTTTAGAAGAATGAGAGGTGATCTTATTGAAGCATATTGGGCGGAATTTTTCGCTTGGCGTGTGGGCGAGCGACTAACATGTTTGAACGGAAAATAACTTGTGATGACGTCGGGTGAACGTCCCAACGTTATCATGCGCACTCGCGATATTTCGCTTGGTGGAAGCGTGCAGGTGCTGGAGTTGCATCGGCCATTAATTAAGAGGCCCGTTAAGGCCATTAAAAAGTCAATTGACACTGATGTTGCTTGTGCAATTTTGCACTCATAGGATGAGCAAAACGGGCAGGCAGCCAGCCGACAATCTCAAAAACCTCATCCACGGGCAGGATGAAAAAGGTCAGCAGCATTGCCGGTGTGAGTAGTGAGGAGTTCGGTAGATAGTTTGCTGCTGGTGACTTATTGGCAGCTTCATCTCTGTTCGGGGCTTCAGTGTTAGAATACCCAGGCTTCATTTCAGGACTCCTTGGTGTCTCCAAGGACCCCGGAGAGTTCAGACTGTGTGGACCCTTCCAGGTATCAGGCAGACTTCCGTTACACTGGTCATGGAGATTGTGCTCTCTGCTGGTGGCACCTCCTCTGAGGAGGAAGAGAGAGACAGAAGCGAGAGGAGGCCAGTTGTCCCTATGCACCTTCCAGGGGAGCGAGCTGTGGGAGGAGAGGCGCAGGCACAAGGGGCACAGGGCCAGAAGGAAGTCCAAGGGGAAGGGGCCGCAAAAGACATCACTATCCTGCTGCCAGGGTTTACAGGCGGCGATGCAGCCACCTCAATATGTCCGAGGTGCAATGCTGAAGGAGGCTCCGCCTCTCAAGGGAGACTGTGACCTTCATTTGTCAGAGGATTGGACCTGAGATCACCTCCAACAGTGTGGGTGGAGACCCCATGCCAGTGGCTCTGAAGGTTACAGTGGCCCTTAACATCTATGCCTTTGGCTGTTTCCAGGGGTCAGTGGGGGATGTGTGTGGAGTCTCCCAATCAGCTGTCCACAGTTGCATCAAACTGGTGACTGATGCTCTGTTCAGGCGGGTATTGACTTTCATTCATTTTTGTATGGATGAGGCCAGCCAGGCTGAGTGAGCCAGGGGCTTTGCAGCAATTGCTGGGTTCCCCCACATCCAGGGTGCCATCGACAGCACACAAGGCCATCAAGGCACCAGCAGGTTAATCGGATGCCTTCGTCAACAGGAAGGGATTCCACTCCCTTAATGTGCAGATAGTGTGTGACCACAGGATGCAGATTCTGCAAGTCTGTGCAAGGTACCCTGGCAGCTCCCATGATGTTTACATCCTCAGACATTCCCAGATGCCGAGGCTCTTCAGTTCTCCAGCCCGACTGGATAGATGGCTGCTGGGTGACAGGGGCTATTGGTTGAAAAAGTGGCTTATGCCACCTCTCCACCACCTAAGAACAGAGTCAGAGCAGTGGTACAACAGGAGCCACACCTCCACAAGGACTGATATAGAGAGCCATAGGTCTTCTGAAGACTTGCTTCTGATGCATGGACCGTTCAGGGGGAGCACTACAATAGTCCCCAGAGTGGGTGTCACTGATAGTGGTTGCATGCTGTGCTCTCCACAGTCTGGCACTGGCAACGGGGGACCCACTGGAGGAAGAGGATCCTGACCAGCTGCACAGGCCACAGAAGATGAGTCCAGTAGTGAGTCAGAAGAGGAGCACAGCGAGGAGAACACTGAGGGCTTGGAGGCAGACCTCTGTATCCTTCAGGCAGGACACCAGGGATGTCTCGATCCAATGCTCCTTCAGCTAGGCCAAATAAGTGCAACCACCTCTTGCCAGGGCTGCCGCCTCCATCCCGGATGTCTCAAATTGCCCTTTCCTTTGTCCACAAAGCCCACTTAGTGCCTGTGCAATAAAGTTTAGATCCACAGAAGTCCAACATTCCATACTGGTGTACCCTGCACACACATTAAATAAAAAAGGTGAAGCATGCTCATGCCATTACGACAAAAGAAAATTTATCTCATGTTTTACAGTCAAGACAAATTTACAGAACTTTCTCTGGTCTTCAACACCAGACCAGATAAATTAAACAAAACATTGCACAACAGAAAATCACCTGTGACCAGTCTCTCTTGTGTTCATGGTGCCTTAAACTTACGTTTGTGAGTGCTACATCCTGGTTCTCTCCCCTCACTGGCACCAGCATTGGAGCCAGCCTGCTAACTCTGCTGTCTTGTTGGTCATTCTCTGGCCAGTGGAACATTTGCTGGCCCCGACTGGGAAGGAGAGGCCAGTGCCATGGCTGGCAACTCCCCAGTCGTTGCAACCTCATCAGATGCCACAGTCACTGGCAGAGGGGAAGAGGAGCTGCTGCTATCATCCAGTGCGCCCTGAGAGTTGCCCAGAGACGACAAACGTCTCGTGCCCCAACGTGAGGTCACTCTGGACATCCATGCTCACCATTGATGGATGGACACCTAGCTGGGATACTGAGTGCCCCATCTATCTCCAACATGGTCATTGACCAGTTGAGGTCAGTGCCTGTGTGAGGGCTTGCAGGTCCAAGGGCAAACCCAGGAACTTTTAATTCTGTTCCTCTCCATAAGAGTCACCACTCTGTCAATGGAGGAGGCAGTGTGCTCGGCCATGAGGGTCAATGCAGTGCTGACGCTCCACATGGACTCCTGCATAACAGAGACCCTGGCACGCATACCCTTGTGGATCTCTGCCAGAGACACACATCTTGCTGGACATCCAGCACCTGCCACCTAATGGATGACTCCAAAGACTCATCATCTGCCTTCGACTGAGCATTGTCCTGGTCCCTAGCAGTCCACCGACAACCAGTGCACTGGGCACTCTCTGGCTCTGCCTGCTCCTCAAGTGAGTGCACCTCAAGGTGTGCACTGACATTCTAGCCGAAGATCTAATGCCCACCGAGGTTCTGGTATCTGTGCTGGTGCCTGGCTCAGAAAGCTGGTGTGATGCAGGTGCATCAGGAGTATGGCAGTCCTCTGGCGTCAGGGGTGGGACTTCGGGGTCCTCCAATTGAGTGCGTGCTGGCGAACCTAAGTGAGAACAACATGTCATTAGTTTAAGTCATCACACTGTCACAGTGCATGCCAGGCACCCTGGTGAAACAATAGAGATCTGCATTGACTGAGGTGTATGCCGGCTCTCCAGCTCAAAAGCGTCCTGGTTGTATCTGGTTAGGATTAGGAGATTTGAAGGGCCTCCATCTGTTCGCAACCATTCAATATTGTTGTGGGCCGTTTTCTCCTGAAAGGACAGAGGAGCATTGATTAGTCCACCCTCTACCTGCAGCGCCATTGCAGCCTGGCCAACCCAATCCTTGCAGGGCATATCCGAGTTGTAGCCCTCGAGCCGCAAGGCACTCAGTCCAAGCAGCTAGGGCTCACCCCCTTGGCCAGCTCTGATGACATTGACAGTTGGCACTCAGACTCTAGTACCCCTGAGCTCCAAGGGGGTGGGTGCGGGACGGCCAGCCCTTAACTCTTCACCACACTGATCCATGCCAACACAGTGCTCACCCTTCCTGAGTGCAGCAGGTCATTAAACCTCTGGCGGCACTGGACCCATGTGCACTGCACAATATCCTGGTTGCTGGCCAGCACTGCCACCTCCTCCTAAACTCATTTTGTTAGGTGCGGTGGCCTCTTCCTTCCATCCCTGGGCACAAGGATGGCCCCCCTTGGCAGCCACCTCCTCCATTGAGTACCGCGAGGCACTCTTCAGAAAAAAGGGGGGCTGAGTGCCCACCCGACCTGCCCTCCTGCCTGGCGACTGCAGCCGTATTTGTATCCATAATTTTTACTCTCCTGCTGACAACACTGAAGGTCTCTTCATCGCCGGCAGCCTTCCAGGGCCTGTCTGTGCCAGTTTTAAACCAGCCACCAGATCACCATTGGACCCGGCGGCCGACAGGCCCCCGCCCCCGCCTCCGGTCATTGGGGAGCCTCCTTTCACAGGCCCACCAGCGTGAAATCGCTGTCGGGGGCCGATCATGGGAGGTGGGACATTTCCCAGCCGCTGCCCGGCCCACCGACTGTGCCTGCCCGCTGACCTCAAAATCCTGGCCATAATATCTTGAGGGAACCGGATACCGGGACGATGTTTCCTCTTGTGGGGTAAACTAGAACTTCGGCGCATCGTTTAAGAATAAGCAGTCTCCCTTTTAAGACAGAGATGAAGAGAAATTTTTTTCTCTCAGAGAGTCATTAAAGTGTGGAATTCTCCACTCCAGAAGGTAGTGGCAGCTGGGACTTTAATTTTATTCAAGGTTGAGTTAGATAGATTTTCGTTAGTCAAGGCAGTCAAGGATTATGGGTGCAGGCAAGAAAGTGGATCTGAGACCACAACCAGATCAGCCATGTCTTATTGAATGGTGGAGCAGGCTTGAAGGGCAGAATGGCCTACGCCTGCTCTTAAGTCCTATGTTCGTTTGACTCTAGTTCTAAATCCAAATAGTTTATTTTCAGAACTTCAAAAATCTCAGAACTTATAGAATTTCAACATACAAAGTCTTTGCAAGGAGTCCCAGATCCTTTCTGGAACATTCTCAAATTTTCTTAACTCCTGAACTCCATCTGCAAACTTAAGCAATCAAGCAAGTGTACAAGCATCTGTACCAGACTAGCATATTCAAAGACAGATGAAACAAACCATTGAACATTACAGGAGCCTTATTTAAATATTAAAATTGGTTGCAGCATTGCTGCGCTCTGCTTCAAGTCTGGGGCAGAAATCACAGTGCAACTGATTTTCCAAGGGCCAATAGAAGCTGGAATGCTTCTCAGTGTCTCACAAATATCACCTGTTTTCTACATTACAACAGTGACTACACTTCAAAAGTACTTCATTGACTGTAAAGTGCTTTGAGACATCTGGTAGTCATGAAAACTATATAAATGCAAGTATTCCTTTCTTTTATTGTCATCCTCTTAGTCTCTCACTCCACCACCACCACTCCTCTGGCTCTATAAATGGACAATGCTCTGTCAATCATGTTGAAAAGTATTCAAATTGTAGTCACAGACACATGCTGGTCGCTGTAGTCTGCTTCATGGTAAAATTCTTCTTGAACAGAAATTTGGATTAGACAGTCTGTAATTTGTGACATGGTGGGCAAGGAATGTACATAGCTATAAAGTTTTCATCTGTTCCATTGTTTGTGCTGTGATGAGAATAAGATTTGCTAACCATTATCTCTATCCCTCATGAGCACGTTACTTCACTTCATGTCATATTCTCCACTCTTTTACTCACCCTCCTTTACCTTTAGTCTTTTCTACTTCCCTCTTCCATTGTACCTCATCCATTTATGCCTATGGCCTCCTCACTAACTGCCATAAGTGGTTTTCCTTGTGTAATTCCCTTTGTCCCATATACCTTTTCCACTACCCAAAATGTGCAGCCCTAAAATGGCACTGAAGTGAGAGTCAGAGACTTCGGACAGTTCCATGGGACTTATCTGAATAGTTATTCAGGAAAGGTTAGAAAAATCTTAGCCTAATTCTTGGGTTATTACAGAGCTGACCTCCTCATCACTCCCACTGAGCCCCATCAGAATCCCCCCTCAAACCCCGACTACACCCCCGATCTCCCTAATCATCCCAGACTCGACCTGACTACGCTACAGTGCTGCGACAAAGCTCTCTGATGGATGCTGTGCTCTGGATTTCTGGAGAAGCTGGGCTCTGAAGACCCAGCAAGAAATGCGGTGCAGCATCTAATCTGATGATAATTGTCACTTCGCGGAAGATGGATGGAAATAGGACTCCCTACCTACTTATAATTACGATATAGAACACTTAGCCACTACACTAATAATAAAATCAGGTAGATGAATTATAAAGCGTATTTTCAGTTCTTTCCTGTATTATTAAGGACTACCATGAACCATGTAATGTTTTCAATTCTTGGTTCTGCTAGCAATCTAAGCCATAGCAACTGTAACCTTGCCAGCCCAAAAACATTTCAATCAATGCTCTTTCGCCTGCAGAATATTTAATGTAAGTTTATTTTCAGTTAATGAAATGTGTCTAACAGAAACATATCAAACAAAAATTATACGTCTACAAATTCAATAATGTCTGCTTCCTGTTTTTCAGCAATATAGAAAGACTGAAGATACAATAAACCTATGGCTAATGGACCAGTCGTTAAAAGTGTTGCTAAGTCTTCCAGTTAAAAGTTACTGCTTTTCATTTCATATATAGGTTATGGCATTTAGTGAATCGCCAAAATTGTGTTAAGTTGAGTTGAGTTTAAATCAAAATTACCACATTTTGTAGGAAAATAAACAGTAGCAATAAACTGATATCTTAGATTTTTAATCATCATTCACAAAGTTAGAAAGTACTGTAAAAAGGCAGTTCTTTTTTACTTACATTGCCCGTCTTGAATTTATTGTTTTATCCAAAATCAAATTGGCAGCCTTATTAAACTGAACATTTGAAAAAGTATCAAACACTGTTTGAACTCAGGCATTTTCTACTTGCAGCTTCACCAAGTTAGGGTATAATTCACTGGTTGTATGATTAACAGCCACTGTCATGGTGTTCCAGTGGTTTATTCATTAACGTTTCACAGCCACCACGGAGCTGTGACAGACTAGTGTGATTTATTGGCATGGTGATTAAACATTCATTTTCTTAAAGAGCCAGACTGTAAGGAACACCATTTAGTTAGCTAGCGGTTATCTTCTAAAGGCATTGTTGGAGAGCAAAAAAAAATATGGAGCATGGCACCATGGAAACAGTTTGTTTATCGTTGCAGGTTTTGGAAAAAATGAGATGATCAACATCAGCAAAGCAAATTTGTCAGTGACTGTCATATTATATTTCATCAAAATTTATTTCCACTATAGCTATTTTCAAGAAGAAATATACCTAATTGTTTTTTGGAGTTATTATTTCTAGAAAGTGTATATTTTAATAAATAATGAAAAATTACGCAATTCAGGACGGCCTATCCTTTTCAGTTTAAATTATTCTTTAGTGAAGTGGTGTGCCTCTTGCACTGAAGCTATGACTTGCTGAAATCCAAACAACAATACATTATTGTCCAACCTGTATTAAACCAATAGAAATACTGTAAAATACTTGTTGTGTGTCGTGACATTGGGAACACTATTGATTTGGATAGGTCTGTAGCCCTAAAGGTCGGCCACATGCAGTTATGCAAAATCAATTGTTCTATTTTGTATAATCGTGCTGCAGCAGCTGCTCAATATATGACATGCTGATAAAGCACTGGGGTCAAGGGGAAGTTTATATCTCACCAACATTTATGAAAGGGGTGTTGCTCACCTCAAAACTGTACTGCTACAAGAAGAAACATGAGGCAGGATTTTCTGTTTGATGTGTTGGGGGGGGGGTGCCGCAGGTCAGCACGTAAAATGACGCGCTGACATCAGGTGAGCGTCCCGACATCACCGCGCGCCATTGCGATATTTCACTGGGCAGGCGCGCAATGAAGTTCGTAGTGCGCCTGCCATAAATTAACGGGCTATTTGAGACCCTTAACTCGGCAATTGAGGGCGATTTTCAGGCGCCCGTGTGATCATTGGGTCAGCACACGGGCTCAATGGGCAGGCGGGTAAGAGACTTTTTAATGAAACTCATCCACGGGTGGGATAAGAGGGGTCAGTGGGGTCATCAATCTGGTCTGTGAAGTATTTATTGCAGAAAGCATTTTAAACTTGCCTGTGTGACCTGCAGCAGCTCAGACCAAATTCCAGCAGCTTTCTGTGCACTTTGAACCTTCAGGTCAGCACCCTGCAGTCAGTAATCTTTATCAGGCCTGCAGCTTTCCAGAGGCCTCCCCTTAGCCTGGGTATGGGTTCTGACATGTCCACTGGAGGCAGCTCCTCCAAGAAGGAAGGGAGGGCTAGAATAAGCAGGCGGTCAGGAGTACACATTCAGCCTCCAGGGGAGCCCCCTTTGGGAGTACAGGTGCAGGCACAAGAGGCGCAGGGCCAAGAGGTTGTCCAAGGTGAAAGGGACCACAGAAGACGTCACTATCCTGCTGTCAGGGTATACAGGCAGTGAAGCAGCTACCTCAATATGACTGAGGTGCAGTGCTGAAGGAAGCTCTGACTGTCAAGGGAGACAGTCAACTATATCTGTCAGATGATTGGCCCTGAGATCTCCCCTAACTGTGTGGGTGGACACCCCATGCCAACGGCTCTGAAGCTCACAGTTGCCATCAAATTCTATGCCTCTGGCTCCTTCCAGGGCTCGGTGGGTGATCTTTGCAGTGTCTCCCAATCAGCTGTCTACACTTGTGTCAAGCAGGTTGCAGACGCTCTGTTCAGGCGTGCATTGACATTCAGCCACTTCCACTGGGACCAGGCAAGCCAGACACAGTGAGCCAGAGGCTGCGTGGCCATTGCTGGCTTCCCCTGTGTCCAGGGTGCAATAGACTGTACACATGTGGCCATCAAGGCACCAGCAGATGAGCCCGGGGCCTTCATCAACAGGAAGGGCTTCCACTCCATGAACGTACAGATAGTGTGTGATCACAGGATACTGATTCTACAAGTCTGTGCAAGGTACCCAGGCAGCTCCTACGACACATACATCCTCAGACATTCCCAGGTGCCAGGTCTATTCAGTGCTCCAGCCTGGCTTGATGGATGGCTGCTGGGTGACAAGGGCTATCCCCTCAGAAGGTGGCTCACGATGCCTCTCCTCCATCCAATATCAGAAGCTGAGCAGTGGTACAATAGGAACCACGCCTCCACAAGGGCTGTGGTGGAGAGAGCCATCGGCCTTCTCAAGATGCACTTCCGATGCCTGGACCACTCTGGGTCGCACTCCAGTACCCCCCAGATCGTGTCTCGGTGATAGTGGTTGCATGCTGCGCTCTCCACAATCTTGCACTGGAAAGGGGGGACGCAATGGACGATGAAGACATCAACGCAGTGGATGCGGCTGCACACGATGAGTCCAGCACTGATTCTGAGGATAAGAAAGCACAGGGGAATGCTGAGGGGCTAAACACTGACCCGGGACTACACCAAGGAGGCAGTGACACCCGGGACACTTTAACCCAACAAACCTTCAGCTAGCTCCACACAAATGGATCAGCAGGACTGGCCTTGCCTGGTGCTTCCATACTCAGCAGCTAAGTGTTAAATCTGCCAGGTCATTAGCTGCAACTAAGGGCTTTGGAAATAAACTTCAATGTCGAATCAAACACTCATGAGATTTATCTTAAACATAAAAATGCAGGACAAAGGAGCCAACCTCAGCCATGGTAACACATCTGGGTTTTATTTTAATCAACATAAGTTCTCACAATTTCAAAACAAAACATTAATCAAGCAGAAAAAAATTATAAGTACCTAATCTCAGGCCAACACAAAATCACCAGTGAGAAACCCTTGGTGTGCCTAAGGTGCCTTATACTTTCGTTTACAGGTGCTACGTCTTGGTGCTGCCCCATCACTCGGAGTGGCATCTGAGACAGCCTGCTGACTCTGCTGTCCTGTGGGCCTCGATGACCTTGACAGTCGTCCTCTGACCCGTGGAGTCTGTGCTGGGCCTGCCTAGGAGGGATTTGCCAGTTCCACAGCTGGCATCTCCCCAGCCATTGCAGCCTCACCCAATGAAGCCGTCACTGGGAGAGGAGCAAAGCAGCTGGTGCCCTCAAACGGAGCGTCCTGAGAGGAGACCGCAGATAAGACAGGCAGCTGCTGCGCCAACGTGAGGTCACCCCGGACCTCCCTGTTCACCATCAATGGATGGGTAACGAGCTGGGAAGCTTGAAGCCCACACCATCTCCCACATTGGCACTGACCAGCTGTGTCCACTGGCACTGTGAGGGTTTGCAGGTCCGAGTGTATCCCCAGGAGAAGCTGATTGTTTTCCTGGAAGCCCCTCTCCATGAGAGTTGCCACTCTCTCCATGGAGGAAGCAGGATGCTCTGCCATGAGGCTCAACGCATCAGTGATGCTCCGAGTGGACTCCTCCACCAAGGGCACCAAGTGAACCATAGCCTCATGTATCACTCCCAGATGCTCCTGTGCACCCGGCCGCATTTCCTGCAGCTGCTGCGTCATGGACAACTCCAGAAGCACACAATCATGCATCGACTGAGCATGTGTCTGGTCACCTGCAGTCCTCTGACTGCTGGCACAATCGGCACTTTCTCTGCCAGCTCCTCCAGCGATTGTGAAGTGCCCTCTCCACTGTGCGCCGGGATACCAGTCAATGTTCCAATGCTCACCGGGGTGCTAGTATCTGCGCTGGTGCCTGCCTCACAGGAATGGTATAATGCAGGTGACAGTTGAGGGCCCTCAGGTGTGAAAGGGGGCATTTGGAATCCCTCCTGGCGGCCATGCTCTGATGGTGCTGAAATTAACAACAAGGACAGTGGATCAGTTAGTGTGCACACAGTGACACACTTCATTCCTTTCCCCCTGGCTCATTATGCACTCAACCTTCCAGAACCTATGCACACGAATATTGATGGGGTGACAAGTAGTGAGGAGGATACCCTTACATTACAGGCAGATATAGATGGGACAAACAAGGCATGAGAATACCCGATGAATGGTAGGACCGTGGAAAGTAAGGAGTATCAGAGGGACCTTGCTGTGCATGGCAACAGACCCGTTAATGTAGCGGGCCAGGTACATAAGGCGTTTAAGAAGGTAAATGCCATACTTGCCTTTATTAGCCAAGGAATAGAATATAGGAACAGGGAGGTAATGTTCCAAGTGCAGAAAACGCTGCCTAGACCACAGCTATAGTTCTGTGTGCAGTTATGAAATACGCTTCACGGGAGGGATGTGATTGGAGTGGAGAGAGTGCAGAGGTCGTTGACCAGGATACTCGTTGGGCTGGAGAGTTTGACTTATGAGGAGACATAGCATAGACTGGAGTTATTTCCCTGTGGCAGAGGAGATTGAGGGGTGACATTACTGAAGTTTATAAAATTGAGGGGCATAAATAGGGTGGACAGAAAGGAACATTTCCCCTTGGCGGAGGGATGAGTAACCTGGTGGCATAGATTTAAGGTAAGGGGCATGAGGTTGACAGTTGATGTGATGAGCAATTTTTGCACACAGGGTGCGTTGGGAATATGAAAGGGTGGTGGACGCAGAAACCCTCCTAACATGTAATAAGTATTTGTATGTGCAGTTGTGATGCCATGGCATACAAGGCAATGGGGATAGTGGTGGGAAATGGGATTAGGAGACTTAGGAAGGTGCTTGAAGGGCGCATACTTGAAGGGCCGAAGGACCTTTCTCTGTGATCAACACCTCTGACTCTATCAGTCTGTGACTGACCAATGTTGCAACAATAACGATTCAAACAATCATCAGTGCAATGGATGGTGGGAGGACATAGCGGATCTCACTGTTGACCTCAAAAACCTGGCCGTTCCACCCCAGCCTCACCGACGCCAGTTGACCTGGGTGCATGGCGACTCTCAAGCTCCAGGGCCTCCTGTTCGAAGCAGCTTAACATCACCAGGTGAGCCTGGCCGCCTCCAGTCCGCGAACGCTCAGACGCATTATGAGCATTCTTCTCTTGAAAAACAGAGAAGATCATTCATTGTGGCAATTTGCACATGACTCTGCATGCGCACGCCGCACCACAACCACCGTGGCCCACATCAGGCCTCCAGTATCTCCTTTCCCCGCTACTGCTGATCAGTCACAAAAGATAGTACGACTGCTCCCACCACCCCTCAAAAGCTACCTTGGACACATTCTGCGTACATCACTTTAGGAAACACATGGTCTTAGTTCCCATAACAAGGAGGCGCAACTACATGCAGCGTCAAGGGCAGCAGATGGTTCTTGGCCACGAGACCTTGAGGCTCCCCTTCCACAATCTCATCACCATGAATAGGACATGTGTTAGAGTTCTGAGTATGCGCCTAGCTGCAGGTTGCCCCCAGACTAGTCATGTGTGACTAAGAGCAACACATGGTGTGGGGGAGAACTCATCTCCTCATGAACCATTCAGGCTGATCTAAGCATGGACACTATCTGCTTGCCCACCAAGTGCCCGACATGATTCAACGCAGTCATGACGGTAAGACTTGGGGGGTCGGAGTGGGGGTGGGGTGGGGGGGGGGGGCGTTGCCGCAGACGTTAAGCCTACCTGCTGGGTTAAATGCCCAATGCCAACATGGTACTCACCCTGCCAGAGCGCAACAAATCATTGAAAGGCTTGCGGCACTGGATCCAGGTGGGCCACACCACATCACAGGAGCTACCACATCCGCCACCTCCTCCCAGGCACGTTTCATCATGTGGGGGTCCTTCTCCTCCCATCCTGGGGGCCCATACCTCCCGCCATGCTGCCATCTCCTCGAGGAGGGCAGCAAGGCAGTCATCAGAAAAGCGAGGGGCACATTGGCCCCCCTCCCCCGCTGGCCTACCCTGCAGCCTGCCCTGCTCTTGTGGCAGACCCTGCAGCCTGTCCTGCTCCTCTGCCCTCCCCTGCTCAGCTGACTCCCTGTGGTGTGACCTGGAAGTGGCCATTGTGAGCAGCCTAAAGAGGCTGCCAGGCCTCCCTTTAAACAGACTGCCAGGTTGCCGTCGGACCTAGTGGTCTGTGCACGTCCGCCACAGCCCACACACTCTCGCTATTCACGGGAGTTGGCAAATGCGCTGGCAAGCCTTAATTGGCCCGCCTGTGCAAAATGGCGGCACAGACCCCCATCGTCGACACTGATTGGGTCCACTCCTGCCTGCTGCCACTCCAGCTCCACTCGCCTGACAGGCAGAAAATTCTGCCCATGGTTTCAGCAACGCCAGGTAATAAAACATTTCCAATGCAGCACTGAAAGCCATGCTGTGAACATTCAGAAAGTGACAACTCCATTTCAGCTTTCCGTGAATTGAGGAAGCAGGAGTGAAATAAATTACAGATGTCCTAAAAATTTCCAAGGCGGACAATTTGCCAAAGAATGATGATTGTGCTTGTTGGAGTCACAGGCCTAGGATATTACGAAAGGAGTTCCTGAAGGAAGTGTCCTCAGTCAATATTCTTCAGTTGACACCATTCAAGGAGAACACCTACCATCATACCATCACCTTCTTAAGGCAACTAACGAAGTGCAGTCATTTTTTAAAAATTCTTTCATGAGATGTGGGTGTCACTGCAAGACTAGCATTTAATTGTGCTTGAGAAGGTGGTGGTGAGCCACCTTCTAGAACTGCTCCCATCCATGTAGTGTAGGTACACCAACAGTGCTGTTAGATAGGGAGTTCCAGATTTTGATGCAGCAATGTGAAGGAAGTCAGGATGGTGCGAGGCTTCGTAGGGTATTTACAGGCGGTTGTGGTTCCATGCACCTGCTCCTCTTCTTCTAGGTTGTAGATGTCACGGATTTGGAAGATGCTGTTGAATTAGCCTGGGCATGTTGCTGCATACATCTTGCATGTGGTACACACAGCTTCCATTGTGCCCGGTGGCGGAGGGATTACATCTTTAAGGTGGCGGATAGGTGCTCATAAAGTTGGCTGATTTGTCCTGAATGGTGTCGAGCTTCTTGAGTGTTGTTGGAGATGCACTCACCCAGGTAAGTGGGCAATATTCCATCACATTTGTACTTTGTAGATTGTGGTAGCTACGGTATTTTTATGGCTGATCCAGTTAGGGTTCTGGTCAATGGTTATCCCAGGATACTGACGGTGGGGGATTCAGCGATGGTAATGACATTGAATGTCAAGGGAAAATGATTTGATTCTCTCTTGTTGGAGATGATATTCAACGCCTGGCACTTTGTGTAGCGTGACTGCTACGTGCCACTTATAAGCCCAAGCCTGAATATTCCCTAGTGCAAAGCAAAATAGTGCGGATGTTGGAAATCTGAAATAAAGAGCAGAATCGTCCCAGATTGGCACTCAGTGTGGTAGCGGGCAGGATATAGGATGTTTAATCTGTTGGCCGCCATGGCAGCCTTTCACAGCATTTTGTCCCAATCCAGCCTCTTTAGTGATGTATTCTCAGGAAACACGCCATTCCATTGGCAGGTGACCTCCGATTCACCCACCATGCTGTCATCTAGCCGCTTCCTCATGTCAGGTGCCATATTTAAAGTGCAGCCGCATGCACACCTCTCAGTTCTTCCAGCCCAGGCCTGCTGCACAGAAGGTATGGCCCCAAAAGGCAAAAGGACTACAACCCCGATTCAGAGATGTATCCCTGGAACACTTTTTGGACACCATGGAAGCCTGCTGTGATGTCCTCTACCCCCACTCTGGCTGCAGGAGGGGCAGCAACATCACCAATCCAGCTTGGGAGATGGTGGCAGTGGTGGTCAGTGCCAATGCTGCCCAAAAGAGGTCAGCCATCCAGGTGACTTGGGGAGTGCCTGGCCCATCCAAATCCCTTTCTTCCTGCTCCAGCTCCACATGCCAAGGAGGGTGCCACTGCCACAAAGCAGGGCCCCAAAAGCAGGCCAGGGCTCTCCAGGTCTCGGCCTTCCAGAGGATGCCCGCCAAGGTCATCATAGACAAGGCGAAGAAGTCAGCAGGCGGCCTCCACCTCCGCTGTGCATGTCGGGAGAGCACCAGGATGTAGCAGCAGGTTAGGAAGGTTAAAAAAATGTAGGTGCACAGCTTGGACACGGAAATCAGTCACTTGTACATTATGCTCACAATGGAGATAAACTCCATGAATGTCTCCTTGCCTTGGCTGCTTGCTCTGATGAGCAATGTTCACTCAGATATGAAACCTTGGTCCCTGCACAATATAAAGTCAGGTACCTCAATCCAGATCCTCTTCCCTATGCTTTGTGCAGCCTTCCCAGCACAATGATGGTGCGCCTTCACAGTCACTGGACACATCAGTCATGCCTGCACCTCGATTAGGGCTTATCATTGCTGCCAGAATATCCTGGGCCAGTAACACACAAGTCGGTCATTCGGTCTGTGTGCTCTCAGCATCTTTGAGTTACGGCTGCCCCCCATCTCCGGTACCTGTGTCTGTTGACAGTGTGGTCCTGAAGGGTTAAGCTTATGAAGGATGCCCTAGGTTCAGGACAAGTTAAAGTTTCCCCGCTACATCTCCATGATATGACCCTGTTCACAGAGTACAAGCTAATTGTCATTAGCCAGACAGGAGTCAGACATTCAGTAAGCTATGTGAGGATCTATGGAGTGTCCCCACTGCAAGTCAACATCATCCTCCTGGAATGTAGGGACTATGGACAGCCGCTGTGCTTCTATTATGACACAGCCGGTGGTAAAGGCTGAGTTGTTCAAATCCCAGAAGGAAACTTGAAACAACTGTCATAGCCCATTTTGCAATTTGTATGTTTCAAGATGCAGGCTTTGAATTCATAGTAATAAGACTATCCAGTCGCAAGAGGTTTTTATAAAACTAAACTAAACATTTATTAATACAAGAAAGATTGTAAGCTATATATATGTCTATAAAGTTACTACAATAATAACTACAAAAATCCCCTAATTAATTTGACGCTCAGTTACATCTCCGTTAAAGCACAAAGATTTAAACAGACCCTGGCAAAGCACTCTCTGGGCGGTCACATTCCAAATGATTTTCTTTCAGCTCTGGGTCCTTGCAGACAGCGACTTGAGACTTACAGGCTCAGGGCTTTAGACCTTAGAATCCCTCTCTTTTTACCAATAGCCTTTACTTCCTTTATACATATTTTCCTCTTTGAAGGCAAATTTTCATTGTATCACTATACCTTTTGAACTTTACCTCTTCTGATAATACCCTCTCATAATACACACTTTATTAGTAATCTTTGTGAAAAATAAACAAACATGCTCTTTCTAAGCTTCACCTAGTTAGGTGTAATATCTCACTCCCTCTCTTTGAATCCAAGCTACACTAGTTTGTTTAAAGAAAAAATGCAAATTGCCTCCATGTTTACCTAATTAACATTTCACACCTACTTCTATACATCAAGGCCTCTAGGACAGCTGGCTTTAATCCAGTTAAGAGACACACACACACACACACACACACACACACACATAGACACAGACACCAATAAACTCTATTTTGATATAATTTCCAACAACATTATAGACATTACTATATCTTTTTGACAGCTTCCATGACAGGAGCCTTATCACCGAGGGTACGTGTGCTGCCATCAGCCAGACAGGAGACAAACATTACAAACATTCACAGATGCAATGCAAGGATCTATGGTATCTCCTCACTGCATGTCATCATCATCCTCCAGGAATATAACAGGCATGAGGGCCTCCCGAGTGCGCCTGTCTCGTCTGGCCAGTGTGATGGCCTCATCACCACCATCCTTGCCTTTGAGGATCTCCTCACTACCATCCCTGTCGACGTCCTCCTCATCGGAGGAGACGTGCAGCTCCTCCATCTCCTCCTCAACCAGCTCCTCTCCCCTTTGCAGTTCCAGATTGTGAAGGATGCAGAAGACGGCAGCGATTCGTGACAGCCTCTGTGGACTGTATTGCAGGGCTCCACCAGACCGGTCCAGCACTGGAACCTCATATTCAACATTCCAATGGTCTGCTGCACCAAAGTGCGAGTTGCAGCATGAGCCTCGTTGTACCTTCTCCCCGCTGCACTCTGAGGCCGCTGCATGGGCATCATCAGCCACATCCTCTGTGGGTAGCCATTGTCAGTGAGAAGCCAAACCTGCAGCCTCTCTGAACCCTGGAAGACATCAGGTCTGAGACCTACTGAGAATGTAGGTGTTGTGGACACTCCCTGGGAACCATGCGCAGACTGGTAGGATGCATTTGTGGTCGTCGCACAACAGCTGAACATTCAGCGAGTGGAAACCCTTGCGTTTGACATAGCTGACCCCTTGTTGCCACAGAGATCTGATCGCCACATAAGTGCAGTTGATGGCACCTTGCACTTGTGGGAAACCTCAGACCTGGGCAAATCCCAACGCTCTTGCTTCCTGGCTTGCCTGATCCTGGGCAAAATGCACAAAGTTGTGTGCCTTCATGAAGATGGTGCCTGTAACCTCATGGGTACTTTTGTGCTTGGAGGCTTGCGATATTCCACAGAGGCCCTGAAAGGAGCCACTAGTGTAAAAATTGAGCGCTGTGGCCACTTTCATGGCCACTGACAGTGGATGCCCTCCATGTCCCTATGGTGCCAAATCCTGCAGCAGGTGGCAGATGTGACCAACCAGTTCCCTAGATATGCGCAGTCTTTGGCAACGCCAGTTCTCGGTCATCTGCAGTAATGAAAGGCAGCATGGAGAGACCCTGGGTTTAGCTAGGTTCTGACCTGCGATAGCTCGCTGTGGCTCTTCAGCAGCATGCACGGGAGCCCCAGCCACCCCTTCTTCTTTAAGGTTCTGCTCCTCCCTCTGTCTAGCAAGGCACCTCTGTCGCTCTATTCTCCTTTGTCTTTGCTCCCTAATGGCCATAACGCATACAGCTAGGTCGCTAGGCTCCATGATCCTGATGTACTCCTCTTGCGGGATGAAAGAGAGAGACACGTGCGTTAGCATGGGTGTACTAAGAACCTCTCTCGGTTAAGTCTGAAGGCCCCTTAACACATCCTGGAGAGTGCTGGCTGCCACTTGGATGGCTGGAATTTAGTGCACTACATGGCTGCCTGCACCTCACTCTACCTAACTGATTGGTGATAGCTTCACCTAGACTGCATGCTGTGCTCTCAGCTCAGGCACAGGCATTCTCCTAACCCGTACTGCAAGGCTGCACTGTTAACTTGAACCATGGGGGAGACTGGCCCAAATCGGGATGATGACATTGCAAGGGGCTGTGAGCACTTCCATCAGTGACTGCTCCACTGACATTTTTCGTAAGGAGATTGTACAACTTGTCCAGCTGTCCAAAGTTCTGCAGTCCACTAAAATGCTCATATGTTGCAGTCTGTACCCGAGGGGTGAAAAGCTCAGGAGCATCTGGTGGCAATTCCAGACCTCTGCGTTGTTTGGACAGATAAGCTAGAGGCAGACTCCAATCATTTCAATGTGGCTGCGTCTGAACTGTCTCAGCTGCAGAGGAATGGTCACTTTATACAAAGTTTCCCTAATGCATGGTCACTTCTCTCCACCCCCAACCCCTACCCCCTACCACGTGCTTGTGCACTACCATCAGACCGGGCTGCCTTGCCTTAGATGCAGTGTTGCTCTTGCCCCCCTGCCAACTCACCTCACAGCCTGCTGCCTTGCTCCCTGCAACTCAGCCCAACCACAGGGCAGCCCTTGCCCCAACGCCACACTGTCAGCTGGCGGGGAAAAAATGACTTGCCTGTGCCCTCACCTGAATGTGCTTTGCCTCAATCTTGCAGTCGAACGGATGGCCCCCGTGAGTGCTGCTCAGCGTTACTGTGCACTCACCTTTGAGTTCCCCTCAAAGTGCAGCTTGCCAGGTGCACACCTTATAAATGCTGTTGTGAAACACGTTGGCATGCAATCACACCGACTTGCTCGGATGATCCAGTGTGGGGGGGATGATTCCAGTGAGTGGGGCTTATAATGATATGCAGATGTATTAAAATGATGTTCCCAACGTCCAGTGGCAGAAAAGGTCGCCCATCATTGACAGGTGGAACGGACAATCACAAACTGGTTTCACGATGGTGTGAAACTGATTTTTGGCCTTCCCGCCATATTGTCCGCTCACACTTGCCATGATGCCAGACACCAACTCGCCTCAGGGTGTGCTGCCTTGCCCCTCCAAATTGCCCCAACTGCAGTGCAGCCCTTGTCTTGGTACCACACTGTCAGCCAGCTGGAAAATCCCGCACAAAAACAGAAAATGCTTGAAACATACAGCAAGTCTGGCAGCATCTGTGGAGAGAGAAACAGACTTAGTGGGCTGGATTTAATGTCCCCCATGTGGGTCCCACTTACTGGTTGGAGAACCAGTGGGAAACCCTCATCACTTCGGTGAGATAGGCCCAACAAAACTAGGCACTCAGTTGGCTAGCCAACTGGAATGATGACTCCTGTGAAGAGTGCTCCAGGGACTTCAGTAGCGAACGTCGGTGGATTCCTAAACTCAGGTGAGCTGAGGGCAGGATGGGTTTGTGGGGAGGAAGTCACGGGACAAGGAATGGTGTCAGAGACAAGGGCAGGGGGTTGCCCATCCCTAATTGAGCTAAGACAGTGGAACTGGGCCTTTCTCCTGAACTGTTGCAGCCCTTGTGGTGCTGGTGCTCTCACAATATTCTTGGCACAGAATTCCAAGATATTAACCCAGCAATGAAGAAGGGACAGAGATATACACACACAAGTCAAGATGGTGCATTACTTGGAGATGATGGTGTTTCCATAATATTTCTGCTCTATTTCATATGGTAGAGAAGGGAGGTGCCATGTGTAACCTTAAATTACAGCAGTGCATTCTAATGACTGTACATACTGCAACATCAGTTCACCAAGGGGAATGGTATTGAGTCCATTGGCAGGGATGCTAATCAAGTGAACTGCTCTGTCCTGCATTTCAAACCTCTTGAGTGTTGTTTTGGTTGCATTCCTCCAAACAAGTAGAAAATATTCCATCACACTCCTGACTTAGGTCCTTTAGTTAATGAAGAAGCTACAGGGAGAAGTGCAAATGGCTCTGTTTTGCCTTGATAGCCATAGTTTTGGTATAGAGATCATAGCAAGTTTATGACACAGAGGGAGGCCACTTGGCCCATTGTGTCTAAATCAGCTGAAAAATGAGCCACCCAGCCTAATCTCGCTTTCCAACATTTGGTCCATTGCCCTGCAAGTTACTCGAGGTGCATATCCAGACACCTTTTAAATGAGTTGAGGGTTTCTGCTTCTACTACCGTTTCAGGCAGTGTGTTCTGGACCCCTACCACCCTCTAGGTGATAAAACGTTTCCTCATCTCCCTTTTGATCCTTCTACCAATCACTTTAAATCTATGCCCACTAGTCACTGACCTCTCTGCTAAGGTATATAGGCTTTTCCAATCCACCCCAACAACCCCAGCCTATCCAATCTTTCCTCATAGCTGAATTTTCCAGCCCTGGCAACATCTTCATAAATCTCCTCTATAGCCTCTCTAGTGCAATTACACCCTTTCTGTAACGAGGTGATCAGAACTGCACAAAGTACTCAAGTTGTGGCCAAACTAATGTTTTATATAGTTCCCATAATAACCTCCATGCTCTTATATTCTATGCCACAGCTAATAAATGAAAGGATTGTATTTGCCTTCTTAACCACCTTATTGACCTATCCTGCTACCTTCAAAGGTCGAAGGACTTTTGCTCTGAGGCCCCTCATTTCCTTTACACCTCTCAGTATCCTTTTATTTATTGTGTATTCCCTTGCCTTGTTTGATCTCCCCAAATGCATCACCTCACACTTCTCCGAGTTGAATTCCATTTGCTACTTTTCTGTCCACCCGACGGTCCAAGGTATGGTTGGCTCACATAAATTTATGTTCAATGGTAGCCCTCCCTCAGGAACCTAAAGATAGAGGACTCGACAATAGTGATGCTATTGAAGGTCAGGGAGAGATGACTGGGGTGGGTTCTCTCTTGGCTGACATAGTGTTAACATTACTGACCACTTGTCACCCCAAGCCCAGATTTTAGCCAGATGCTGTAAGCCAGCCTGGACTGCTTCATTATTAGAGGAATTTTAAATGAAGATGTACAGGGTGGATTGTGTAAGGACAGCCCCACTTTGGAAATATGATGGAGCGAGTGCCATTGACGAAGAGTTGAAGATGAACACTGTTCCGCTGTCCTGAGATTCTGATTATTGGCCTCCTAAAGCCACAACCATATTTCTTGTGCAATGCCACCATAATAAATTTGCACTGGTATCCAGTAAACTCACGTATTTCTGCCACTGGGAAAACATAAGATTAGAATTGAAATCATCATAGGGCTAAGATTGTGGTAAGAAAAACCTAATTGCGTATACTAATCACTTTCAGGTAATTTGGTTGCTCATTACTTCAATAGTTTTCTCTTTGATGTCAGTGATTAAGACACTATCAAATCGTGATTGGCATTCATGGAATTGGATTGGGGTTAGTACAAAGGTCAATATTGCTGAAATTATATCGGCACTGGATGGTGCACGTTAATGCTTTAGGAGGATGTGGCAGTCACTGAGCTAAAGATCTTGAATAGAAGATCCTGTCATCTGTTTTTTTTTGCATTGCAGCAAGGATTTCTTTTAACTGGTCATGTGTCCAGTTTTCACTTTGACTATTTGCCCAGCATATCCTTCTCAGTTTAATTGGGGGCATAAACAGGTTGTGTGGAGCAGAAACAAGTAACAAACACATATGCCCATGCCAAAATGAATCCTGGGCCATTTTAACTCCCGGGTCCCATTACAATCCTGGAGCAGAGTCTTTAACCTGAAGGTGGCAGGAACAACATGAAGGTTGATGAGAGGGGAGAAAATTGGCAGTTGGGGTTGTCATAAGGATGAAGCAAGGGACCCTTTGGAAAAGCCACAAGAAGCACGCAGGGAAGTTGCCACTTTTCCAAGGAGGTTACAAGTCAGGACTGGTGGCAGGAGAATAGGAAGGCAGAACAATAGTGAATGATTGGAGTCAGAACTGAGGGAGGAAAGGGGAGAGGGTATTTCAGTATGATGCTTGGGTGGGCATAGGTGGGACAGAAGGGAATGAGGATTTTAAAAGAGAAGCAAGAGATAGGATAAAAAAATTTCAATTAGCACTAAATTCAGAGAATTCATCAGGTGGTGCTTTCTCTTGACATTACACCATCTTTTTATCACAATAATTTTACTAAAGTTAACAAAACATTAGTCCAAGACCATCGCTTTTTAATTTCCTTTAAAGCAAACCAGATATTTTAGAAGATTTCTTTTGGGCCTAGTATAATGTAATTGTAATGTACCAATTTGCTATTACCTGGCACCAAGGGAAAGTCTTCCTCTGAGTTATTATCCTCTAATTTGATGAAATATTGGACAATAATATAGAATAGTGTACTATATTTATTAAGCCAGGACCTCAGATGCCTGGTTATAATTAAAAGTAACAATGCTTACAATGCTTACATAGATTGGATGACACTTGTAATAGCTTGCAAACCAGCTGCAGTTTTAACATAAGTAACAAAAAATTGAGGAAACCAGTTTGTTTTCCCCATTTATAATAGAACAATACTCTATTTCTTTGAAAATATGTCAGATTATGATACACACTTATTAAAGTAGTTTAAACCCTATAACTGTTTCTACTGTATCATAGATGTTACTGAAAGGAGTAAAAAGTACTGAGTATGTGTACTGCATTAAATATTTGAATGTGTGTTTTTGGTGAAGTTCATTTGAGTACAGGATACAACATGTTAAGAGTATTTTAATGCAAACAAGTAACTGACACACTAGCAAACAATAATGCATAATACATTTAACATAAAATGTACCTTTGTGGTGAAACATGACTATTTCTCAGCTTACAATTTCACATGTATCTTACAGTTACAAAGCCAAACTGGGCAGAAATTAATTAAAATGTAATTCTCAGACTATTGCATACTTGCAAAAAATGACCATTACAGCTATTGGGTTGTATTTTCACCAAATCGGGATGATTCGGGGGCCCTTTAAAAATAGTGGCCAGGACCTGATTTGAGGATTCGTGACCCCATTTCCAGGGTTTCCAGTTTTTGGGAGTGTCTTTTAAGGGTGTGGGCTGGTTCCTGTCAAAAATCTGCACCCTGCACTCCCAACCTGACCGCCTCAATTGCAGGGATAGTCCTCAGCAATTTTCCTGGAGTCAGTTCAGCTTTTCAATGAGTAGTGATTCACAGCACCTCAGAGGTGTTCTGAACCTTAGTATGCAGTAGGGGACCTTTTAAAAGGTCCTCCTCATGCCAAGGCATACCTCCCAAACAACCCCTATGGCCCCTCATACCAGCATGCCAAGGTATGCCCCCCACCCACCTCTATGAGTCTTCATGCCCTCCATGCCAAGGTATGCCCACAAACAACCCATATGGCTCCCCATGTCATGCTATGGTACTTCCATGCCCAGTGACCCACTAAACACTGTATAGAACCAATGACCCCTATGGCAACAAAAGGATGCATTAAGAAAAGCTTTCAAAAACAGTCATTCTTTCATAACTTGCCACTGTGTTCAAAAAGTCCTTTTACTACAGGGCAATAAAAGTGTCAATCATCCAGACCCTTTAAAATTTCAATAGCTAAAACTAGAGGCACTTGAGCCTCTTAACCTTGTGTAAAAAACATTGTGAAATTGACATCAGAGATCGTAGAGCCAAACCTATCAATCAAGCAATGTTTTCTCTGGGAGGGTCAGATGTTTTAGTACTCTAATGGATATCTGGACTCTCAGCCAAGATAACCTATAGACTTAGGTTTGGAGCCCAGAAATCCACTAGTCTGTTAAAACACCTGAGTCCCAGAGAAAAGTAAAAAAGGTTTTTCTTTCTTTTAACATAATGGAAAGTTATGAATAAATGACAACTATTTTTAAGAGCTTTTGTTTAAACACAACCTATTGTCACTATAGGGTTCATAGGTTCAATACAATCTAAAGTGGGTCAATGGCATATAAGTCCCACAGCTTGGGATAGGGTACATGAGGGGCCATGGGTGGGTGGATGGGTGGAGGGGCATCTTTGGCATAGGGGGCATGAGGGGCCATGGGGGAGGATGGAAAGGCATAAATTGGCATAAGGGACCATGGGGGTTTGTGGAGAGGTATAGCTTGGCAAAGGGAACATGACGAGCCATAAGGGTTGTTTGAAGGGGGAATACCTTGACATGGGGCACGAGATGACATAGATGGGACATGGGGATTGTGTGGTGGGGTGAGGGGGTGTGAGGGCTAGAGGGTCCTTCTTTTTTTTTTTAACTGGGACAAAGTCCCAAAGCACTGAGGCGATGTGTCAGCATCTGTCAGCTCATGTGACTGCCTCCGACCTTTTTCCCTGGTCAGTAAACTGACTTGATTCAA
Organism: Carcharodon carcharias; assembly: GCF_017639515.1. Classification (NCBI taxonomy): domain Eukaryota; kingdom Metazoa; phylum Chordata; class Chondrichthyes; order Lamniformes; family Lamnidae; genus Carcharodon; species Carcharodon carcharias. The sequence continues at coordinate 140,776,842 of NC_054471.1, forward strand.
GCCCGCATCCACTCTTAACCCCACGATGAAAATCCCGTCCTTGCAGTCACTTTTTCCCCGAGGAGGGAGGGCCGAGTTGGAAATTTTCCTAAGTCCCGCTACCCACCATGAGGATGAAAATCTAGGCCATTTTCAAAAGAAAAATTACAATTTAATAAATGCATGCGAAGTATGAATAATGTTTCACCTACTCTGTAATCCTTATTAATTCTGAAATAAAGCAATAATAGTTCCTGAAATGGTGAGTGTGAAAATTAACATTGACATTATTAACAGATTTTATTAAGTGTCATTTTCTTATTTTTCTGCTTGAATATCTGAAAATTTCAGCAAATGTGGAAATAAATGTTGCTATTTTGGATGCACCATGTGTTTAAAGTTAAATTTATATTGGAATGCAAAACCTTTTTTTCCTATGGGTTCATTTAATACACAGAAATAGGGCAGAATTTTACAGCCCCGTTTCGGCGGGGATGGGGCTGTAAAATGCGGCGAGACATTCTAAACCTCATTGACAACAGCGGGAACATAAAATCCCACTGTCATAAAATTCTGCCCATAATGTCAATTTTGGAAAAGGTCTTTATGGTTGCTATGTATAGGAAGATATCATTATATATTTATGTCAGATTTATATTTTGTTTTCTGGATTGGGAGGGGAGGAGGTTGGGGGTGTGGGCTAAGTTTTGGAGTTTTATACGCCAGGATAAATCTCTGTTACTAAAATCCTGTGAAATTTTAACCTCATTTTGCTCTAACACTTAGAGACAAGAGTACTATCAGTATGAATTGCAGGAACACAGAGGGTTACAGTCGCAGAAAGCATATGATTTCTCAGTAAAAATGTATTAAATTCAAATAAGTAGCACTTGATGTTACAGAGTAGAAGTTTTACTTCTCGCAGCCTTCTTGTCACGGGGTTGAGATATGGTGGCGACCTGTGCAGTGTATCCAAGGTTTATACAAGGGAATGGCTGCCTCAATTGTTGGCGTTATGTTTGCTGTATGTTTCTTTGGCTTAGGCTTAAGTAACATACTACAGCAGAAGAAGCCGAACAATGTCCTCACGTGTCTGCGGTTGTTTGCTGCAGGGATGCTGTCTGGGCTTTTCACCATTGTGATCATGGCACCAGGTTGTCTTCTACAGATTCAAGCAACGACTGGTGAAAGGAAGTTTGCCGACCCTTTGGAATGTGTAAATCCCAATAAGTGTATTCAGTTGGCGTTCTAATGAGAGTACGCCCACGGAGAAAATAACACCTTATACATCTGGTGCGTATACGCAGAGCCATTTTAGGATAGACAGACCAATCAGCGACATCTATATCAAAGCTGTGAAGAAAACTAGTAAGTTTCATATACTTTGACAGGAGGATAGTCACAAAGCTTTGAGTGTTTCATTTTCCTAAAATTTCTATAACTAATGATTGGATTTCTTTTTCAGCAGAAACTACAGAGCAACCTCTTTACCCAGCAAGTGTAGAAGAGCTAATTTTAAGAAATTTGCAAACACTTTGCAAGTAAGCGAGAAGATGAATAAAGAGTCAAAAGTAGTTGAAAAGTGGAAGAAACAAATGTTTTAATTGTTACGGGTCTTTTGGCAAAAAGCAATTTATTTGTGGCTTTACCTTAAAGTTTAAAATCTTGCACTATAGTCAGTGTTGAATAAACCAGTGAATAATGATCTTTAAGTTATGCAAGCCTGTCCATAGTGCCACACTGACAAAAACATTGGGGTATAAATTCATCAGTAATAGTTTCTAGCATGGAGACAGCAATGTGGCTGCAACATGTCCTTGGACTGGAAGCCCGAGTCTGACTTAAAATTGGGTCTCGAGCCATTTTAATTTGGGTGAACTGCAGGTACCTTTTGTCTCTCCACAGGGAGTTCATCCATTTGAAGAAATGAACGCTAGGCAGCTTACCTCTCTGCAGTGACCCACAGTAAGTGTGTGGGGTGCGGTCAATCAGAATACAGTGGAATTGGGGAGCATTCCTGTTCTTCCAGGCATCAAAGTATTAATTTATTCTTGTTTTTGTACAAAATTTGCCTTTCGGTGTCAGTTAATCTTGTGCCCTCCAAATACTGAAGTCAGCAGAGGGGGGCCTGAAACAGGTGTTAAGCCCCTCATTTTTATAGCACCTATTTTGGGTTGCCCATATTATGATGCCTGAAAAATCATGAAACCCAATATCAGGTCAAACGTCTCTCAGGCACCCTCTGTGTGCTGGGTGTCAAACCTTGAAATGGTCCTTGTTGCAACTGTTGTACGGCCTCCCCTCTGAAAGGCAGTGACACATGGCGGAGTGGAGCTCGATGGCTCTCACAACCCTCAGATGGCTCACTTACATCGCCTTTCTTCATGTTATATCCCATCTTTGAACAATTAGAGCACGACAATTAAAACTGAACACTGGTATGACAAGAAATTTAGATGTGATGCTTATCTAGGTTAAAATGAAGGAATAATTAGCCCTTTACTGGTAGTCACTTTGTGTGCCATTTTTCAGCCATGAATATTTAAACTGGGTGGTAACCAATTACATGACCAAGGATCACATGACAATGATCTCCATTATATCAGTTTCAATGGGCTGAATATTATTTGCCCCCGGTGGGCGTGTTTCCCAAGGCGGGGGCACTTAAAATGGGGTGGACGCCCATCCCGCCATCTTCTTGCCCATCTCGGAACTCATCCCCATAATACGAGGGGAGGGCGGGCACCGAAATCAGCAGACCACCCGCCATATTAAAATGATTAACTAAGGGCTAAATAGGCTTGTTATCAAGTATATTGACCCTAATAATATGCTGTCCACACCAAATAAGTTTGGGGCGGACAGCAGGGCAGGAAAGGGAAGCCCAATTTTAAACTTGAAACAGTTAAAGGGTAGGAAGGGAGGGCAGGTGTCGCCGCACTCGGTATGCACCCTCCCTTAGACCGGAAGCCCCTGCTCCATTCCTACCCGCTTCCTCTCCTGAAACCGTCCTCTCCCACCCAACTTTCCTGAACCTAACACTCCCAAAACCTCCCAGTCCTAGACCCCAGACTTACCTGCTTCAGGGAACCTAGGCCTTAGGCTCCACTCCTCACCTTCAGTCCCGGCAGTGGCCACTGATGCCTTCCTGGCACTGCCAGGACTGATGATGCTGCCAGCCAATCAGATTGGCCGGCAGCTCTAGAGGGCGGGACCTCCCCCAAGGAGGGGTGGAAGCCCCACTCAGCCCTGGTTAATGAGCCCTGCAGCACTTTATGGTTGTGGGGCTGCACAGCGTGCAGCCAGTCGGCTGTCTGCCACAACACCACCACCCCCCCCCCCACCCACCCCCCCTTATTATTCGGCCCAATGAATCTGTTTTATGATTCCCTCAGAAAGTTAAACACAAATCGTTTCTGATTAAAATCAAAATATGACTGATTTTCTTTGTGATTGAGCATGAGGAATAATTATATAATAGACATACGGGAAGTTTAAACAGCTGAAAAGAAAATTAAAGTGCTTCCAGTCATGGACCCGGCGGTCCTTGAGATCCTGGGGGGCCTGGTTTCCCCCTTTCTCCCCTAAGTCCCTGTGGGCCTGGAATTCCGGGATCTCCTTTAATTCCTGATTGTCCTTTGGGCCCAGGTGGTCCTGGATTTCCTTGTGGTCCTGGTGGTCCTCTATCTCCCTTAGGCCCAACTTCGCCTCGTAAACCAGACCTCCCTAAGTTACCTTTATTTCCTTTAGGACCAAGTCCCCCTACTGGACCTTTTGAACCTTTTTCTCCATGAACACCAGGAGGTCCATTCAAACCTCTTGCGCCCGGTTTTCCTACAGGTCCTGGTTCACCTGTGTCACCTCTCGGTCCAACAAGTCCAACATTTCCTTTTATCCCTGCATCTCCTTTGTTTCCTTTCGGTCCCGGCAAACCTGGCAAACCTATGATAAGAAAATGACAACAATGAATAAATGTTGGTAAATTAGATCAGAAAGGTTAATCAATTTGATGAAGATAATACCATGAATACCTCCATTGTTGCTGTAGCTTTATACAGATTGGTTCATATTAGGCCAATGTAAAAGTGTGCAGTACTACATTGAATTATAACATTATGCTGCTTCCTTGCTCATGATTTAGTATATCAATGACAGCATGACAGATACCTCGTCCTGTAGCATGACCATCTATTCCAAAAACTGATCGCTCAGCTGGACTTGGGAAATACCGATTGTTATGAATTATGACATTTGTATCAAGCACAAACTTAGCTAATCACCATAATATTCTGAAAAAAGATAACCCCAATTTTGTGTAATATTATCATCAAGTGGATTTGGTCAGACTGGCTGATCATTCTGGAAGGCTGTGAACTTGACTCTTGCAAAGCTATCCATATCTGGCTTTGAAAATTCATAGAAGGCTTTCTAGTCTGACAAGTAGATTACTTATTGAAGCCCTGTGGAAATTCAGGGCCTCTTTTATTTGTTTTGGTCATTGGTCAGGTCAGCTGGCCTTGGCTGCACTGAACTCAGAAGACCTCAGCTCTCAGACGATATGAAGCACATTGTGTTATCACTACGTCAGCATTGGGTCAATATTACAGTTATTCTTGCATTTACCAATACATTTTGTATGCGCTTTTACATTGGAAGTTCCCATCAGTCACCTATCTAAAAAGCATAACACCCTCAATAAGGGGTCTGGGACCAACTGTATATCACCTTAACCAATCAGTAGTGAAATCAGTGACAAATCAGCAAAACAGAGGGAAAGGAAGATAGGAAAAAGAGAGAGATAAAAGACAGAAAAAAATTATATTTTAAAAATCTCCAACAGTAATCAAAATCTGAAGGAATGAAACTCTATGGGCAGGGTTTTTCATTGAGTGGGCGAGTAGGCAGGCACTCGACCCGCTCCAGCGTAAAATGAGGCGCAATAACATCGGGCGGGCCTCCTGATGTCATCACGCACTCGCGCAATATTTTGGTTGGCGGGCGCATGTGGGAGTTGGCAGCGCGCCTGCTGACATTTAAAAGACCTATTAAGGCAATTAAAAATGTAATTGAATTAAACTTTTTGCTGCCCGTCCAACCTTAAGGTTGGCGGGCAGACGAAAAGGCCAAGCGGCCTTTGCATTTTTTGCGAAACCTAATCCATGGGCGGGATGAGGCTTCGGTTTGTCATTAAAAATTTTTTTTCAAAATTCATCCTAATTTCTAACATGCCCCTGCTGATGTGCCAGAGTCAGAGGGGGCATGGTTTTTAACAGTTTAAAAATTTTAAATTTTAATTTTTAATACTCTTCATCTCCCTGAGGCAGCTCTGTGCCTCAGGGAGCTTTACCAGTGCGCACTCACATGCATGCGCGAACTTGCCTTCCTCACCCTCCCCACAGGCAACGCTGAGCACTGAAGCACGCATTTCATGCTGGACGGGTCTTAGTGGCCCGCCGGCATGAAATTGTGGTCCAGCCCTGATCGTGGGCAGCGGTCGTCTTCCTGACCGCTCCCTCCCAACGAGGGCAAAATCCTGGCCCATGTTTGTGAAAGAGTACTTAGAATGGAAAAAACAAAAAACAAAAAACTGCAGATGCTGGAAATCCAAAACAAAAACAGAATTACCTGGAAAAACTCAGCAGGTCTGGCAGCATCGGCAGAGAAGAAAAGAGTTGACGTTTCGAGTCCTCATGACCCTTCGACAGAACTAGGTGAATCCCAGGAAGGGGTGAAATATAAGCTGGTTTAAGGTGTGGGGGGGAGGGTGGGTGGGGGGGGCAGAGAAGTGGAGGGGGGTGGTGTGGTTGTAGGCAAAAGCAGTGATAGAAGCAGATCATCAAAAGATGTCACAGACAGCAGAACAAAAGAACACATAGGTGTCGAAGTTGGTGATATTATCTAAACAAATGTGCTAATTAAGAAATTTGTTGCTCCCAATGCGGTCTCCTCTACATTGGAGAGACCAAACGTAAACTGGGCGACTGCTTTGCAGAACACCTGCGGTCTGTCCGCAAGAATGACCCAAACGTCCCTGTCGCTTGCCATTTCAACACTCCACCCTGCTCTCTTGCCCACATGTCTGTCCTTGGCTTGCTGCATTGTTCCAGTGAAACCCAACGCAAACTGGAGGAACAACACCTCATCTTCCGACTAGGCACTTTACAGCCTTCCGGACTGAATATTGAATTCAACAACTTTAGGTCTTGACCTCCCTCCTCCATCCCCACCCCCTTTGTTTCTTCCCCCTTCCTTTTGTTTTTTTTCCAATAAATTATATAGATTTTTCTTTTTCCCACCTATTTCCATTATTTTTAAATATTTTTAAATCTTTTATGCTCCCCCCGGCCCCACTAGAGCTACACCTTGAGTGCCCTACCATCCATTCTTAATTAGCACATTCGTTTAGATAATATCATCAACTTCGACACCTATGTGTTCTTTTGTTCTGCTGTCTGCGCCATCTTTTGATGATCTGCTTCTATCACTGCTTTTGCCTACAACCACACCACCCCCTCAACTTCTCTACCACCCCCCCCCCACCCCCCACCCCGCCACCTTAAACCAGCTTATATTTCACCCTTTCCTGGGATTCACCTAGTTCTGTCGAAGGGTCATGAGGACTCGAAACATCAACTCTTTTCTTCTCCGCCGATGCTGCCAGACCTGCTGAGTTTTTCCAGTACTTAGAATGGAATGGGCAAACCATAAATTTTTCTGGTGAGTTTAATTTGTAAATAGAAAGTTAAGTGCAACAACTTCATGCTGTCCATATATTTCCATGCCAGGCCTCTTGGTGAGATCTCATTATCACCTATCTTCTAGAGGAACAGTGCATCTTGGATAGCAAACTTACTACCTTCTGTGTTTAGCTGCATCCAGACTCCCTCCTGATGACCCCCGACTTCCAATTTGACCCCTCCAACTACCCCTTACCAACCCAGTTCCCACACAAACCGACTCGAACCTACCCAACTACCCTCAACCAACCAACTAGCCCCCAACCAGATCTGACTACCCCTTCCGACCCGACTATCCCCCAACTCCCCCACCACCCTACCCACCTGCTACTCTACTCACCTATCACCATTATCACTTGCCACCCCACCCACCTGTAACTCCACACACCTGCCACCAACCCAGTTGCCAGCCTACTAATCTATCACCTCAGCCACTTGCCATCATATCCATTTACCTTACACAATCTATCTATTCAATTATTCATCCAATCACCCATTCAATAACATTCACACTGGACATTTAAACTCACCATACAGCAGCGAGTGCCATAAAAAGGGCGTGGCTTGTCTTAACCCCGATGCTACAGTACTGTGATGAAGTTCCCCGAGAGGCACTGTGCTCTGCATCTCTAGGGAAGCCAAGTTTGGAAAACCTGGCATAAAATGGGGACAGCTGTCTAGACGTGGAAAAGTTTGAGCAAAACGGTAATCCAATGATGATTGCTGCTTTGCGGAAGATCCAGACCTTGGAGCTGTTGTTTCTACTAGGCTCAACAACAATAGCTACAACTATAACAGCAATTTGGCTTAGATTTAAAATAAACTGAAGAACTGTGTTCACCATTCAGCTTTTAAGTCCAAGCTCTCTTTAAGTTATGGTCCAAGTTCAAAAGAACTATATTTTAAAATGAAGTGATTCATTCTAATGTATTCTATGTAAGAGCTAACTGCTGAAGTGGAGCTTTCTAAGTTACAGTAGTGCTAAGCACCCACTAATTATTGTTGATGTATCTTTTACCACATTGTTTGCTCAGTTGATTACACCTTATAATCTTTAGTTCTGGTTTAAAGGACACTGTCTGCAATCACAGCCCAGATCAAAGAAAGTTCCACATACAAAGTGGGAAGAAGAAGTGAACAGGATCTATTTTAAATTTAGTTGCAAACATCTTTTATAATTATACTGTTATGGACAAGAGAGAGACAGACAAACTGCATAGATTTTCTCTTACCACCTGTCCATAAGCAGAAGGTGTTTTGAATTTGTTTTTTAAATAGGCGGTGGCATGTTTTCCCAATCCGTCAGTTTTTGTGATTTAATGTACTAAAAATCCACAGGAAACTCAAGTTAGGATTAACTGAGGTCAGTTTATTTTCCACATTCAAAAAACCCAGGGAAGGAATGTTCACAGCATCCCACTCCAAACACACATACTCACACACAGTAAAGGGGGGATAAAGAAAAGTTTTACAGTACAAGAACCACTGAAATTAATATTAGTTCACATGATTTCCAGAGTCCAAAGTCAGAGTCTTTCACATAGATATTTGAGTTCAGCTGGCTGAAGACCAGAGTTGTAGTATTTGCTTTTCAGTTGGTGTTGACTGCAAGATGAAGTTGGTACGCAGTGACTGAGTCAGTTCTGGAGGCAATGGTACAAAATCTTCCAGCAGGGACAGGCTTCAAGGTACAGGATGTTGTTCTGCTTGGAGGGGCCTGCTTCTTGGTGGCTCACCAATTGGATGTTAAAACAACAGACTGACTGGTTCACAGTTCCTAAAGGCACATAAGGATTTCCAAATGATCACTGAAGTCATGTGACCTTCCTTCTCCCCAATGACTTCAAAAGGGGATGTTTATCCAGTGTCTAGAATTGGCTTCGATTTCAGGGCTGATAAGGTCCCAGTCATTAATTGTTGAAAGACATACCATCTATGTCGTGGGTCTGGTGTTTGGAAAGCCATCGTCTATGGAAGCCCACTGACTCTGTTAGCAAGGTAAACTTATCAGATACAAATGACATTCCTTTGGTTCCCAGGTGTAATGAGTGTTAGCAGTTTTGTAGGCATAACGAGTTCTGATCTGCCTGTCTCCTGGTCTTTTGTGATTACAAGGGGTGTGTATAATAAGGAGTGAGATTCCAGAAGCTGAGCAAAATCTTATTTTGTTCTTGTAGCTTCTGGGGATAGTTTCCAGTATCAGGTCAGGTAACTTGGAGCAGCTATCTTTTTGCTCAGCAGAAAACCCATTTCTAAAAATAATAACAAAGATAATGTTTGGGTTCTTCTCACATTGTAGGAACCCAACAATACACAAACTTAAAAAGGAAAAAAATCCTATATTTGATACAAGGACAAGGTGATGTGGTGAATTTGAACATTGGATTTGTTTGAAAGTAAGCTTTTTGTTAAATTAATGATTTCTGTGTGGTACTAAATGTAATAATTCTTGCCCTTATGAGTCAAGTATGGCGCATGTGTCTATGTGTGTTGCGGTGTCCTTGCTAGTCAGCTTGAATCACCTGACTTCAATTTCCTTTGTACTGCATGTTGTTTGCCCAATCTTTCACAATCTCTAAAAAAAAATCATCTTGCTCTTCACAACCCCAGCACTGGACAGAAGTATTATCAGAAGGTTGGTGGGTTAAAGCCCCACTGCATAATCCAGGCCAACACTTCTGTGCAATACTGGGAGAGTACTGCCTTTCAGATGAGAAGTTACACTAAAGCCTCTGCTTTCTCTAAGGTGGACATAAAATACCTCATGGTGCTATTGAAGAAGAGCAAGGAAGGGCTCCCAGTGGCCAGTATAATTTTTAATCCCTCAACCAACATCAATAAAACAGATGATCTGGTCATTTGTTGTTTGTGGGAGCTTTCCATGTGCCAATTGGTTGCTGCTTTTCCCAGATTACAAAAATACCTATACTTCAAAAGTACTTAATTAGCTATACAACACTTCGAAATGCCCTGAGATCATGAAAGGTACTACATAAATATGTATCTTTCTTTATCTGAAATGTGTTGCTGCTGTCAAGTTCCAAGATCGCCAAAATTCCTGCCCCAGGCCATTTACATGACCCCCCATCTCTGATGCAGGTCAGTTCTGCCATGGTACTCGCCCGTAAAATTGCAGCACAATCATTATTTTCAGCTGCCTTATGGGATAGGGGTGTGTGTCAACTGAACGCATTTTGAAAAATGTTCCCACCTGATGCCATTTCTTGCAGCACCAGTGCTACTTCCTCCCACCCACACAACACCCCACCAAATCCCCTCCCAGCCCACTACCACCACCATTACCAAAACCTGTGGGTACCCAAGATGCTCCCACATGTGACCCCACTCTGATCTTGATTATATCAGGTCAGCAATGTCTGTTCCTCTGCATTTGCAGAAGTGGAGCAAGTACAAGGATTTTTGTTCCTGATGTGGTTGCATTAACAGTCTAAATCGTTACAATAGTGGATTTAGCTCAGCAACACTGAAGTTGGCAGCTGTTTAATCTACTACTTGCTTCCAAATAAACTTCCATTGTTTGACTTAATGTTTCAAAGGTGTGACCTTCCTGTAGATTACGATTCCGTTCAGGAACTTCAGAAGTAACACTATTGTAAAGTTTGCAGTAGCCTTGTGCTTAGATAGTATCCAGTCAACTTGTTTATATAAATAGGAATCTGTTGTTTGCAATCTAGAAATTTCTGCTGACAGTACTCCTTAATTCCTCCACTTGTTTCATTTGCTTTTCATTTACAGACTTCCAACAGATTGATTGTGAAGAAAAGATGAGTAGTATAATCAATCTAGGCATTCAAGGGGGAATTAGACTGTTATCTGAAAGGGAAGACCATGCAGGGTCAAAGGCGAGAAAGCAGAGGAATGGCACGAGGTAAATTGCTCATTCAAAGAGCTAGTGCAGATACAACAGGCCAAATAGCCTCCTTCTGGGCTGTAATAATTCTGTGATTCTGTGAATTCTCAATGTATGATGACAATTTTTAAAAATTGTTTGTTCATAAGATGTGGGCATCACTGGTTGGGCCAGTATTTATTGCCCATTGCTAATTACCCTTGAGAACTGAGTGGTTTGCTGGGCATTTAAGAGTCAACCACATTGCTGTGGGTCTGGAGTCACATGTAGGACAGACCAGGAAAGGGTGGCAGATTTCCTTCCCTAAAGAGCATTAGTGAACCAGATGGGTTTTCACAACAATGGTTTCATGGTTATCATTTGATTTTTAATTCTAGATCTTTTATTGAATTTAAGTTTCATCATTTGCCATGGTGGGATTTGAACCTAGACCCCAAGGGCATTACCCTGGGTCTCTGGAGCACTATTCCAGTGACAATACTACTACACCACCCCCACCCCATGGAAGTATTTTGTTCCAATCTATGTAAATGTACGCACATGTTAAGAGGATGGCCATGGGAGTCTGTATTTGGGAAGTTAATATTCAAAGAATGTTTGTTTGTATAAACTACTATTTTCAGAGTTATGATATTTGAAAAACTGAATTACATTGAAATCATGTTATATGCAACATGTCGGCTTAGAGATAAACAAGCTGATTGTAAACACATTTGGTAATGACAGAAATGCTACTTCGTGGTGATCTGCGTTTTGTAGATTTGCAAGTATGCAAATTTGCATGCATTTGTATATCACTAAATTATCAACTGATAAAAAATCATAAGTATGTGCTTTCCAATAACTTTTATGTACAATCCCACAGCAACTCATTACATTAGGGATAGTAAGTTTGAAAGACACATACACAGTAGAGAAGTGAATGTAAATAGGTATGCTGTAAATCGGTAGTATTGACTGGAGAAATTAGGTTGGTAAATAAGTGTTAAAGATTTATTTTAGCACTGCAATGCAAGCAAAATAAATGTCATGAAACAGTGCTGGCAATACCTAAATGTGAACTTTAAAATTGGCATTTAAAGTTTAAGGTGTGTGTGAGCACTATTTAAGAAATACTCCTGTGATACATTTGATTATTTATAAAACCTAAATGGGGAAAAGGATAGTTTTGGGCAGACCACCACTTATGTAAGTGAATCTACCTCACATCCCTCTTTCATTCTCTTCTCTCTCACCCAAACAGCACATAAAGACAGTACAACAGCAACAAACATTTATATAACACTCTTAGTACAGTTAAACATCAAATGACCCTTCACAGGAGTCTCTTAAATAAGAGAAAAAAGACAGAGAGAGAGAATTGGAAGGAGGGAAAAAAGAAAGAGAAACAGGCGTGTAGAGAGGTGGAGAGGTTTAGGAAGGGAATTCCACAACTTTGGGCCTAAGCAGCTGAGGTCACAACTGCCAATGATTCAGCGATTAAAATCTGGGATGTGCAAAAGGCCAGGCTATCCAGAATTTTAATCATCAATAAATCTTGGGGCAAAAGCATAGGACAACATTCTTCCAAAAATTAAAACACAAAAGATTCAACTCTCACAAGCTCAAAGGTCAAGTCTACTTTCACATAATTTCTGAATCAGCTTTGACTCACAGTAAATGTTGTGTTTCTGACAGATTTTTGGTCTCTCAGGAATCAAGAGTAAGGGGAGCAGCAGGAAACTGGATGAAGTCCGGCGACCAACCACGATCATATTGAATGACGGAGCAGGCTCCAGGAATTGTATGGTCTACTCCTACTTCTATTTCTTATATTCCGATAGCCTCATCCTGAAACAAAACTGACCCTTATCACCCACTTTAGATGGCTGATTTGAGTGAATAGCACATTCCTGTGAGAAAATCAGGAACTCATTCCTGCAAAATGATTTCTGTCTTGTTACCATGGCGTATAATATTAGGATGAAGCTATCACATGTGTGGAAGCATTTAAGGGCTGCCTGCAAAACCATCAGAAGATGATGCTCATTGCAAAAGTGAGTGCAACTGCTACTCTATTTCCTGGCCCCAATTACCCATTCTACAATGGCATCACCGGCTATAGTGACTACAAAATATAACCCAGCAATCACAATGCATTATTCTGAAGTTTCAAAAAAAATATAGGAAATAAAAGTAGCTCACCTCTTAAAATTGTGACGTTTTTGATTGCCTCTCCATGTTGTGCATCAACAATTTTCATTTCTTCCATTACAATAGCAAGTTTGCTTATTTCTCCATTTAATGTTGCACTTAAGAGATTATACCGCTGCCTTAACATATCAGTGGCGCTCTGAATAACGGTCAGAGAATTGTTGAAATGGTAAAGTTCTTCTGAATGTGCTCCAAGCCCACTCGAACAAGATGTCCTCACATCACTGATATATTTTATCATACTATGCACGTGGTTGTTTGTGGCATTGATATTGGCCAATATGGTATTAATTTCAGTTTCATGAGAAACCATCCGCCCCATGATGGTTTCAAACCTTTCAGCCGTCCTATTTTCATAATATTTTGCATGATAAAGGATGTCCTGAATATTTTCTTCATGGTCATCAAGGAAGGAGGATATGTTTTCAAACTGCTCATGTACCACAAGTAGTTGCAAGCTTAAATCATGCATGACCTCAGCATTCTGAGAGACCCTCTGGAGTGCAGTGCTCAGAGTACTCTGAATACCTTTGACCACCTCATTCATTTTGCTTACTGAAGCCCTTAAAACTCCAAATAATTTTGTAGAGTTCTGCAAGTCTGTCACTATCTTCTGTAATATTAAGGTTTCCTCATCAGCTTTTCTTTGAATTTCTTCAAGCCATAAAGTATTCTGGTTGGTGGTGAAGTTAATGTGTTGTACACTAATCCTGACTTTGTACTGGTCCTGGGTCAGTCTCCTCATAAACTCATCGAGTTCCTTTACAAGTACTTGCAAGCCATTTACTTGCACTGAAACACTTTCCACTGTTTGGTTGATCTGCTCAATAGATGTTGAATAATGGATAATCTCCTTATTGATTCTTCTGTTGTCAGATGAAAGTGTTAGATGATTTTGGACAGTCTCATCCAGAACAGGCTCTTGTGCCAAAAGCAACTGCTGAATCTGTTCAAACTCTTTCTGCAAGTCAATAATCTCTTGCGCAAATTGTGAGACCTCGTGGCACGAAGAGCAGTTTTTGCTTATGGATTTTTGATCTGTGGGAGTGGGGAAATGAGAATAAAAAAAGTTATTGCTCTTTTCTCTTTTGTTTTCCCTTTATTAAATTTGTCCTCCCGGTTGCCTGCTTTCCATAACGCTTACAATTCATATTGTTATTTGTGTCCTAATAGAAAAGTAAAGGTGAAATCAAAATCTTACAAATACGTAAAGTACCCTTATGATAAAGTCATCTTATGATGAAAAAAATGAGGCTGCACTTCTAGGGACCTGAAAATTGGCAGTAAGTACAAAAGTAAAGATCAACAAGAAATAGCCAATAATGCCAAAGCTAAACTAGCAACACATCCAGAGATAGAATAAAAATCCAGCCGCTTCTTTTTTTGGATAATGTCCACTGCACTCATATTTGAAGAGCTATCACTAATGTAATTGGTTTATAAGGGCCACATAAGGTTATCTATGAGTCAGGAACATCCCCGGAGTTGCTCTGCTGCTATTTGTAAGTGTGACAGCAACCTCATTTATGCACGTACAAAATGGTTTCCACCACGCTTCTGGCAGTTACAGCAGCAGAGTGGGAGTGCTTTGAGCAACATTTCTGATGATGCTTTTTAAAAATTGATTATCCAGAATTCATTTCTCCTATATTTGCTATTGGGTTTCCTTCAAATCAAGTGAAACTTTAAAAATTAAACCTCCCTTTCTTAAGTTGGAACTTCTAGTAAGACATGGATCTAAAGGCATGAGCTATCCTCTGATACTTGGCCATTCTTCATGACTAGACAGGTTTGGTAGACCACTTGATAACGGAGAGGACACACTTAAGCAAGATCCTGTATTCAGCACACTCACAGATGTTGCTAAATTATGGTAAAGAGTGGGAAACCTGCTTAACATTTTTCCACACTTGTCCAGTATTTCAAGACCCCCACTGCCTCTCACTGAAACAACTGATTCAGTATAGAAACAAATATGTTAAAGATATATATCTAACCGGTACCAAAATCAATTAATGTAGTTGTTTATGTGTAAAATGAAAGATCGCAGTGGAAAACATATATTAGTCTAAGTCAAAAGCAATTTATTGTTTCACTTTACAAATTAATTAAAGTGTACATGTGCAGACAATTTATTCCATCCCCAACTGCAATAATTTGGGGAAGGCTATGCTCCATTCCAAAAATCATTGAAATTCAAAGAAAAGTATATTGTGCACAGTGCATTGATTGAATTAGTTCTTACATAGAACAGGATCACTTTTTGCATAATGGAAACATCACATTTTCATTCAAAGCATCAGTCCTTGCCCTAATAATAAACAAAAGAAAAAAAGATTTGTATATATATACTGCCTGTCAAGATAACCAAATGACCCAAAGTGCTTTACAGCCAATGAAGTACTTCTGAAGTGTAGTCACTATTACAATATCTGGGACATGGCAGTCAATTTGTGCACAGCGATTTCCCACAAATAACAATGACCTGACAATCCATTTTAGTGATGTTGACTGAAGGAAAAAATGGACCAGGAATAACTTTTTTTTTCTTCTTCGAAATAGTGCCACAGGTGTATGGGCATTTAAAGTGCACATCACACTAAATGTGAGACACTTTTTCCTTTCTTTCATTGGGCATTAAGTACTCACCCAGGCATAGACCACAGAGAAAAATTAAGAACACAGGATTAACACATTGAATGGAGCCCTCCAAATTTTCTGTCCATTTAAATTGAATCATGATGGCAGTGGAGTGGAAGTGGAGGAAGTCAGTCCTGGTAATAGAGTGAACCTGAGTTTAAAACTCAGCTGGTCCTCCTGGTTCAACTAAACGAGCATTCAGGAAGATTGATGGATGTTAGAGCTGTAAGAATACATATGCTGATGTGAGACAAACAAGTTGGTTTCATTCATCTTCTTAACAATGAGCTGTAGGACATTTTCATTTGCCTATAAATTGGTAGCAGCAGTTTATAATCTGGTACCAGTCCTTGCGTCAGCTTGTCTGTCGATGCTTTTGACAGAGGTTCTGAGGGTTACATTTTTAAAACAAAGAAACTGTCATTGATGTGGCCTATATCATTTCATATGGTATTTGTACATGGCTTACTTTTTTATGTACAAAGTTACAGTCCTGAGAAATGTCCTTGGAGATTTCTACTATGGAATAAAGAAACACTTTAGCATAATGCTCTTTAATCAGGAACATTAAAATTAGTCAACAAAAAAAATCAAAAATACCACGCATGCTGAAAATCAGAAATAAAAACAGAAAATATTGTAAATACACAGCCAGTCAGAAAGCACCTGTGGAGAGTTAATGGGCAGAATTCTCTCAAACCATTGCAGGTGGGGGCCAAACTGGGTAGAAAGACCTGGAAATCGATGTTGGATGGGGATCCTGATATGATCTTGCCCTTTCCAGTTTTCCCTAGAGTGGCCTTGAAGATGAACAGTTTACCCCTTGGGTCTGTCAGATAAGCAATTAAGAAGTTACGAGATTGAGATTGTTAAGAAACCAATTATGAGCTCCTCAGTCCTGAATCCTGGATTTTTCAAAAATGGAATCTGTTTCGTAACATGTCAGTGACTCGCCTGGGTCACTGAGGTGAGTGCAAAGTGGGAAGAGCTTCTTCAGTGAAACTGAAGAGCTGGCGAGCTGGGAAGATTTTGATCAGTGACACTGAAGAGCTCCGGCCATGGCCAGGTGAAAGGCTGCTGTTCAAAACACTTCTCCTCTGAAAGAGAGCTTTCATCGCTTGACAGGCGATTGCCAACTTCTTGGAAAGTACTTCATCTTTCTAGCACTTGACTCATGGCCTGCTGCAATTCCCTGCTGCCAAACTTCAACACGAAATGGGAACAGCTTTTGCAGCTCCACCTCCACCTCTATTGAGGCTCAAGAGCAGAGGCCACACCATCGCCAACAGTTCCAGCAGCAGCAGGGGCAACACCACCAGCAGCACCAATTGCCTTCTCCTCAGCCACATGCCCCTCCACAGGACAGGTGAAATGATCAGTAAAATTCAGCTGGGAGGAGGCGAGACTCCCAACATAGGAATTACGGGCAAAGGATCAGCTCTCTCTACATGTCTCGAGCACCAGTGCCTCAGGAGGCTTAGGCTCTCATGGCAGGTCGCTGCTGACATCTGCAGCCTCCTGAAACAAGACCTCTTTCTCAATGGACCAGGTGGTTATGCATTGCCAGTGGCTGAAAAGGTGCCAGTCACTGGAAGGCAATCTAAGCAATGCCCACCTCCCCTAAATCTCTGCTTCCTGCCAAGTGGTGTGTTCTCTTCTTGTGCAAGGAGAAAAAGTTGAGAGGTGTGAGTGGTCATAATTGCTTGCATGGAGAGGAGGGAAGAACTCCATCTGTGGAGGGTGACTATGAGCTATGGGTGTGAGGGAGCAATAGGCTGAGGATGAGTGTGAGTGTTGACTGCTCAGATGGGGATATGAAGTGACTGGAGAGAGGAGGATTTGTGCAGCTGCAAAGTATGTCGACCTGAGGCATCCTGTGCAGGAGAATATTGGGCAAGTTAGAGTGTTGGCACCTGAAAGTATCATGCCACTCCCATATCATGTCCTCCTGAGATCCTGGATGCTCTTGGTGCACTATCTCGGTTGGAAGAAGCACACGTCTGCTGCTGACCTCCTCAGCCACTCCACGTGGAGTGGTTTGAGAGGTTGTCCTTTTCCTCCTGTGCTTAATTGGGAGAACTCACCTAACTACAGTCCCTCTGATCCCATAGCGGGACCTCAAGATAAGCGTGAGAGATCTGGGAAGTAACTAGTGTCTCCCCTCTATTCCTGTTGCTGCAACCTGAAAAATCAAGTGCTGGTGAGCTCTTCTTACCCATACCATGGTCCCTTTAACTAGGAATCTTCCTTTGAGAGCATGGATGTGTCATCCCACCTCCCTCTCTAAATTGTTGGGGAGCCTAAAGATGGGATGACTATTACTTTGCTCTAGCGAAGAACCACTACCATTCAGAGAGCTGGGTTCCGCTTTCATCATTGATACTACCACTCCAGCGAGGGCTAAGTTAAAAGATTCTGCCTAATGTGTCAGGTCAATGACCTTTTGCCAGAACTGGCAAAATTTAGAAGTACAACAGGCTTCAAGCAAATACGAAGGCAGGGAGGGGGAGGGAAGGAGAAAAGAATAATTGGGAAGGTCTGTCATTGGGTAGAAGACAGGAGAGATTAAATGACAAAAGCAATGGTGGTGCAAAGCAAGAGGAACTCAGTTTAGATGCTTTTTACTGGTGTTTCAGTTCGCCCTCACCATTTAGTTAGCATTTTGATTGCCAGCACTCATTTCTTGAAAATCATCAATCTTAGTTAGGCTGAAGGGCTGCTGATATGTGATATTGCAGCAGCCATCATATTTCTCCCAGCCTCCTGACAACAATTTATCCACCTGTTATCTCAGTCGGGTACAATGGTAATTCTACCATCCCCACAGATCCTCTTTAGCCCATTGCATCTGTACCTGTGATTCCTGGCAGATTTGCCCCTCCATATCCCTCTCAACTTTCATTCATGATCTGCCAGACTGTGAAACATTAACCAGGCTGACATTCAGCAATTTTCTTTGGTTTTTCTTCTTGTTGTCCAGTAAGGGAAGGAAGTGAATGTCA
Source organism: Carcharodon carcharias (assembly GCF_017639515.1). Classification (NCBI taxonomy): domain Eukaryota; kingdom Metazoa; phylum Chordata; class Chondrichthyes; order Lamniformes; family Lamnidae; genus Carcharodon; species Carcharodon carcharias. The sequence goes on from NC_054471.1 coordinate 140,795,264, forward strand.
TTGGGAAGCATGGTTATTCCTGCATCTACTCAAAAAGTGAAATCACACTTAGAACTACTGAATCAACCCTGATTTAACAGCTTTTGTCCTTATTTTCCACTGGGACATGTCCACAGTGCTGTTAGGGAGGGAGTTCCAGGATTTTGATACAGGAACAGTGAATGAATGGCGATATAGTTCCAAATCAGGATGATATATAACTTGGTGGGGAATTAACAGAATATTTGGCTGCCATTTGCTATTGTAAATGGTATGACTTTACAAATTCCATGCTTCAGAATCTCAATTTCATTCGAGTTTTTCCCCAAAGCTTCTCACATCAACTGAGAAGCAGCCAAAGGCAAGTGCGATGAAAGCAATACCCTAGTTCACGGTAACATGGGGATGGATGATCAAGCTCAGGTCACCAGTGTAAATATATTGACATGCTGGAAATTAGGAGCAAGCCTGCTACAGAATATAAACAGCATTACTCACCGAGCTCTTTAATGTTCATCTGAACGGAGCTAATCTTTGTATCATAGAATGATTGGGCCACGTTGATATCTTCAGTAATGGAGTCAACCTTTCTGAACACTGTAATAATGCAAGATTTAGTTAGCAGTCTAACAATCACACACAGAATGAAAAACTCAATATTTCATTGGTTAATATTGCTTAGCAGTCAATGTTGTTTATGGCTGAATCATAATCGATCAAACAAAAATATATTCCAGCCCCCTTCTCAGTAGATGAAGGCACAAAGAGGTGCACCATTCAAGAAGGTTCAAAGTGACATTAAGTTATCTCAGCCATGAAGACAATGGTCTCAATTTCCCCAGGCTGGGGAAGGGAAAAGATCAGCTTGCGGACTTATTATAGAGAATTGTTTAGAGTAACAAACAGAATGAAGTTCCTCCTTCTGCTTTTAATATGGCTCAATAAGTTTTTAAATGGGCTTTCATCTCTAGAATAGTTAACAATATTTAAAATAGAAAGAAGTAACTGCCCACAGATTACAGACATATTTCAAAATTCAAAATGTTACTTCATAGCACATTGGAATATGTTGCAATGTTACGCATCTGGTTAATTATACCAAATGGGTGTTAATTTTGTTTTATTTGTACATTGGAATGTGAGCATCACCAGCTAGGCCAGCTTTTATTGCCCATCCCTAATTGCCCTCGAGAAGGTGGTGGTGAGCTGCCTTCTTGAATCACTGGAGTCCATATTATGTAGGTACACCCACAGTGCTATTAGGGAGGGAGTTCCAGGATCTTGATCCAGAAACAATGAATGAATGACGATATAGCCCCAAGTCGGGATGGTATATGACTTGGTGGGGAATTAACAGAATATTTGGCTTCCATTTGCTATTGTAAATGGTGTGAATTTTACAAATTCCACGCTTCAAAATCTCAGCTTCATTCGAGATTTTCCACAAAACTTCTCACATCAACTGAGAAGCAGCCAAAGGCAAGTGCGATGGAAGCGGTACCCTAGGTTCAAGGTAACATGGGATGATCAAGCTCAGGTCGCCAATGTAAAGTTTTCCTTTAGCAACCTTCACCTTTCTGGCAAAAATGCTCCATGCTGTAAGTGGGTGTTAGAATTATAATTTTTCACTCTGACTTTAGTCCAGCTCCTCCTGCATGGATGGGGACTGCTATTGCGATGAGATCTCACTATCTGATAATTGATCCAATTGTGAATGATAAATGGAAACAAAAGAATATAGCATACAAGAAAAGTGATATTAAGCTTATATAGAACCTTTGTTAGACCACACTTGGACTACTCTGAACAGTTCTGGTTTTGCCATTGTTAAAAGACTGATGGGTGCTAGAGAAGGTACAAAAAGGATTTACTACAATGTTACCAAAACTAAGAAATTGTGCCTATCAGAAAAGTTATATGTATCGAGAAAGGGGAAGACTGAAGGGTGATCTGATAGAAGTCTTCAAGATTATGAAAGAGCTAGAAAAGGTAGACATAGAAAAGAGGTTTCCACTTGTGGCTAAGACCATAACAATGAGCCATAAGTAAAAGATAGTCACTAATAAATCCAACAGAGAGTTCAGAATAAGATTTTTTACCAAGCGAATAGTTGGAATGTGGAATTCACTGCCACAGGAAGTAATTAAGGCAACTAGCATAGACACATTCAAGTAGAAGCTGGATAAGTACATGAGACAAAAAGAAATAGAAGGATATGTTGATGGGATGGTGAAGAGGCGTAGAAGGAGGCTTGTGTAGAGCATAAATACCAGCATGGACCTCTTGGGCTGAATGGCTGGTTTCTGTGCTGTAAATGTATTGTTAACTTTGTGTCTGAGAAAATAACAGAAGCACCTTACCTACAGACGCCAGCACAGCAACAGCTATGATGAGACAACTAAAGAATATGTACAGCACTTTCACAGCCAGACTCAATAACCACGCAGTTTGGCATCTGCAACAGCCAGGCCTTGAAGTCCTCTCTGCTTCATTTGAAAACAAAATTATGTCTGTAAGTTAAGGTGAAAAATATATCTATGTATTATTAAAATTACACCATTACATTTATTGTATGCACTTATGTAAAATTTTGTTTAAAATAGTAATTTTGTTTAAAACATGAATAACCAATTATACTTTTCTTTTAATGCAATTTAAAGAATCTTTATTTAAAAAGTGACTTTCCAAACTCTTGTTTTATTGGGGAAGAGGCAGGAGTTTTTAATGACGAGTGGATGATGTTCTATCCGTTGTTGGTTTCAAAAACTCTCAAGATTCTCAAGTCAGAATTAAGAGTCATAAGTGAAATACATTTGCATAGTCCCACAGAACAAAATTACTTTAGGTCACATTGAATATAAGTTATAAATGGTACATTTTAGGTGATCTTCCCAAACAATGAGATAGATTTTGAGGCAGAAGTAGGACAGTAACACCCCAAAAATGGTACAAATGACTTATCGTCCCACCCGGACATTGCTGCCACAATATTCGGTTGGGTTTACCACTTGGTGTAGGGAACATCCAACTGCATCAGGCTGTAGATCTGTTTATAAAAACAAATCAGGGTCCTATGCTACACATGCATGTGTAATTTGGCTGCCAGGTTCTCCTAAAGTGACTCCAAAGAATGCACTTACAATGCTTGGGGTCACCCTGAAATATAAATGCTTGTTTTTTATTATAATAAATGAACATGTTAAGTTGTTGAAACATAATCAAATAATTAAATAATAGTTTTAGAATGATGCAGAAAAATACATTGGTAGAACAAGGAATGGTGTTCTGCTTAGAGACTATGAGGAGCTCAGATCCAAATTAAAGCATAGACTCTCAAAGGCAATAATATCTGGATTGTTACCTGAGCCACGTGCCAACTGGCATAGGGTCAAGAAGATTTAGAGAATTAAACATGTGGCTCAAAGAGTGTGAAGAAAAAGTTTCAATTCATGGGGCACTGGCACCATTACTGGAGAAAGAGGGAACTCTAGTATTGTGCAATGAGGCAGGTTTAATTAGTGATCTCATGGTAAAAGTTCATCTAGGAAAAATAATCATGATACAAATGAATTCAATATTAGGTTTGAAAGAGTCACAATCCAGTCCCAAACAAGAATCTTAAAACTAAATAAAGCCAATTATTAGAGAAGATTGATTAGGAAGATAAACTAACGGGTATGGGCAGTAAATGGACAGTGGGAAACATTTAAAGAAACAGCTCAAAATGTTGAACAAAAATACATTTCAATAAAATACAAAAACTTAGCAGGAAAGTTCCATTCATGGCTTTTTGAGAAGTTAAAGATAGTATTAGATTAAAAAAAGAGGCTTAGAATGTTGCAAAGAATAATAGTAAGCCTGAGGATTGGGCCATTTTAGAAAAAGGACAACCAAAAAGTTGATAAAACTGGAAAAAACAGAATATGAGAGCAAACAAGCCAGGGATACAGAAGAGTTTTTAAAAGAATATAAAATGGAGGTAAGTAGCTAAAATTAACTTGGTCCATTAAAGACAAAGACGAGAAATTTTCATAGGAAATTAAGAAATGATAGAAACATTGAACAAATATTTAGTGTCTGGCTTCACAATAGAAGGCACCATTTGAATACTAGAAATAAAGTGTAACCAAGGAGCTAAGAAGAGTGAAGAACTTAAGGGGCTGAATTTTGTCGTTGGCGAGCAAGGGGCGGGACTCGCTCGCCGACACGCAAAATGACGCGGGATGACAATGGGGGAAACCCCCGATGTCATCCTGCCCCATTTAAATCTTCAGGAAGGCAGGCCCGCAGCAAAATCAGTGGTGTGCCCGCCGACCTGTCAATGGCCAATTGAGGCCATTGACAGGATCATTAAAACAATTAAAGGACCTGCCCGTCCAACTTCACTAGTCACTGACTGCCATCCTGAGAAGGACCCCCTTATCCCCACTCTCTGCCTCCTGCCAGAGAGCCAATCTTCTATCCATGCTAGTACCTTGCCTCTAATACCATGGGCTCTTATCTTACTGAGCAGCCTCCTGTGCGGCACCTTGTCAAAGGCCTTGTGGAAGTCCAAGTAGATAACATCCATTGGCTTTCCTTTGTCTAACCTACTCATTACCTCCTTAAAGAATTCTAACAGATTTGTCAGGCATGACCTCCCCTTGATGAAACCATGCTGACTTTGCCCGATTTTACCATGCACTTCCAAGTATTCTGAAATCTCATCCTTAATAATGGACTCTAAAATCTTACCAATGACCGAGGTCAGGCTAATTGGCCTGTAATTTCCCGTCTTTTGCCTCCCTCCCTTCTTAAACAGGGGGGTTACATTAGCAATTTTCCAGTCCTCTGGGACCCTCCCTGACTCCAGTGGTTCCTGAAAGATCGCCACTAATGCCTCCACTATCTCTTCAGCTATCTCCTTCAGAACTCTGGGGTGTAATCCATCTTGTCCAGGTGATTTATCTACCTTCAGACCTTTCAGTTCTCCTAGCATCTTCTCCTAGGTAATGGCCACCATACTCACCTCTGCCCCCCCGACTCTCTTGAACTTTGGGGATGTCACTCGTGTCTTCCACTGTGACGCAAAGTACCTATTCAGTTCCTCCGCCATTTCTTTGTTCCCCACTACTACTTCTCCAGCGTCATTTTCCAGCGGCCCAATGTCCACTTTTGCCTCTCTCTTAACCTTTATATATCTAAAAAAAAACCCTTGCAATCTTCTTTTATATTACTGGCTAGTTTATCCTCATATTTAATCTCCTCCCTCCTTATCTGTTTTTTAGCTATCCTCTGTTGGTTTTTGTAGGCTTCCCAATCCCTTCGTTTCCCACTGCTCTTCGCAGCATTGTATGCTTTCCTTTTAGCTTTTATGCTGTCCTTGACTTCCCTTGTCAGCCATGGTTGCTTCGTCCTCCCTTTACTATGCTTCTTCTTCCTAGGGATGAATTTTCGCTGTGTCTCCCAAATTACTCCCAGAAACTCCTGCCATTGCTGTTCCACTGTCTTTCCTGTTAGGCTCATCTCCCAGTCAATTTTGGCCAGCTCCTCCCTCATGCCTCTGTAGTTGCCTTTATTCAACTGTAATGCTGTTACATCTGATTCCAGCTTTTTCCTCTCAAATTGCAGGGTAAATATTATGGTCACTTCCTCCTAAGGGTTCCTTCACCTTAAGCTCCCTTATCAAATCTGCCTCATTACACATCACTAAATCTAGAATTGCCTGTTCCCTAGTGGGCTCCACCACAAGCTGCTCCAAAAAGCCATCTCATAGACATTCCACAACTTACTTTTCTTGGGATCCACTACCAACCTGATTTTCCCAGTCTACCTGCATATTGAAATTCCCCATGATCACTGTAACCTTGCCTTTCTTACACAACTTTTCTATCTCCTGGTGTATCTTGTGCCCCAGATCCTGACTACTGTTCGGAGGCCTGTACATAACTCCCATTATGGTTTTTTTACCTTTGCGGTTCCTCAACTCTACCCACACAGATTCTACATCATCTGACCCTACATCATTTATTGCTATCGATTTAATTTGATTTCTTACTAACAAAGCAACACCACCCCCTCTGCCAACCTGCCTATCTTTTCAACAGGATGTATATCCTTGGATATTTAGCTCCCAGTCCTGATCCCCTTGCAGCCATGTCTCCGTAATGCCCACCACATCATACCTGCCAATTTCAATCTGCGCCACAAGCTCATTTGCCTTATTTCGTATACTGCGTGCATTGAGATACACCTTCAGTCCTGTATTTCCCGTCCCCTTTCTCATTGTCATCCCTTTATCTGATGTGCTTGAAGTTAGATTCCTAGCCCTTTCCAAACACTCTGTCCTATTTTATGTTCTGGAGACTTTAATAGCCTCTCCTGGGCTCCCATCTTTTCAGTTTTTTCATAATTTTCCATGAAGTTGAATCCACCCCCCACCCCACAACACGCTAACCTGCTGCTTTGTTTCCCTCTTCCAAAGGGTACCATATCGCTCCCAAAGGTGCTCTGGACCAATCCAAAAGGGTATCCTACTTCTCAAAACAGTACTCTAAATGTGGTCTCACTAATACCCTGTAAAACTGTAGCAAAACACCCTTACTTTTATATTCTATTCTCCTTGCAATAAACAACATTCCATTTGCCTTCCAAATGGCAAATTTGGAATTTGCATAACCTTCTCCACAGAATCAGACGCAGCCATGATTGAGGACTTTCATCCTTGCCACCCTCTCATTGGGGCATGGAGCCTCCGGCTCCTAAGACACTCTGGTCTGCCGCCAAAAGGTCACCTCCAATGAGCTGCCAGTGGGTATGTTACAGTGATACTGTAAAATGAGCCCTAACTGGGGCCTTAACCACCTGAATTGGCTGGCCAGCTTTCAGGGAGGGAGGTGTGACAATGTGCTGGATCTGACAAAGGAGAGATTTCTAATTAAAGGGACCGTGACAGGGTGCAACAGCATGTGAATTTTTGAGGTTGCAACAACCATTGGAACGGAGTGGAGACCTGGTAAGGCTGCTCCATTGGTCTCTCACTCTTACCTGGCGGTCCTGCTGTGTTTCATTGAGGTGAGTTCTCCCAAGGATGAGAGGGAGAGGAGAACCTCTCTAACCAAGCAAGCATGGAAGGAAGTGGCCCAGGAAGCCAGCAGCAGAAGAGTGCTCCCTCCAACCTGAAGACCATGTACCAAAAGTATCCAGGACCTCAGGAGGGCATGACAGGTGAGTGGCATAACACTTTCAGATGCCAAGCCCACACTCTGACCTGCCCAGCATTCTCTTTCATAGCAATCCTCTTATAGCTGCACTCATTCCTCTCTTTCTAGACACTTCACATGCCCATCTGAACAGCAAACTTTCTCACCCACCCTCAGTCTATTGGCCTCTTGCACCCATTCCTCATAGCCACCCTCCACAATGGAGTCCTTTCCTCTTTTCCACACAAGTCATCACCAACACTCACACCTCTCCTTGCACGAGGAGAGCACACAGCTTGGCAAGAGGCAGAGACCCAGAGGGTGTTGGGCAGTTGGGGCTGTGGGGGGTGTGCGAAGTTTCCCTCCAGTGGCAGGCACTTTGTCAGCTATTGGCAATGCATGCTCACCTGCTCTACATGGAAGGAGGTCTTGTTCCAGGAGGCTGCTGGTGTCACCACCAGTGACCTGCTGTGACAGCCTGAGCCTTCTGACACTCAGACATGTCAAAAGCGCTGATCCTCTACCTGTAGACCCTGTGTTGGGAGTGTCACCAACTTCCAGCTGGATCTTGGTCGCCAGCCCAATTGCCCTGATGAGATGCGTGTGGCTGAGTCAAAGGCAGCTGGTGCTGCTGCTGGTGCCACTCCAGATGCTGCTGTTGGTGGTGATGTTGCTTCTCCTCTTGTCCCTCATCTGCAATAATGGCCAGAATTATCCATTTGCCGGTAGGGTGGGCCCGACTGACTCGGCGGTGGGCGGGTGGCCGTTTGCGCTGCCGAAACGGGCCATGCTGCCATTTTCTGCGGGCGGGCCAATTAAGGCCCATCCAGCAGGTTAGCGACTCTCAAAGAGAACAGGAAAATAGTCGTGGGGTGGGCGGCCTCAGACTGCCAGTTCAAATGGGGAACCAACAGCCTGTATAAAGAGTGGCCAGGCAGCCTGCTTGAGGCAGTGCACCATGGCCACTTGGGGAGCGAGGGAGGGAGCTGTGGTTCCAGAGGAGCATGAGTAGGGGGGGGTGGTGGCGGGCAGGCTGCAGGAGAGGCCAGCGGGGGGTCACTGTACCCCTTGATTCTCTGATGCATGCCTTGCTGTCCTCTTCCAAGAGGTCTTCAGCTGTCGGCATGTGTTGTATCCGAAAGATGGGAGGAAGAGAGCCCCCCATGTCACCAGCCAGGCGTGGGAGGAGGTGGGTGACTCTGTGAGCGCCCATGATGATGTGCGAAGCACTGGCACCCAGTGCCGCAAGAGATTCATGATTTGCAGCGCTCTGTAAGGGTGAGTACCATGTCAGCCTTGGCCATTTGACCCAGAAGGTAGCCTTAGCCTTTGAGCCCCTCCCCATGTCTTGCTGTTGTTACTGCATTGGGCATTTGGCATACACTTGGTGGGCAAATGGGTACTGACCATGCTTACACCAGCCTTAGTGGTTGAGGAGAAGAAGATGTCGGTCTTTGTGGCATTTGAGTAGTCTGGGGGCAACCTGCAGGGGAGGCTGCTAGACACTTACTCAGAACTCCAACACATACCTTATTGATGGTAATGAGATGGTGCAAGGGGTGCCTCAAGGTGTTGTGACCAAGTGCTATCTGCTGGCATCGGCGCCGCACCTAGTTGCACCTCCTTGCCATGGGCGCTAAGACCCATGTGTTATTCAAAGTGATGGATGCCGAATGTGTCCAAGGTGGCCACTGGGGGAGGGGGTTGGGACCAGCCGTGCTATCTTCTGGGGACTGATCACCAGTCATATGGACAGGAGCCGCTGGAGGCCTCAGATGGGCCACTGTGGTTGGGGTGCGGCGTGCGCATGCAGAGTACATGAGCGATTAGCCACAATAAATCCTCTTCACTGTTCTGGAGGCACAAAGCCAACACAATCTTCGGGAGCACCAGAGGACTGGAGGTGGGCACGCCCTGCTCCAGCTCCTCACAACATTTGAGGAGCAGGTCATGGAGCTGGGTAGGAGGCAGGAGGCCAGGGCGGCGAGGCTGAGGTCCAGTGGCCAGGTATTTGAGACCCACAGTCCCATCCACTCTGTCTGCCCACCATCCAAACCACTGCAATCGTTAATGCAGCAACACTGCTCATTCACAGACTAAGACACTCTGACGTGTGGGTCATACACAAAGGTCCCTCGTACCCTCGAGGATTCGCACCTCCACCACCTTCCAAAGGCACCTTATCCCATTTGTAACCACTATCACCATGGCCCAACATGCCATTGGATTGCTGCTGCACAGCCAAAGACTTATTGCATCTTAGGGGGTTTGGGACCTCTACCACCCTTTCAGCCAGTGCGCCCCACATTACTCTGTCCAAAAGGTCCTCAGCATCTCAGCTGTGAACCTCATGGCACTCATCTTAGATAAATCTCACCACGTTACTCATCCCTGCGCCAAGGGGAAATGTTGCCTTCTGCCCACCTGGTCTATACCCCTCCTAATGGTATGAAGGTCAATAATGTGACCTGTCAATCTCCTGTGATCCACGGCAAATGTCACAAGTGTTTGCGATGTTTCCTCAGCACCGCAACTATCCAGGCCACAGTGCATCCGGGTCAGGTACCTCTGCACTCTCCCCACTCCTATGGTACATAACTTGCCATGTGCCATTCCTGAGGCATCTGACCAGCGTGTCTGTATGTGCGTCTAATAGTTGGGGCTCCTCTTGACTCTTTTCCACCCCACCAATGTTCGACTCCTTAGGGTCTTGAAGGGTGAATGACTTATGAGGCTGGAGGGAAAGGGATGAAAGGTTTAACTAACTGTACACTAACTGATGCACTGTCCTTGTTGTTAATTTCAGCATCACCACCGCATGGCCGCGCCCAAAGACACCACAGCCCTCCTCTACACCTGAGGCCCAACATGTGCAACTTGCGGCACATCATTTTAACCAGCCAGGCACCAGCGCAGACTCACACACCTCGGTGGGGACTTTACCATTGGCTAATGTCCCGGGTCACAGTGGAGAGGGCACTTCACAATCGCTGGAAGAGAGGGTAGGGGCAGAGAGTGCCAATGGTGCCAGCAGCAGGAGGGCTGCAGGGGATCAGGCACATGCTGAGTCCGGCACTCATGACGTGCCTCTGGAGTTGTCACCAATGCAGCAGCTGCAAGACAAGCGACAGGAAGCGCGATTGCATCTGGTAGGGTTGCAAGAGGGTATGCTTCAGTTGGTCTCTGCAATGGAGGAGTCCAGGCAGAGTGCAAGTGAAGGCATGAACCTCAGGGCAGAGCTTCACGCTTCCTCCACTGAGAGATTGGTGACTCTCATGGAGAGGGGGCTCAATCGGATGGAAAATCATCTGATTGGGATACGCTCTGACCTGCAAGCCCTCACAGCAGTACTGGCCACGGGTGGTCATTCCCAATGTGGGATATGTTGTGGGCACCAAGCATCAGCACTCGGTGCCCATGCTTCTGCGGTGAGCAGGGAGGTCGAAAAGGATCTCACAACAGCGCAGCAGCTGCCTGTCGTCGCTGCGAGCTCCTCTCAGGGCGCTCCGGATGAGGGCAGCAGCTCCTCCGCCCCTCTGCCAGTCAATGTTGCTTCCATTGAGGCTGCGACAACTGGGGAGGTGCCATTCTGGAATTGGCCACTCCCTCCCAGGTGGGGCCAGCACAGGCTACACAGGCCAGAGGACGCCCACCAAGATCATCGAGGCCACCAGGACAGCAGAGTCAGCACAGTCACAAGCCACTCTGAGTGATGGGGTGGCACCTAAACGTAGCACCCACAAACGAAAACATAAGGCACCTTAGGGACTCAACCGGTATGTCACTGGTGATTTTGTGTTGACCTTAGAATAGGGAATAAAATTCTTCTTATTGCAATGGAGAAGTCTGTGCTGTTTTTTTGGACAAAATAAAGTCCACTTTTCTAACTATGGCTGAGGGTGTATCCTTTGTGGTGCATTTTTCTTTTACACAGACATCTCATGAGTGTTTGAGTGGACATTGATGTTTCTGTACTAAGCCCTTATTTGCAGCTGATAAGGTGGAAGAGGTAGCACCTAAGTGCCGCGTGAGGAAGCGCCAGGCAATGCTGCTCCTGCTGATCCATGTGTGTGGACTGGCTGAAGGTTCTTTGGATTAAATTGTTCTCGGTGTCCCTGCCTACTTGGTGTAAATGCGGGTCAGCGTGCTGCCCCTCATCATTGCCCTGTGCTTCCTCATCCTCTGAGGCAATGCTGGATTCATCATGTGCTGCCTCTCCAGGGTGTCAAGGTATTCATCATCAACTGCATCTCCCCTTTCCTGCGCAAGACTGTGGAGAGCACAGCATGCTACCACTATCAGATAGACATGATCTGCCGGGTACTGGAGTGCGCCCCCTGAGCGGTGCAGGCATCAGAAACGCATCTAGAGAAGACCGATGGCTTTCTCCGCACAGCCCTAGTGGTGCCCTGGCTCCTATTGTACTTCTGCTGAGCTTCTGTTCTTGGATGGTGGAGTGGCGTCATGAGCCACCTTCGCAGGGAATAGCCCTTGTCACCCAACAGCCATCCATCCAGCTGAGCCAGAGCACTGAAGAGCCCTGGCACCTGGGAGTGTCTGAGGACGTAGGCGTCGTGGGAGCTGCCTGGGTACCTTGCACAGATTTGTAGAATCAGCATCCTGTGCAGTTCACTATCTGCATGTTCATGGAGTGGAAGCCCTTCCTGTTGACTAAGGCACCGGGCTTACCTGCTGGCGCCTTGATGGCCACATGTGTACAGTCTATTGCACCCGGGACGCGGGGGAAGCCAGCAATGGCTGTGAAGCCTCTGGCTCGCTGTGCCAGACTTGCCTGGTCGCAGAGGAAGTGGATGAAGGTCAATGACCGTCTGAACAGACGGTCTGTAACCTGCTTGACACAGTGTGGACAGCTGATTGGGAGACACTGCAAAAATCACTCACCAAGCCCTGGAAGGAGACAGATGCTTAGAAGTGGAGGGCAACTTTGACCTTCAGAGCCGCTGGCATGGGGTGTCCACTCACACAGTTAGGGGAGATCTCAGGGCCAATCATCTGACAGATATAGTTGACTGTCTCCCTTGAGAGTCGGAGCTTCCTTCAGCACTGCACCTCAGTCATATTGAGGTAGCTGCTTCACCACCTGTATACCCTGGCAGCAGGATAGTGGCATCTTCTACAGCCCCTTGCACCTTGAACAACCTCTTGGCCCTGCGCCCCTTGTTCCTGCACCTGGCCTCCCCAAGGTGACTCCCCTGGAGGCTAACTGTCCTGTCCTGGCCTCCTCCTTATTCTATCTCCCTTCCTCCTCAGAGGAGCTGCCTCCATGGAGATGTCAGAACTCATACCCCCAGGCTAAATGGAGGCCCCCGGAAAGCTGCAGGCCCGAGAAAGATTACTGTCTGCAGAATGGTTTCAAAGTACACAAAAAGCACTTGGAAATCGATGTGAACTGCTAACAACCAAACAGGCAACTTTAAAACACTTTCTGCAAATAAAACTTCATGGAAAACATGAACAACCCCTCTGAGTCCACATATCCCGCCAGTGCATGACTTTTATTAAAAAATCTCCTTCCCGCCTGCTCATTGGGCCCATGCGCCAACCCGAAGTTTGCACGGGCCCCTCAACATCCTGGACAATTGGCAAGTTAAGGGCCTTAATGAAGCCTTTAATTAATGGTAGGTGAGTGCCCCGCTGCTGAGCGCACCCGCCGACTGAACTATCGTGATGTTGCGCGCTGACGTCGGGACGCTCGCGCGACATTTTAAGCGCTGACGTGCGGCCTCCGCCACCCGCACATCAGCTGGAAAATTCTGCCCAATATATACAGAAAAGACCCGGGCCAGGATTTTTAGGATGGCGGCGTTTCCCTTCCCACCATTCACGGAATCGGCAGGGTACACATCCCTGCTGCCACTGCCTGCCCTGCAGCCACTTCACGCTCCAACGGACATTAATTGGCTGGAGGAGGGACATCTGCCCATCAATAAGGCAGGACTTCCTCCTGAATGAGCTGCTGGCCAATCTGTTTGGCCGACAACTCTCTGGTCCCTACAGTGCCAGAAGCTGCAGTAGACAGGACTAAGTCCCGGGATTGCAGGAACAAGTATGTCTGGGGGTCTCAAGGCGGGGAGAGTAGAGGAGGCTTGGGGGTTGGACAGTGGGGATTGGGGTGTTGGCTGGGAGGCCGGGAGGGGTGAAGTGATGTCCTGAGGTTACCGGACTTTGGTGGGGAAGGGGATACCAGCGGAGTACCCGATATTAAAATGGGGCTGCTGATGGAGGTGCCGTCTCCCTTCCTGCGCAAGGGCTGAACGCAATTATTTTTGGGTTCCCGCATACCCCGGAACTCTTCCTGCCAGCCTAAAGATTGAGGCTGAGCAGGTAAGGGTCCTTAGGTGGTCAATAAATGGTCACTTAAGGGCCTCAGCTGGGATAAGGGTGGGCCGGGCAAGACCTCACCCGTCCCAGCGTAAAAATGCAGAGGGGTCGGGGCGGGTGGGAACCCAGCGGGAAGCTCATCCAAGGAATTTTACGTTTACCCTCCCACCTACAAATCTGCCGGCGGGTCAGCGTAAAATTCTGCCACTGCTGCTAGGCCTTGGGTTTAAGTTCCACCTATGCTGATAAGGAGTAGCTAATTCTATTTTACCCTGCCATCGATAGCACTGGAACACTCTCAAAATGAAAGAAAGATGAGTTGGTGCGTTACACAGGGGCGGGAAATTTTAATTTTTCTTCTTAAAGGCAGTGCTTTTTTTTTCCTTTCATTTGCCCGCAGACACTGGGAGATTACTTTAAAAAGAAAGCATTCCTCTCAAAGCTCATTCTGCTATAAGGACAGTGCAGCAAATCATTTTTGTCAAAAAAAACACATGGCCAGATTAGAAAGAACAGCTGTTTTCAATTGTGTTAAAATGAACCCAGACATTAACGAATTCCTGAGTATAGTAATTAGTTTTCTGTATAAAGCAGCTTAACCTTGAAGAGCTGATGTTAACTTACAGAATAACACAATCTTGCACTGAAGGTCGATTTTGTTTTCAACGCGGTCACCATATTTTAAATGTTTTCTGTGAGGTAAGGTTGTCTGGAAAATACATTTTGCAGTTTGGCAGGAACTGCTATGACTTTCACCCATTTCAGGTGCTGGTGTTTTGTAGACACTGGTTATCTCAGCCAGTTTACTGTTGTTGTTGGAAGTAGGAAAGGACTGCCTTAAATTATGTCTTCCATGGTTTCATGAATCAGTAAGAGCTCTTTGAAGACTGTTCTAAAAAAAAAGTCTTCCATCATAATTCGTCAAAATAAGGCCTATGCCTGAGTTAACCATTTCCCAGCCAGAAATGGCAAACTTTATTTTCAATGTGAATTGACACACAGGGCTGGATTTCCCTGCAGACTCTGGGACCCCGACATCAGGACCAAAAGGGGCTCTCGAACCCACACTTGCTGACAGCAAGACCAGCAATGCAATCTTCTGGGAAGTGGTCTCCGAACTGGCTGCCTCTGCACTCGCTGTCCTACTAAGGAAAGAGGGTGGGCTCCTAATGAGCTCTAGCACCTCTATAGCCCCTTAGGGAAAGGTTGGCATTGCTAAGGCAGATTATGGATTACGAGGGTGTCTCAACATGGAGGCAGCTTCGTTAACCAACAGAAAAGGGATGTAATGAAGATTTAAAAGCCACTGGGGCCATCGGGATGGGGGGAAACCCTTCTGCAGGAGTGGATGCTGCCCTAACTGCAGTCTTTTATCACTGTGATTCCATCACTGGAGTACGGAGCCTCCGCCTCCAAAAGCTCCTGGGACTGCCACAGGAAGGCCACCTCGAATGAGCTGGCAGCCTCAGCACACAGCAGGGGCCTCTCCGCCAGTGGGAAAGTTCCAGCGCTGCCATAAAATCATCCCCAATTGGAAATTTAACTACCCTAATTGGTAGTTAATTGGGAAAGTACTCCAGCAGCAGCAATGCATTGGGAGCCATCCCACATGGCTCTCCACTATTTCCCACCCCCTCCCCCTCTAAGCTCGCCATCATGGGCCTGGGAAAATCCAGCCCGCAGTTTTGGAGTTATTGTGGTTGAGAAATGTGTGGTGAAACGGGTATGTGACAAGAAAGTCCTTTCCAGTGATCTGAGCTGAATAAAATTGCTTCCATGAAATCTGAAGTGTATGAAATTATTCTTGTAAACTTCTAAGGAAGACAAAACAAATTTTGGAAGAGCGGCATTTACTTGATGTGGAGATAGTATGACAGGATCCAGTGAAAAGCACCAGGGAAATGCTTCAGTGTTCTAATTTATTTGTGCTCTGGTTTTATTTCCAAAGGTCTGAAACGTAGCTGCACCAAAACTGCATTTGCAGCTGTGTCATGCAAGCCAAGATAAGGCAGGCCTATAATAATAACTGTCCAGAAATGGCTGTGCACTATGTGCCCAAAATTCAGGGGAGAACAGTATCTGGCCCTGAGGCTATAATTTGGCCAAGGAGCCTGATCTGCCAGGTTTCCACTCCATGGCAGAATGGTAGTAATGTTACTGGACGGGTAATCTAGACATCTGGAGACGAGGTCAAATCTTACCATGGGCAGCTGGGGGAATTTAAATTCAATTAATTTATAAATTTGGAATAAAATGCTTTACTTATTAATAATGGTTATGAAACTACCGATTTGTTGTAAAATCCCATCTAGTTCACTAATATTCTTTAGGGAAGGAAAGCTGCCATCCTTATCTGGTCTGGCCTACATGTGACCCCAGACCCACAGCAATGTGATTGTCTCCTAACTGCCTTCTGAAATGACCTAGCAAGTGATTGAGTTGTAGGCGGCTCAGCACCACCTGCTTAAGGGCACTTAGGGACAGGCAATAAATCCTGGTCTTGCCAGCAATGCTCAAATCCCAAGAATGATTAATAAAAGAACTGCTATAAATTACAGTCAATGTGGGGAAGGAGGTGTTAAAGCAGCCACTGTTTTATCCACAGTCAGTTTTGGGGGCACATATGGTGGCATGACTGAATTTACACTGCGGCTCTGCCCATCTTGTTACCTGACAGATCCCGTGGGGTTTATACTGAGAGGAGATATAGGCCTAGGGATGAGGCGAAGAAATTAATCACAGAGGGATCTGTTACCTTTAAAATCCTGCTCCATAACTTCATGACAGGCCAAAACTAATACTTCACTATATTTCTTCCACTCTTCCTGGGCATTGGGTCCTCCTCTCAGATTGGCAGAGACTGTTCCAATTTCCAACACCTCACCAGTCACCTCAGTGGCACCTATACAGGTGCTGACTGTCCATGCCATGTATATAAATGACTATGTCCCCGTGGTTTGGGATAGGGTCAATGGTTGGACAAAATGAGATGGAAGTGAAGTCCAGCTACATTCCCAGCTCCTAAAAAGGGTGAAGTAAAATTCTGATGCCAACAATTGAATTCAATCCTATTACTAAACAAACTTAAAATATGGATGGTACAATACAATTCTGTGAAATACATGGAAACAAGAATATATATATATAAAAAGAACTTTTTACAGACCGCTTTGTTCACATCCGAAGGAATGCATCTCCTCTTCTTCTCTAGAGAAGTCGTCGTCTAAAATGAAAACATATCTATTTAATTAACAAGTAAAAACAAAATACAGTAAATGCTGGAAATACTCAGCAGGTCTGGCAGCATCTGTGAGAAAAAGAAAGAGTTAACGTTTCAGGTCAATGACCTTCCATCAGAACTCTCCGGTTTTTTTTCTGTTTTTATTTCAGTTTTCCAGCATCCACGGAATTTTGCTTTTGTAAAGTTAGGATTAAAGCAAGTACAGAAGCAGGGAAAGGGGCAGGGGAGGACAAAAGGGAAGGTCTATGATCAGGTAAAAGGCAGGAGAAATTAAATGACAAATGGGATAATGGTGCAAGGCAAAAGGGGAATGGTAATGGCGCAAGTAAAAAACAAACAAAAGATATGTCTAGCCAAGCTGTAAATGGGAAGAGCTGAATCATTACCAACAGCTGCCATCCACAATAAAAAAGGATAGATATTATGACCTGCAATTGTTAATTGGAGTATTTAATTGAAACTGAATTGCTGGCACAAGAGCAAATTACTGCAGTTTCTGGAAATCTGAAATACAGACAGAAAATGCTGGAAATACTCAGCAGGTCTGGTGGTATCTGTGGAGAGAGAAACAAAGTTAACATTTCAAGTCTGGAATCTTTCATCAGAACTGCAAAGAGTTAAGGAAAAATTTTCCCCCGGCGGTGGGGGGGGAAGTCGGGCACTGTCTCAGGGTGATCGGCTCCAAATTAAAATTTGCAATAAAAATGACAGAAAAATTTTCCTGACATGTCCCTTCATGATACTGTCACATGAGTTGGGACGTGTCCATAACTTTAACTGAAACTTTTATTAAAATTTTAAATACCCTCATCCCACCCGTGGATGAGGTTTCATGCTTTTTCCTGAAGCCTCCCAGGGCGCCCGGCCAGCCCTCCAACCCGAAGGTTGGACGGGCAGGTCCATGAATGATTTTAATCACTTTTTCAACGGCCTCAATAAGCTGTTGACAGGTTTGTGGGCGTGCAGCTGACTCGGCTGCGCCCCCCACCCCCCCCACCACTGACCTGAAAATTGAAATAAAGCCAGGTGACATCGGAAGTTCCACCCGGGGTCATCCTGCATCATTTTAGGCATCAGCAAGTGGGCCCCGCCCCCACTGGAAAACCGGAACATCCTGCCCTTAGAAATGCAATAGGTTTTGAGCAAGTGAAAGAGGTGGATTGGAAAGAAGAACAAAAGGGAAGATCTGTTATAGGGTACAGGGCAGGAGACATTAAATGACTAAAGGTTTCATGGTGCAAAACCAAAGTTAGTGGGAATGGAACAAGTAAAGAAATAAAAAATGTGGCTTGAAGAGCTGTGTATAGTAGGGCAGCTGCTGTCCAAATGCAAAGCAAAGGCAATGAGAGAGGAGCGAGGAAAAAACACATGAAACAAAATGAAGGCAGAGGTTATGATGTAAAATTGTTGAGCTCAATGTTGAGTCCAGAATGCTGTAGAGTGCCAAGCCAAAAGACAAGGTATGGTTCCTTGATCTTGTGTTAAGCTTCATTGAGAAACTGTGGCAGGCCAAGGACAGAAAGGTTAGAGTGAGAGCAAGGTGGAGAACTGAAAGAACAGGCAACTGGAAGACCGAGGTTGCACTTACAGACTGCGTGGCGGTTTTCCGCAAAGAAGTCACCCAGTAAATCACTGTTTCACCTGGAAGAAGTGTTTGAAGCCTTGTGCAGTGAGAAAGGGGGAGGTAAAAGGGCAGGTGCTGCACCTCCAGTGTTTGCATGGATACATGATATAGGAAAGGGAAGGTATGTTTGGGGTGCCAGCATGTCATGGAGGAAGCTGTCCCTTAGAAATGCTGAAAAGTGAAGAGAGAGGAAGGTGTGTTTGGTGATGGCATCACATTGGATGTGGCAGAAATAGCGAGGATGATCCATTGAATATGAAGGCTGGTGTAGTGAAAGGGAAGGACAAGGGCAATCATATTATGGTTCTGGGAGGATAGGAAAGGAAGGAGAGCAGAAGTGCGTGAAGTAGAATGGACAAGGTCGAGGGCTCTGTGGGCCCCATGGTGGGGGAGAGTCTTCGACTGAGGAAAAAGGAAGACATAACTGAAGCACTGGTATGGAAGGTGTCATCGTATGAACAGATGCAACGGAGAAACTAATAGTAGGGAACTGAGTCATAGGGCAAAATTGTTAGCTCAGCGGGCAGGCTCGCGCCCAACCCACTCGAGAGTAAAATGGCGCACACTGACAGCAGGCGAGTGTCCCCATGTCAATGCTCTGTCATGCGATGTTTCATTCGGCAGGCGCATTGCCGACTCCGGCCGACAATTAAAAGGCCTGTTAAGGCCATTAAAGGGTCAAATGAATAGAATTTTTCGCTGCCCGTCCAACCTTACAGTTGATGGGCAGGCAAAAAGGCCAAGCGGCCTCTGCAATTTTTAAGGAAGCCTCATCCATGGGCAGTAAGAGGTTTCCTAAAGCAAATGAAAATAAAATAACAAATGTAAAATTTAATTAATAACATGTCCCTGCTCATGTGACAGTCACATGATTTGACATGTTTTATCACATTATCTTTTTCTTTATTTTTCTTTAAACTCTTCCTCTCCCTGAGACAGCTCTGTGACTCAGGGAGATTATGAAGCACTCACTCGCGCAGATGCGCGAAATCGTGCTCGCCCTGCTCGCATTCCCTCCCCCGCCCGCACAGGCAGCGCCGAGCACTGAGTGCTGCCACTTGTGTTTCATGCTGGGCGGGCCTTAATTGGCCCACCAGTGTGAAATTGCCTTCCGACCTCAATCGTGGGCGGCGGACAGCTTCGAGACTGCCCCTGCCCACCCACCCGTGAAATTCTGCC
Organism: Carcharodon carcharias; assembly: GCF_017639515.1. Classification (NCBI taxonomy): domain Eukaryota; kingdom Metazoa; phylum Chordata; class Chondrichthyes; order Lamniformes; family Lamnidae; genus Carcharodon; species Carcharodon carcharias. The sequence continues at coordinate 140,814,810 of NC_054471.1, forward strand.
CATAGAGTTATACAACACAGGAACAGTCCCTGCAGCTCATCGTGTCCATGCCAGCCATCAAGCACCTGTCTTCTAATCCCATTTTCCAAGGTTGGCCCGTAGCCCTGCACGCGATGGCATTTCAAGTACTCATCTAAATACTTCCTAAATGATGTGAGGATTCCTGCCTCTACCACCTCCTCAGGCAGTGAGTTCCAGATTCTAACCACCCTCCAAGTGAAAATTGTTTTCCTCAAATCCCCTCTAAACCTCCTGCCTTACCTTAAATCTATGCCTGCTGGTTAATGATAACATCTCCACTTAGGGGAGAAGTTTCTTCCTATCTACCTATCCAGGCCCTCATAATTTTGTAAACCTCTGTCAGGTCCCCCCTCAGCCTTCTCTGCTCTAAGGAAAACAACGTTAACCTATCTAGTCTCTCTTCATAGCTGCAACGCTCCAGTCCAGGCAACATCCTGGTGAATCTCCTCTGCACCCTCTCCAGTGCAATCACATCCTTCCCATAGATAAAAGCAAAATACTGTGGATGCAGGAAATCTGAAACAAAAACAGAAAATTCTGGAAAACCTCAGCAGGTCTGACAGTATCTGTGGAGAGAGAAGCAGAGTTGACGTTTCGAGTCCATATGACTCAGACCCACTGAGCTTTTCCAGCATTTTCTGTTTTTGTTTCACATCCTTCCTATAGTGTAGCGACCAGAACTATACACAGTCCTCCAACTGTAGCCTAACTAGTGTTTTATACAGCTCCAACATAACCTCCTGCTCTTATATTCTATGCTTCGGCTAATAAAGGCAAGAATCCCATACGCCTTCTTAACCACCTTATCTACCTGTGCTGCTGCCTTTGGGGATCTATGGACATGTACTCCAAGGTTCCTCTGATCTTCTGTACATCCTAGGGTCCTACCATTCATTGTGTATTCCATTGTCGTCCTTAGAAGTGGGATGTGAGGAAGTATAGTTGAGATAGCTGTGGGAGTCAGTGAGCTTATAGTGGATTTTGGTTGATAGCCTATTCCCAGAAATGGAGACAAAGAAATCAAGTAAATCAAATAAGGGGACGGAAGGAAAGGGCTGGAGATGAACCATGTGCAGGTTAGAGGAAGGTGAAAACTGAAAGCAAAGTTAATGAAATTTTCCAATTCAGAGCGAGAGCACGAAATGGTGTTGATTCAATCATCAATGTACCATGAAAAGAGGTGAGGGAGGGGGCTAGAGTAGGACTGGAACATAGAATATAAAACAGCAGGCATAGTGAGGACCCATGCAGGTTGCATAGCAACACTTTTTATTTAGAGGAAGTGAATAGAGTTGTTCAGTGCGAGAACAAGTTCAGCCAAGTGGAGCAAGGTGGTGGCGGATAGGAAGTGGTTGGGCCTCTGAGAGGGATAGAAGTCTCACCTTAAACCATTTAATGCTGCTCCCAGTGTTAAATTACTGTGGGCCAGCCATCAAGGTCATTGGCTGCTCTCCACTGGCTTTTTAGCTGTGTGCATTGTGGTGCCCAGCCCCTAGTGTCTAGGTGTGGAAGACAAATGTCTACCACTGGACTCGCTGAGCCCCATGATTAGGGCCTTTTGGTTGCTTTCCTAAGATAATAATTTGACAGTCTCCAGCCTGCTCTCTGCCCTGACATCTGTCCAAAAAAGAAAAGGGACTTACTTACACACAAGAACTGCTGCATGTCCTTTCGCGATTATCGGAATTATGGAGGGGTGGGTATCTATCAAAAAGGGAGACTGGCTGACAAAGAAACAAGAGAGTAAAATGGAGGAGCCAGGGATGCTCCCCAATTTCTAATCTGAGTGACAGTCCCTTGCCAGCACCCACTGCTGGAGCAGGCAGTTCCATCTTCCTCATGCAACAGACAAATATGAAACATGCTAATATACATGGAGGCATTAGAGTAGAAATTCTTGTACTAAACCATAACATTAATTTTTCACACTTTAATCACTGCTTTCCTGCACGAGTCTGGTGTGCAACATAATAATGGAAATTTTGTATGTATAGGTTCAACTTTGCAAACTGATAATCAACATTTGAAAATCTTGAATGCAACTCCCTGCCTCACATTTTGCATGTGTGATCTGGTACAAACCAGATTTAAAATTGCTGCAGCAGGAATGGCTGAAGGTAGTTTAGTTTCACTGGTAGTAGAGCACCATCTCAGAATGATGTGGAAGCATTTTGTTTCCATTCAGGAGGTCACAGAATTCAATGGGCTACTGGCATCATTTATTAGGGGAGGACCAGGAAGCAAAGTAAAAGATAGTGTGTAATATAGGTATGTCTCCAAGTCCCTTTTTGAGTTACCTGGAATTCTCAGAGGAGCAATGCTTAATGGAGCTACAGTTCAGCAGGATGACAATAGATGATGTATCTCCTTTAAGAAAACATGCAGACACATCCAATGGCACCATAAGAACATAAGAAATAGGAGCAGGAGTAGGCAATTGGCCCCTCGGGCCTGCTCTGCCACTCAATAAGATCATGGTTGTTCTGATCGTGGCCTTAACTCCACTTTCCTGTCTTCCCCCCATAACCCTTGAATCCTTTGTAGATCAAAAATCTATCTAACTCAGCCTTAAACATATTGAATGACCCAGCCTCCACTGCTCTCCGGAATTCCAATGACTAACCGCCCTTTGAGAGAAGAAATTCCTCCTTATATCTGTCATAATAGGAGACCCCCTTATTTTAAACTATGCTCCCTAGTTCTAGATTTCCCCACAAGAGGAAACATCATCTAAAAGTCTACCCTGTCAAGCTTCCTCGAATACTACGTTTCAAGAAAATCAACTCTCATTTTTCTAAACTCCAATGAGTATAGGCCCAACCTGCTCAACCTTTTCTCATAAGACAAATCCCTTCATCCCAGAATTCAACCTAGTGAACCTTGTCTGAACTGTTTCCAATGCAAGTATGTCCCTCCTTAAATAAGCTGACTTAAACAGTATTATAGGTATGGTCTCACCAACGCCCTGTGCAGTTATAACAAACTGCATACTCCATCCCCCTTTCAATAAAGGCCATCATTCTGCTTGCTTTCCTAATTACTTGCATGCTGACTTCTTTTGATTCATGGGCAAGGACACCCAGATCCCTTTGTACTGCAACATTTCAGTAGTCTCTCTCCATTCAAATAATATGCTGCTTTTCTACTCTTTCTACCAAAGTGGGCAACCTTACATTTCCCATATTATACTCCATTTGCCAAACTTTTCCCCACTCACTTAACTTATCTATATCCCTTTGCAGACTCTTTGTATCGTCCTCACAACTCCCTTTTCTACCTATCTTTGTATCGGCAGCAAATTTGGCTACAATGCAGTCAGTCCCTTCATCTAGCTCATTAATATAGATCAGTGCCAACGAATATTACCACAACGCTGAACTTCTATTCACGACAGCCAACTGCTAGGGGTGCTGCCAGTTTGCATCACTGAGATGACAAATGCCTTATTCCATCACCAAATTGCATACATTCAGTTCAGCATCAGCAAGGTAGGAGCATACATTTTTACCAAGTGTTACCTCCCCAAATGTGCATGGAATCATTGAGCATGCCTATGCTGCCCCTGTGCACAATCGCATTCCATGCAAAAACAGACCCGAATGTTACCTCGTTAACACATAGCTAGTATGTGAACACCAACATGGAGAATAATCCAGGTCCATTCCCATTTCTCTGGGAGCTCACAAACCTTTCTTTTAAGGCAAAGTTCCCATTTTTGAAACAGCACTGTTTTGGAAGGTTTCTGCATGTAGATCTTGGATGCCCACTGCAAGTGTTTATGTGACCTATATCTAACAGCAGAGCATGCCTACAGAACTCATGCATTCAGCAGATAATTGGGAATATTTAGACTCATCAGTTGGGTAAGAACTTCAGAACAGCTCCACTGGTGCAGAAGGCTCTATTACCTGAGGCTTGCCATTAAATCCCACCCCGCCCAGAAATTTTTGACATATCAATGTTATTGCATTCAATAGCATTCATTTGCACTCATTTTACATCAACTGCGCTCTAAAGCAATCATTTAGCCGTCATTTGATATCATTTGCACTCAAAAGTAATCATTTTGCCATCATTTGACTTCAAAAGCAGTGACCAACTGACATCGTTGTCATCAATTGCCCTCAAACATTTGCAAAATTGCTTCCCTTAATCATTCTGATGCCAAAACTGATCTTAAGAATTTGTTCTTAAGCAAAATCTTAAGAAATAACGATCACAGCAAAATTTGACTAAGTTTCACGCATTTTTTTACAGGTACCCTTTGTGTATCAATTAGAACTTTAATGGGTGACTGGTCTATTTCTTGATTGAGAGGTCCCTGAAAGGCATTTTAGAAATTAAACCAGATTTATACTTCTAAACATACAATCCTCCATATTTCTGAATTTCTATGGCTTCAAACATCCTAGAACTGAGCTAACTTTAGAAAAAGCAGACTGTTTTAAAATATATGTTTTGACAACCTAGTTTGATGTTTTTCTTCATAATCTATAACTAGTGCAGCTTTCCAGCCACAATGTTCAGTACCATCCATCGGGGGGAGGAACGAGGAGAGCAGAGTGATTGGATGGGCGGGGAGGGCAGTGGATGGAGTGTGGAGAGGAGAGGAGAGTCATCAGGGTGGTGGGGGAGCTGGGCAGCTGGGAGGAGATCGGCAGGTGGGGGGGGAGAGCCGGGGGGGGGGACGCACCAGGGAACCGTGAGAGCAGATAAGGGTGGGAAGAAAAGGGAGACACCAGGGACGCCAAGACTCACACTGTTCATCCTGCATGTTTTCTAAATGAAAAAGCTTAATACGTTCAGATATTATTTCAGTAATTAATTTCCTTGTGATTTTCAATGCATTAGGTTGCATCTGATGTCAATGAGAATATTTGATGCCTTTGAGCACATGTGATGCCTTTAAGTGCTTAATTTTGATGTCTCTAAGGCCTTTGCTGATGCCTTTGAGTGCTTTTGAGCACTTAATTTTGATACCTTCTAGCACTTTTCGCATTCAAGCACCTTTGAACACATTTGATGTCAAAGATAGCAAAACGGGACTGCACAAAAAACCCCTTCCAATTTAGAACATTTGATTTCACATGATCGCTGATCATTTTTGAGCACATTGAATGCATTTGAACGCAAAAATGATGCCAAAATTTTCTGGTGGGGACAGATGGCTATTAAACAAAGCATGGTCACAGGAGGAGCCTTATCCTTAGAATAGCCTTGGTCTTCCTTCACTGTCCTATATTTTTCTAGCCGTTAAAATTGTTGGATGGAAAATCATTGTTGGTGCACAGCAAAAAGAAGCCTGCAACTGCCATTCCACAGAGGGCAGAAGAAACCGCTCGGAAATCCCTTGCATAAAATGTTCTCAATCATCCTAGTACAGGCAAGAAATGCTTGTTGCAGTTTTGATCCCAAAGCATCTTGCACCAATCAGAGAATTTATGAGGCACATACTATTATGGTTTGTGTCATTGCAGATGTCACTGGTGTTGCTATGACAACACTTTCTTTGTAAGCAACAGAATTATGCTTCACTTCTGTCCCCAACTACTGCAGTATGATCAGTAATGCTGGAACATGACTCAGAAAGTGCCTGGCCCTGTAACATCAACAACACTTGCTGCTCCTCAGCTTTGAACTGTGTCTCACCTGAAATTCCTCTACAAACTCACTAACTAAACTCCCAGAATGCAGGTACCTATACAAGTGTTTAGAATATGCGGTGCTTAAGCTGCAGGATATTGTGATTTGTGGTTATATTGGTAGGTACCAGTTCCTAACTCATTTTGTTCCTCCCTTTCTGTGAAGAGAACAAATTTTCACAGGTATAACTTCAATTGACCAGAATACTGCGGCTGCCTTCAGTGTGTGTGCCTGCATGAATGACAATTAGTGGGACAGTATAGAAGTTGAGCATTATGATAGTCATTAGATTCGTTGCATTCTTTCTTTGCCTATGGTTCCTAATGTGGCACCCTTAAAGAGTGTGCATCCATTCATGATGAGTAAACAGCATCTTGTCCTGCTGGTTAAATAGCAATGTTTACAGATTATAAGGATATAATGCATTGAGGAGCTAAAGGATTATCATCCGTTGGGCATACTGAATAGGGTATTGAAGACTAGCATCCAGTATCAGCACCAGGATGCACCTGTTTTCCAGAGTCAGGGAAAGATTCACTTATATAAAAATAGTATATGGCATGTCACTATTGGCACATATTGGATACCTGTCAGAGCAGAGGGTCAGGCAGAAGGAGTGGTAGTGGCTGGCTGACAGCAGTGCCAGCATGAGGATCCCAAAGCACCTATAGCAAGTGGATTAATCAGGTCAGAAGCTGTGTCTAGACCCCACATGGACCACACATCTGATGACGCCCACTCTCTCCATCTCACTGTGTACTACTGGCTCACTGAATGCCTGCTGGCCCTGAGAAAATTTCTGAGGTGTGACTTAGGGGAGGATAAAATAATTATAAAACACAAACAGAAAACTTTCTATTCTGCACAAGGCTGCACTAGGCTCAGCATCCCCATCTAATTCAGAGCAAAAAAAAAATCTAAACGCATTTCTCCAGTTTCACCATGTATAGGAACTGCAGCATCTTTCCTTGAAAAGCTTGAGAGGTCAGGGGCACAGCAGTAAGAGAATAATTTACTCTAATGATTTTTCCTCATTTTTAAAGAAATTAAAACCTATCTACGGTTATGAAAGAGGCCAAGGATTGGGCCTTTACACTTCATATTGTTTACTGATTGTATCAATTAACCTATTCAGAAAACAAATATGTACAGAACTCCTCAGAGATAGCATGAAATTACCAAAAAAGGTTATCCATTGTCTAGACCACCATTTATATTTTTCTTAATAATTTAAAACACTGAAGTCCAAATTTGGAACTCTGGCAATAAAGAGGTTGACCAGGCGGGCTTCTGAAAACACATGAAACCTCATCCATGGGCGGGATGAGGTTTCATGAGGGTATTAAAATTTTTATAAAATGTTTAAATAAAAGAAATTAACTTGTCCCAGCTCATGTGACGGTGGCACATGAGTGGACATGTCAGCAATTTTTGTCCTGTTCTTTATTGACACTTTCAAACCTGAGCCGATCTCCCTGAGGCAGCACTTTGCCTCAGGGAGATCTGTGCGGTCTTATGCGTGCATGCGCGAATGAGCACACACCCGGCTTAGGGAATCCCCCCCCCCCCCCACCACCCGCACATGGAGCGCAAGCGCTCCCTGGTAGATGTCACGCAGGGCAGGCCTTAATTGGCTAGCCCACATAAAATGGCGGCGCACCCCCAACTGGAGACACCGATCAGGAAGCGTCCACTCATGCCTGTTCCCGCATAACCCCCCGCCAAATAGGGGGAAGAGCCTGCCCATAATGCTAGTTTCAGTCCTAATGATAATGAAACTATTGTTGATTGTCATAAAAACCCATCAGGTTCACCAGGGAAGGCCTACATGTGACTCCAGACCCCACAGCAATGTTCATGGAAAATTAGGGATGGACAACACCAGCCTGACACCCACATCCCATAAAAGAAAAAAGATCCAATGGAAGTCTTTTCCCCCCCTCTTTGAATAGGAGACCAACATGCAGATAATACGGGCAGGAACCTTAGCTCGTAGCAGCACACTTATGCTGAGGTACAGGAAATCCAGTGTAACAGCTGCTCTTAAAGGACTGGAGCTTGCCTTTAAAGGGATATTTGTAGGAAATTCATCTAAACATAACACACTAGAAACATTTGGCAACATGCTTCTTTGATGATGAGGAGCTGGAGGTTGTAATGCAGAAGGTACATCAAAGTAGGATGGTGCTATTTAAAGCCTAACCCTTTTGTAAAAGCACAGATGCAAGTCTGCATTGAAGGAAGTTACTGATCAAGTCCTGCAAGTCTTCCATACCTGGCTTCACATTGATGACATTTGATGGTATCGGGAGCATGATGAAACTCTTCCTCAATTTTTCCAGATACTTAACTGTAGGGCCCCATAAAGCATGACACACACTTTAGTTTCAAACGTCTGGAAGATACTAAATCAAACATTGCACAGACATGATCGTTGAACCAAAGCTAGGTAGCACATTTTCTAATCAGTGGAGGCTGAGAAACTGCCAGCAGTCGCTTAGCTTGTTAGAAGGTTCCTCAGTGTGATCAGCACCATGGATGCAAAGGTTGGGCTTGGTCTCCTTGTATAATGGAAATGGTTTCCCCTGAAACCCTGGCACATGTGAAGGGTCTATATATGCAGACTATAGGTAAAGTGGATGCAGATCAAATACATCAGGCGTTGTTGCACCTACATTTGCTGGCCATTTATCAACTATTTTTCTTGATCTAAATCATGTAGTATGACCAGAACTCTAAAAGAAATGTCCACCCTTGCCACTTTATACAATGCAATTTAACTGCCAGCAACAATAAAGTATAATGACAAAAAGCACTGGGAAGGATTGCCCAGCAAGGCTAAGATTGGTCAAGGTTTTATAGAAATTACAGAAAAAAATACAATCCATAAATGGTGAAATGTGCAGGTTCATTATAATGAAGTAGGCCTCATAATGTTAGTGTCAGCGATGAGAGATTGGCACTCATCTGCTAAATTCCCATATGAGGTTCAAGTTGAAGCTTAGGTGTTGCAAAACATGGTGCATGGAGAATGGAGCTATAATCATGTTCCTATCAGCAACCACTGGACCACTAGCAGAACTATCCAAAAGTGGCCCTGAAAGGATGATTAGCCTCATGAATGAGCTGTCGAATTCAGCTCAATGCTTCACAATCTGGAACTTGCATTCTGAAACTTTTGTTTCAACTACCTTTTTGAAGGTAAACAAGTTTTCACTTTCTGGGATACTGTTATTGTGGACCAATAATCTTCATTGCCAACATTCAATCATCCCCAAGTTTTCAGCCTTTTAATTTCCAGCCCTACTGGAAGTTTCTTGATGTAATTATTGCACACGACAGAATTATGGGCAGGATTTTTCCTATGGTGCCCAGGCTGGGCGGGAGTGGGCGCGAAGCTGATCGCTGCCTGTGAACAGCTCCACGCCGCTATTTTACGCAGGCGGGCCAATTAAGGCCCGCCCAGTGTAATACGCAGCCATTAGTGCTCAGCACTACCTGTGCAGGTGGGGGGAGGAGGGAGTATCAGGGCCAGCGAAGATGGCAGCAATCTCCCTGAGGCACGGAGCTGCTTCCGGGAGATTAAATGAACATTCAAATAATTAAAGAAATGATTTAAAAATTTATTTAAACATGTCCCCTCATGTGACTTATCAAAATTTATTTATTTAACGAAAGCTTCAAGAAACCTCATCCCGCTCGAGGATGAGATTTCCTGAAAATCGTGAACACCACTCGGGCTTTTTGCCTGCCCGCCAAATCTAAGGTTGGACAGGCAACATTCACAAGTGCTTCAATTAATTTCTTCACGGCCTTAATAGACTCCGGCGCGTGCCCGCCGAACGAAATATCACAATGGCACGCGATGACATCAGGACGCATGCCCAACATCATCTCACATCATTTTACACGTCGGCATGCTGGGCCCGACCCCATACGCTGGCCGGAAAATTCTGCGCCAGGTTCACTTACGAAGCAGCAGTTTTATCTGTTCAAAAATAACACTGCTACACCTTTTTTTCACAACCTTCACAAGTAAATAGGACTAGTCTGCGTATTTCTATTCTTTTTATTCTTTCATGGGATGTGAATGTCGCTGGCTAGGTCAGCATTTATTACCCATCCCTAACTGCCCTTGAGGAAGTGGTGGTGAGCAGCTTTTTAAACCGCTGCAGTCCATGTGGGGCAAGCACGTGCACAGTGCTTCTGGGAAGGGGGTTTCAGGATGTTAATGAAGGAAATGGTGAAATAGTTTCAAAGCAGGAAGGTGTGTGGCTTGGAGAGGAACTTGCAGGTGCTGGTGTTCCCATGCAACTGCTGCCCTTGTCCTTCTAGGTGAAAGAAATTTCTAGTTTGGAAGGTGCTGCCGAAGGAGCATTGGTGAGATGCTGCAGTGCATCTTGTAGTTGGTACAAACAGCTCCCACTGTGCATCAGTGGAGGGGTTGAATGTTTAAGTTGATGGCTGGGGTGCTGATCAAGTGGGCTACTTTGTCCTGGATGATGTTGACCTTCTTGAGTGTTGTTGGAGCCGCACTCATCAAGGCAAATGGAAAGTATTCCATCATACTCCTGACTAGTGCCCTGTAGATGGTGGACATGGTTTGGGGAGCCAGGAGGTGAGTTACATGCCACAGAATTCCCAGCTTCTGACCTGCTATTGTAGCCACAGTATTTATATGGCTAGTCAAGTTCAGTTTCTGGTCAATGGTAACTCCTAGGCTGTTGCTGGTGGGGATAATGCCATTGAATGGTGAGATGTTAGATTCTCTCTTGTTGGAGGTGGTCATTGCCTGGCACTTGTGTGGCACAAATATTAACTTTCCACTTATCCCAAGCCTGAATGTTGTCCAGGTCTTTCTGCATATTGGTATGGACTGCTTCAGTATCTCAGGAGTGGCGAATCTGAACATTGTACCATCATCAGCGAACTTCCCCACTTCTGGCTTTATGATGGAAGGAAGGTCATTGATGAAACAACTGAAGATGGTTGGGCCTAGAACACTATCCTGAGGAACTCTTGCAGTAATGTCCTGGGACTGAGATAATTGGCCTCCAACAACCACAACCATCTTCCTTTGTGCCAGATAAGTCTCTAACCATAACAGATATTCATCCCTGATTCCCACTGATTTCAATTTTGTTAGGGCTCCTTGACCATACACTCAGTCAAGTGCTCTCTTGATGTGAAGAGCCGTCACTCTCATCTTCCCTCTTGAGTTCAGCTCTTTTGTCCAAGTTTTAATGAAGTCAGGAGCTGAGTGGCCCTAGCAGAACCCAAACTGAGCATCATTGAGCAGGTTATGTAAGTGCCACTTGACAGCACTGTTCATGACAACTTCCATCACTTTGCTGATGATCGAGCGTAGGCTGATGGAGTGATAATTGGCCGGTTTGGATTTCTCATGCTTTTTGTGGACAGAACATACCTAGGCAATTTTCCATATTGTCGGGTAGATGCCAGCTTGGCTAGGGGCACAGCTAGTTCTGGAGCGCAAGTCTTCAGTACAATTGCAGGATGTTGTCAGGGCTCATAGCCTTTTTTTTATTCATTTATGGGATGTGATGTCACTGGCTAGGCCAGCATTTATTGCCCATCCCTAATTGCCCCTGAGAAGGTGATGATGAGCTGCCTTCTTGAACCGCTGCAGTCCATAGGCAGTTAGGGAGGGAGTCCCAGGATTTTAACCCAGTGACAATGGAGGAATGGTGATATATTTCCAAGTCAGGATGGTGAGTGACTTGGAGGGGAACTTCCAGGTGGTGATGTTCCAATCTATCTGCTGCCCTTGTCCTTCTAGATGATGGTGGTTGTGGGTTGGAAGTTGCTGTCTACAGAGCCCTGGGGAGTTCCTGCAGTGCATCTTGTAGATGGTACACTGTGTGTCAGTGGTGGATGGAGTGAATGTTTGTGGATAGGGTGCCAATAAGCAGGCTGCTTTGTCCTGGATAGTGTCAAGCTTCTTGAATGTTTTTGGGGCTGCACTCATCCAGCCAAGTGGGGAGTATTCCATCACACTCCTGACAATTGCCTTGTAGATGGTGGACAGGCTTTGGGGAGTCAGGAGGTGAATTACTCACCACGGCATTCCTAGCCTCTGACCTGTTATATCCAGTACCTTCAGTCATTTCTTGATAACATATGGGCCAGGATTTTCCCGTCAGTGAGCAGGGGGTGGGGCCCGCTCGCCGACACGTAAAATGACACGCAGTGATGTTGGGTGGAGCTCCTGACGTCACTGCGCCCCATTTAAATTTTCAGGTAGGTGGGGGTGGAGGAAAATCAGTTGTGCACCTGCTGACCTGTCAATGGCCAATTGAGGCCATTGACAGAGTCATTTAAGTAATTAATGGACCTGCCCGTCCAACCTTAAAGAGCCCTGGCGGGCATTAGAAAAAGTATGAAACCTTATCCATGGGCGGGATGAGGTTTCATGTAGGTTTTAAAAAATGTAATTAAAGTTTTTTTTAAAAGTTATGGACATGCCCCAACTCATGTGACAGTGTCACATGAAGGGACATATCAGGGAATTTTTTTTTTTCTATTTTTAATATTTTTTTACTGTGTGTTGCTTCAGGGAGATGACTGCGCTCTTTCTTGCACATGCGCGAAAGAGCGCACTCTTGGGTTTAGGGAATCCCCTCCCCCCGCCCACACAGGGAACGCACAGCACTTCCGTGCGGACGTCACGTTGGGCAGGCCTTAACTGGCCCACCCACATAAGATGGCAGCAGACCCCGGACTGGGGGCACCAATCGGAGGCACGCCTCTGCACACCCGCTCTTCAACTTCCCCCCAAACGGGGGGAAAATCCTGGCTATGGAGTGAATCAAATTGGCTGAATATTGGCAACTGTGATGCTGGGGACCTCAGGAGGAGGCCAAGATCCACCTGGCACTGCTGGCTGAAGATGGTTGCAAATTGTCAGCCTTGTCTTTTGCACTAATGTGCTGGGCTCCCCTATCATTGAGGATGGGGATATTTGTGGAGCTTTCTCCTCTGCTTAGTTGTTTAATTGCCCACCACCATTCATGACTGGGTGCGGCAGGACTGCAGAGCTTTCATCTGATCTGTTAATTGTGGGATCGCGTAGCTCTGACTATCTAATGCTAAATATTTAAGAATTTGTCACAATTTTACAAAATTGCTCTGTTGACAGAACCATATCCAACAGGAATGTCCAACAGAAATTTGGGCAAATGTCCCTCATATTTTTCCATCCATTTATTTAGGTATCAATCTCGGCTCAGTGGTAGCACATTTGCCATTAGATCAGGAGGTTATGGGTTCATGTCCCACACAAGAGACTTAAGCACATAATCTAGTCTGATGCTCAATTGCAGTACTGAGGCAGTTTTGCACTGTTGGAGGTGCTGTGATTCAGATGAGACATTAAACTGAAGCTCTCTCTGCCCTCTCTGATGGAAGTAAAAGATGCCATGGCACTCTTTGAAGAACAGTAGAAGTGTGTTCTCCCTGGTGTTCTGGCTAACACTTATCCTTCAAACAATGTCAGATAATCTGACATTGCTGTTTGGAGACCTTGATGTGTGTAATTTGGTTGCTGCACTTCCTTACAACATTGCCCACACTACAAGGCTACATTAATGGCAGTAAAGTGCACATCCTGAGGCTGGGAGAGGAACTATTTCAATGCAATAACTTTCATTCACAAGGGGTGGAATATTGTGAAGGTGACAGAGGTCTTGGTCGCTGGCTGGAGAGCTGCGAGACCCCTGTGTTTCTTCTTTCCCTAAAGGGCCACTGCATCTTGTACCACTCAGGCACTTAACAGGCCAGCAGTGGGTCTCCCCCCCCGGAAACAAGGACCCCAAAGGCAGAAGTCCCGCCTGCAGACAGTTGCCGGTCAATCAGAGGCCAGCAGCTCTTATGTATTCAGCAGCAGCACTGGGGAGGTGGTGGTCTGAGGCCTTAGATCGAGGAGGGACCCAGGCCACTAGGTGGGTGATAGTTACAGGGAGGGTGGGGTCGCAGGCTGGAGGTGGTGGGGGAGGGGTGATCGACAGCAACGGTAGGGAGGTGGCTTTCAGCACTTGCCAGGTCCCTCGGTCAGGCACTGAGTGCTGAATGCCTGTGAACGAGGGATCCCCCCCATCTCCACAGCTCACCCACCCCTACTCCCTGGGAGCCCGCAAGCAAACATGCCAGGGTTTATTTGTTGTGCTCCCCCATGGTGGGCCCCTGCCCTGCGCTAGGTTAATACCAGCTGGATGAGGTCCTTTAGTGGGCATTAACTGGCCACTTAAGAGCCTTAACAAAAACAGAATTACCTGGAAAAACTCAGCAGGTCTGGCAGCATCGGCAGAGAGGAAAAGAGTTGATGTTTTGAGCCCTCATGACCCTTGCACAGAACCTTAAGAGCCTTAATTGGTAAGGGCTTCACAGGCTTTCCTGCCACAGACTTAATCAGGTTGGAGCGAGAAGATGTCGAGATCCCCACCTGTCACCCTCCTACCCAATTAAATACCCAGGGCGATCAAATTCCCCCATGGGGGAGAGCACAAGATTCCACCCAAGAAATGGGTTGTCGTATAATTGCCTCTAATGTTTATGTAGAATTGAAACTTTGAACCTTTCCCGCTGCCCCTGAGGAGGTGCCAGTGTCTAATTTGCATTTGCCTGTATTGAAATGATTAAGATCAGGATGTGCCCAAGAAATCACAGACATAGGCCCACATCACTGCAAGATGCAGCGTACTGCAACTTCCCAGAGAGTGAATCTTGAACAAATCGCAGTTAGGGATTTAGCCCCAGACAAAAGGTTAGTGGGTAACATTCCACTGGGCAACAGAATAGATCTGAATTGTCCATTAGTTTAAGTGAAATTAAAATTACTGTGTGATTGTGGTTTGCACAAAGTTAGAAAACACCAAGGTTAAGCGTGTGATTTTTAAGCAGAGCAAACCTCACCAACCAAAAGCAAGTATTGGAAAATCGTAGGCTCCCTGCCATTAGAATATATTTGGAAAATTCAGAACTTGCATTTCTTTCATTTTCCTATTTATCCATATTAAATGATCACTCTATAAAATTCCCAGCATTTACATATACCACACTCCTTCTGAAATAGTGCACTGGCTAGCTAAACATTGCGCATACAGCTCAAGAAAGATATCAGTAGAATGATTTGCATTGTGCATGAAACGATTGAAAACCACGATACAAACAACTTTAATTTGAAGTAATAAAAACAAAAATCTGCGGATGCTGGAAATCCAAAACAAAAACAGAATTACCTGGAAAAACTCAGAAGGTCTGGCAGCATCGGCGGAGAAGAAAAGAGTTAACATTTCGAGTCCTCATGATCCTTCAACAGAACTGATTTTTCTTTACAAGGAGAGGGGTGAAATATAAGCTGGTTTAAGGTGGGGGGGGGGGGCGGTGCGTGGGGGGAGAGAGAGAGAGAGAAGTGGAGGGGGGGTGTTGTTGTAGGGACAAGCAAGCAGTGACAGGAGCAGACCATCAAAAGATGTCACAGACAAAAGAACAAAAGAACACGGAGATATTGAAGTTGGTGATGTTATCTAAACGAATGTGCTAATTAAGAATGGATGGTAGGACACTCAAGGTATAGCTCTAGTGGGGGTGGAGGGGCATAAAAGATTTAAAAATAATGGAAATAGGTGGGAAAAGAAAAATCTATATAAATTATTGGAAAAAAACAAAAGGAAGGGGGAAGAAACAGAAAGGGGGTGGGGATGGAGGAGGGAGCTCAAGATCTAAAGTTGTTGAATTCAATATTCAGTCCAGAAGGCTGTAAAGTGCCTAGTCGGAGGATGAGGTGCTGTTCCTCCAGTTTGCGTTGGGAAAATTCCCTGAAACAATGCAGCAAGCCAAGGACAGACATATGGGCAAGAGAGCAGGGTGGAGTGTTAAAATGGCAAGCGACAGGGAGGTTTGGGTCATTCTTGCGGACAGACCTCAGGTGTTCTGCAAAGCGGTCGCCCAGTTTACGTTTGGTCTCTCCAATGTAGAGGAGACCGCATTGGGAGCAACGAATACAGTAGACTAAGTTGAGGGAAATGCAAGTGAAATGCTGCTTCACTTGAAAGGAGTGTTTGGGCCCTTGGGCGGTGAGGAGAGAGGAAGTGAAGGGGCAGGTGTTACATCTTTTGCGTGGGCATGGGGAGGTGCCATAGGTGGGGGTTGAGGAGTAGGGAGTGATGGAGGAGTGGACCAGGGTGTCCCGGAGGGAACGATCCCTACAGAATGCCGACAGGGGGGATGAAGGGAAGATGTGTTTGGTGGTGGCATCATGCTGGAGTTGGCGGAAATGGTGGAGGATGATCCTTTGAATGCGGAGGCTGGTGGGGTGATAAGTGAGGACAAGGGGGACCCTATCATGTTTCTGGGAGGGAGGAGAAGGCATGAGGGCGGATGCGCAGGAGATGGGCCGGACACGGTTGAGGGCTCTGTCAACGACCGTGGGTAGAAAACCTCGGTTAAGGAAGAAGGAGGACATGTCAGAGGAACTGTTTTTGAAGGTAGCATCATCAGAACAGATGCGACAGAGGCGAAGGAACTGAGAGAATGGGATGGCGTCCTTACAGGAAGCGGGGTGTGAGGAGCTGTAGTCGAGGTAGCTGTGGGAGTCGGTAGGCTTGTAATGGATATTGGTGGACAGTCTATCACCGGAGATTGAGATAGAGAGGTCAAGGAAGGGAAGGGAAGTGTCAGAGATGGACCACGTGAAAATGATGGAGGGGTGGAGATTGGAAGCAAAATTAATAAATTTTTCCAAGTCCCGACGAGAGCATGAAGCGGCACCGAAGTAATCATCGATGTACCGGAGAAAGAGTTATGGAAGGGGGCCGGAGTAGGACTGGAACAAGGAATGTTCCACATACCCCATAAAAAGACAGGCATAGCTGGGGCCCATGTGGGTACCCATAGCCACACCTTTTATTTGGAGGAAGTGAGAGGAGTTGAAGGAGAAATTGTTCAGTGTGAGAACAAGTTCAGCCAGACGGAGGAGAGTAGTGGTGGATGGGGATTGTTCGGGCCTCTGCTCGAGGAAGAAGCTAAGGGCCCTCAGACCATCCTGGTGGGGGATGGAGGTGTAGAGGGATTGGACGTCCATGGTGAAGAGGAAGTGGTTGGGGCCAGGGAACTGGAAATTGTTGATGTGACGTAAGGTGTCAGAGGAATCACGGACGTAGGTGGGAAGGGACTGGACAAGGGGAGAGAGAAGGGAGTCAAGATAATGAGAAATGAGTTCCATGGGGCAGGAGCAAGCTGACACGATCGGTCTACCGGGACAGTTCTGTTTGTGGATTTTAGGTAGGAGGTAGAAGGGGGCCGTCCGAGGTGGGCAACTATCAGGTTGAAGCTGTGGGAGGAAGATCCTCAGAGGAGATGAGGTCAGTGACAGTCCTGGAAACAATGGCTTGATGTTCAGTGGTGGGGTCATGGTACAGGGAGAGGTAGGAGGAAGTGTCTGCGAGTTGACGCTCAGCCTCCATGAGGTAGAGGTCAGTGCGCCAGACAACAACAGCACCACCCTTGTCAGCGGGTTTGATGAAAATGTCAGGGTTGGACCTGAGAGAACGGAGTGCAGTAAGTTCAGAGAGAGAGAGAGATTAGAATGATTGAGAGGAGCAGAGAAATTGAGACGACTAATGTCGCGCCGACAGTTCTCAATGAAAAGATCAAGACAAGGTAAGAATCCAGAGGGAGGGGTCCAGGTGGAGGGAGAATATTGGAGGTGGGTAAAAGGATCCATTGAACAGAGAGAGGACTCCTGCCCAAAGAAGTGAGCCCGGAGACAAAGATGGTGGAAGAAGAGTTCAGCATCGTGCCGAGCCCGAAATTCATTGAGATGAGGGTGTAAGGGTATGAAACTAAGTCCTTTGCTAAGCACTGAACGTTCAGCGTCGGAGAGGGGAAGGTCAGGGGGTATAGTGAATACATGGCTGGGGCTGGGATTGGAAGACGGGGTGGGGACGGAGGGACAGGCAGGGGTGGAGGGTCCTAGATGGGTGTTGGTGTCGATGAGTTGTTGGAGCAATTTGATTTTTTGAAACCTAATTTAATTTGAAATCTAGATTACATTTCTAACCCCAAGAAAAATCCCCTCTGAACCAGAGAGCTGCTGATAATGTTAGCAGTGCTTTAAATGGATTGCTAATTGAAACTCACAGCTTCAATCGTGCCCCTCCTTTCTTCGTTTCGGTCCTTTCCCCTACTGAAGGTAGTATTCATGTTAAAACATGGAGGAATAACATTTTACTTCCAAACTTTCGGCTGGGGATTATACTTGTAGGTGTGTGTTAGGAAATTGAAGCTACTGGTGCTTCCCCAGCTTTGACTCATGCTCCCTTTGAGTGCATCTTCCCTGCTGGAGACACAAGGTGGGGGGGAGGGAACATTCTGTCCCGCCAAGGTTGAGAATGATAGTGGATGGGCGGGAACAGTGGTAGATGGGGCCCAAAAATACCAGCACTAATCAGCCTACCATCTAGTTTGCCGACCATGTTCCTGGTATCGGCCATTTTGTCTGGGATGGGTTCGGGGCCCCCAGTTTTGCCCATCTATATGAGGTGGGCAACTAAATAGGCTCACGAGGAGCCTAGTTAACACTATTTAATGGAGGCTGACTGGGATTTTCCAGTCAGCATCTAATTTCCTGATACAACGTGGATCAATTTAATTGTCAGGACTAGGGGAGCAACCAGCAGCAAGCTGGAGGGCCAGAGCTCCAGGCAGACCTACAGGCCCTCTCTGCCTGCCTGAGTGTGGGTGCAGCCAAAGGCTCCCTTATCGAGGAATTTCCACCATACCCCCTCCCCACAACACCCCCACCCACCACAGGAATGGCAAGGCTGGTTTTTCTATTGCTTAATTACATGTTTAAAGAAGTTGTTGAGAGGGCACCTTCGCATTGAAGTATCCTCTCATTTACATATCCTTTGCTGCAGCCGGCTGCTCCTCCAAAGCTGGAGGGCCTCTGATTGCCTCTCCTGCTTTGCAAGCCTTCCTGCCACCCTTAATTGGACAGGGAACCCGTCCCCATGCCAATTAAGGGGGCACCAAAGTCAAAATTCCAACATGTGACTGGTTCACCACGGGGCAGATTCAGGATTCGGGAATAGTCTCGGCTCCCGTTTCCCACTCCCAAAGCAAAAATTCAGATAGAGGTTCCAGAATTATGCCAATGCTTCCAAGGGTACTGTCAGGTTTATGTTACCTATGGCAGCATATTGAAAGATATGAGTGTTTTGCTATATTGTCCTCTCTGCTGGGGAGGTGTCATTAAAGTTAGCTGAATCATGGCTGCCTGCAGTTGACCATGTGTTAGTTTTACTCAGTGCCATACATAACACCAATCAGCTCAGCTCTTGATACAATAATATGGAAGGTGAGTGTCAGTAAAGGCTATTTGACCAAAGGAGCATCACAATCAAGGTTACTCCTGTCCTCACCAAATTCACAAACAGGCTGTTTCGAGCAGGCGTCTGGTAATTGCAGGAGCTCCTGCTTTCAACCATGCTAATGCAGCCAACAGCTGAAAGTCTAGTTGTCCTTCCCCATCCAGCTGTAAGTCAAAAATTCTACAATAAATTGTTCTCTCATTTACCATTTCAGCTCTGTACCTCACAAGTTCCTGGGCTTAGCATCTTGAAACATAGGAACAGGAACAGTCAATCAGCTCCTCAAGCCTGTTCCACCATTCAATAAGATCATGGTTGATCTGTATTCTAACTCCATCCGCCCACCTTGACACCATATCCCTTAATACTTTTGGCTAGATCACAGATGTAATATTATTAATGGAATTAGCATCTACTGGCATTTGTGGGAGAGATGTCTACCATCCTTCATATGAAGAAATCTTCCCTTCTTTCTCCTAAAAAAACAGGCTTTGATTTTAAGGTTATGTCCCCTTGTCCTAGATTCCCCAACCGGTGGAAAAAAATTCTTTCTATCTACCGTACCAATTCCTTTCAAAATTCTAAATCCCTTTTTCACATCACTCTTTAACTGTTATTATTCTAGGGAATACAAGCCCAGTTGCAATGGGAGAGTGCAGAGGAGGCAGATGCAATCGTGGCTTTCAAAGGGGATTTGGATAAGCACTTGTAGACAAAAAAAAATCCAGGAGTAGGGGAAAGGGCAAGGGATGGCCACCTTCTCTACTGTAACCATTCTGTGATTTTACTCTGATCCTAGTTTATGTAATATTTCCTCATAATCTAACTCTTGAAGCCCTGCTAACATTAGGGTGAACCTATGCTGCACTCCTTCCAAAACCAATGTATCTTTTCTAAGGTGGGTTGCCCAGAACTGTTCTATCCCTCTCATTATTAAAGGTTAACATTCCATTAACCTTTTAGATTATTTACGAAAGGAGCGTTTCTTTGTTGTTAAAATGACACATTTAATTAATGAATACAATAATCCTTGAGGAGAATGTTCCCTCCTCGATACTACTCGCAAATATATATGCACAATGTTTTAACACATACAAACTGACCAAAAACTACTGCATCTACTACTAAATCTGTTTCACAATATTCATGTGCTAAAGTATAAATTATTCTGAAAATTATTTTTAAAACTCCTATAGCTACAATGATGACAAAATATGTACCAACCAAGATTACCCAATAATGACTTTCTCAAGATCCCAAGCACTGAATGAGTTAGTCATCGTAAAACCCCTGTGATTTACTTGCTACAGGAACGCACACACAGACACACTATATATATTTACACATATTTTATAATAAGATGTCTACCTTAGACAATCTTATCAAGAGAGTATCAGAAATGGAAAAAACGTGCAACAAAAAAGCTGGGCGAATAAACTTGCTAGTAAAATGAAACGGAGATAGTGAGGTACTAACCTTTCATGTTCTGTAATTATATTCTATCTGCAGTAAACGCCTGTTGCATCTCTGCATCAAAAAATACTTTCTTGGAAAGTTAAGCAGACAAGAACTTCCTGTAATACAGCAAAGGTTTAGGATAACAGTGCAATGAACAAAGGCACACGTAGATGCAGACATTCAATTTGTTGCAAAAAAAAACTGAACGAAGAGTCTGTAACTATAGATTTAAACATGCATCGTTTTATTTATATACATATTAAAAGATTAAAGCCCGTTTTGGATTTTTTAAAAACACACCATGATTACAGTTACCTTGTTTTCAGCTAAGTTTCCTTCATGAAAACATGTCTGGGAAACGCAGACTCCAACTAAAATTTTCTACTAATCTTCCTGGTTCTGGTGCCTGAATAAACATTCTCACTGAAAAAAAAAGGCTGGACATTTTTTGCCTGGCGACATGTTTCACGTTTGGAGAACCGTGACCTTGGCTCATTTTAATCAAACCATTTTCAGAGACGTAGCGACCATGTTGTCAGTCTGCAGGGTAACCACAGCTGGGCGATGATAATTGCTACCAAATGTCTTTGAGATGAGAGAAAAAATGACTTTGCATTGACAAATGTGCAGATCAGAGCTGGAAAATGTGAAGAAGTTAGCTACACGTTCCCTTTAACCACATTGGGGGAAAAGTACAACAACAAATAGAGAGCACCGCAGCTGTAGAAGCATGTGCGAATGTAGAAAGCCCATCCCTGAAAAACTAACCTAAAATGAAAAAAAAAACAAATCCTTTTCAATTACTGGTTCTCCCAATTCATTAAACTACGTTGAATATAATACTTCTCCATATTTCCAGCAACTCGTGCAAAAATCAGAAATGATCATGGTCAGGATGTACATTTCTACCAATGATTTAATCTCAGATAATAATTTCTCTGCTGTTTTTGAGTCACATAAACACAAGACGCCAAATGAAGGGAAGTATGTGACAGCTAGAAACCAAAAGCCCTTGCTGTTTGAGAATGACTGCCCTGGTTGCTCCGGCAGCTTGTAGCCTGTGTCGTGTTGCCCACTGCTGGATCCACGCAGCATTTGCACCGATCGCCTGGATTCCAGTCGTTCGGGGTTTTTTTTCACCTCGGGAGAAGACAGTCTATGTAGATTTTTCCAGAAAGTCCCAGAAAGCTATTCAACATTGCGTATTGGTGACTCAACAGAAATGTAAATGTAACCTTGAGTGGCAGGATAAAAAGGTCCAGGACTGCTGTGCGAAGCGGAGATCAGCAAGCGCAGGGACGGACTTCTGTGCAAGGTATGGGCACAAGAAAGGGTTTGTTTTTACAACTGCTAATGGTTTGGGAGGGGCTGCTACTCTGGTGTTTTGTCAAAAAGGAATAGCTTACTTTAAACAGCAGTAAGTGTTTTATAATTTTTAAATAATCTTATTTGGAAACATATTGATCTAAAATATAGAATATAAAAAAGTATGAACGATCAACAATATAGATTTAGCCCATGATAACACAAAAGTATTACTTGCAACATTTGAAAACGAAATTGAAAATTGTAGCAATTGAACTTTAAAAATAAACAATAATTGGCACAAGCTGGAATATATTGTGGGTGATAAATATGCTGATTTCAATAGAGTGTATCATGTTGTTAGAATAATGTAATGCAAACGACACCCTGTTCAGTCTTGTCAGTCAGACCGGGAGCTGCATTAAACGCGTTCTATCCTAAAGTTTGAAATGTAGAGGTGAGTTGGCAAATCTGACATTAGGTTTGTACTTAAATGCAACTTGAAAGTTATTTTGAGCTATCATTAATATTTAAGGTAAAACTGTAAAAGACATGTACAGATATTCTGATACTGTAATTAGTCTTAAGAGGAGTTTCGCTTCAGTATTAAGGAAATTCCACGCAAGTGTTGCTGATTACTGCTCATTGTTTACTATTGTGTGCATTAATGTACAGGCGATGAAGCTGCTCCACCTTGTGTGGAGGAGTTACTGTCAGTGGGTATAGGCCTTGGGCGCACAAAGACTGCATTATTTTAAAAAAACCACAATCGGACACAAGTTGATGGCCGGCACGGACAAGATGGGCCAAAGCACTTATTTCAGTGCTGTACAACTCCATGACTCCATGCGGAACATTGTTGTTGTCCTCCCAAACCGATATCAGCTTGTAGGTTTATCATTTTGATTCTAGAACATTATCAAAATCTGTTTACAAACTAATCCAATTCAGGCAAACCACACATTCTACCCTCCCAAAACTGCTTTTTAAGTGCAACTTTGAAGATCTAGCAGGACCAGGATGGCTAAATTGGCATATATAAAGGCATAATAAACATGCTACCAAATGAGGGAACTAGAAGGAAGAGTGGCTGTAGCACAGTTGAAAGATAGCTAAGATCCTATGAGACAGTTCCCACAGTTTCAGCTTTTTAAATTGCTGAACATCTGCATCATATGGTGCACATGCTGGATGTAAAGAAGTTGAGCAGATGCTAGCATTGTAGATTTCCTTTTCCCCTGTTACCAAAGAGAAAAAATGTGAAGAAGACATGGGGCAGGGTGGGGTAAGAGGAGAACTGTGTGGTGGTGACTGTCGCTCTTTGCTTAGTGGTTGATCCTCAATTAACCAAAAAGCAGGTTGCTGCCAACGCCTACTCCCACCTTTCACCATTGCCCAGACTTGTGAAGAGGAGCAAAATATAGAAAATTACAGAGTTAAATAAATAAAGTGTAAGTTTTAAACTTTTTTATTGTTATTAATAATAAAATAAGGTTATTTTAGCAATATGATGAAACATGTTAATAGCACACCTATCTCTTTTAAAGACTGGTACTCTGCTTGCTATCATTATAGACGTCAAGGTTATTGCTTTGGATGTTGGCACACAGCCAAACTGCAGTTACTTGTTCCCAGCCTGATGCAGTCTGACTGCATCACAGAGGGAGGGCTTTGAAACAGTAACAGACAAGATAGGCTCATTTTTATGTTTGCCACTACAACTGTTCTGAAGCAAGTTGGGATATTGATGTCGTTGTGTGGTTTGATAGTTTTAAAAAAGATATTTTGTTTTAACTTTAATTCTAAATGTTATAATTTATGATTTTTTTTAACCAAAACAATTGGCTGCGACGGTACTAAGTGCAAACTGGGATCACTTAGCTGTTCGGCTAGCTATCTATAAAATGGTGGCTCCTTATATGTCAGTCCCGCTATCCCAGGAATCAGCCTGGTAAACCTTCACTGCACTCCCTCTATAGCAAGAACATCCTTCCTCAGATAAGGAGACCAAAACTGCACACAATATTCCAGGTGTGGTCTCACCAAAGCCCTGTATAATTGCAGCAAGACATCCCTCCTCCTGTACTCGAATCCTCTGTCTATGGAGGCCAACATACCATTTGCCTTCTTTACCGCCTGCTGCACCTGCCTGCTTACCTTCAGCGACTAGTGTATGAGGACACCCAGGTCTCATTGTACTTTCCCCTCTCTCAATTTATAGCCATTCAGATAATAATTTGCCTACCTGTTTTAACTACCAAAGTGGATAACCTCACATTTACCCACATTATACTACATCTGCCATGCATTTGCCCACTCACTCAGCTTGTCCAAATCACACTGAAGCATCTCTGCATCTTCCTCCCAGCTCACCCGCCCACCCAGTTTTGTGTCATCTGCAAATTTGGACATATTACATTTAGCTCCCTCATCTAAATCATTAATGAATATTGTGAATAGCTGGGGTCCCAGCACCGATCCCTGCGGTACCCCACTAGTCACTGCCTGCCATTTGAAAAAAGACCCGTTTATTCCTACTCTTTGTTTCTTGTCTCCCAACCAGTTTTCTATCCATCTCAATACACTACCCCCAGTCCCATGCGCTTTAATTTTACGTGCTAATCTCTTATGTGGGACTTTGTCGAAAGCCTTCTGAAAGTCCAAATAAACCACATCCACTGGCTCTCCCCCATCAACGCTACTAGTTAATTCTTGAAAAATTCCAGTAGATTTGACAAGCATGATTTTCGAAAATCCATGCTGACTCTGTCCGATTCTGCTACTGTTTTCCAAGTGCTCAGCTATTAAATCTTTTATAATGGATTCTAGAATTTTCCCCACTACCGACGTCAGGCTGACTGGTCTATAATTCCTTGTTTTCTCTCCACCTTCCTTTTTAAATAGTGGGGTTGCATTAGCTACCCTCCAATCTGTAGGGACTGCTCCAGTGTTTATAGAATCTCGGAAAATGACCACCAATGCATCCACTATTTCTAGGGCCACTTCCTAAATACTCTGGGATGTTAATTATCAGGCCCCGGGGATCTATCGGCCTTCAATCCCAACAATTTCTCCAACTCCACTTCCCTACTAATACTGATTTCTTTCAGTTCCTCCCTCTCACTAAACACTGTGTTCCCCAAAATTTCTGGTATGTTATTTGTGTCCTCCTTTGTGAAGACAGAACCAAAGTATGTATTTAGTTGATCAGCCATTTCTTTGTTCCCCATTATAAATTCCCCTGTTTCTGACTGCAAGGGACCTACATTTGTTTTCACCTATCTTTTTCTCTTCACATACCTTTAGAAACTTTTACAGTCAGTTTTTATGTTCCCCACAAGCTTACTCTCGCACTCTATTTTCCCCTTCTTAATCAATCCCTCGGTCCTCCTTTGCTGAATTCTAAAGTACTCTCAATCCTCAGGTCTGTTTTTTTTCTGGCCAATTTGTATGCCTCTTCTTTGGATCTAATACTATCTCTAATTTCCCTTGTAAGCCATGGTTTGACCCCCTTTCCTATTTTACTTTTGCGCCAGACAGGAATAAATAATTGTTGCAGTTCACCCCTGTGCTCTTTGAAAGGGAATCATCATCCCTTTAAGTAATGTTTCCCAATCCATCATAGCCAACTCGCATCTCATACACCGTAGCTTCCTTTATTAAGATTCAGGACCCTAGTCTTAGAATCAACTACGTCATTCTCCATCTTAATGAAGAATTCTATAATATTATGGTCACTCATCCCCAAGGGGCCTCGCACAACTAGATTGCCAATTATTCCTTTCACATTACACAATACCCAGTCTAGAATGGCCTGTTCTCTAGTTGGTTCCTCAATGTATTGGTCCAGAAAACCATCCCGTATACACTTCAGGAATTCTCCTCTACGGTATTGTTACTAATTTGGTTTGCCCAATCTATATGCAGATTAAAGTCACCCATAATTACAGATGTTCCTTTATTGCATGCATTTCTAATTTCTTGTTTAATGTTATTCCCAACATCACCACTACAGTTTGAGGGTCTGTATACAACTCCCGCTAACGTTTTTTTTGCCCATAATGACCAGATTATCTTTGTTTTTGGTGATGTTTGGTTGGGAGATAATCATTGGCCTGAACACCAGGGAGAAATCCCCGGTCCATCTTCAAAAGGTGTTATGGGGTTTTTACATCCACTTGTAAGAGCAGACTGGTCCTCAGTATAACACCTCCGGTCCTTAATATAACACCTCCAAAGGTATAATACACCCTCAGAACACCACAGGAGTATCAGTTTAGAATATGTGCACAAATTCCTGGTGTAAGGCTTGAATCCACAATCTTCTGACTTAAAGGTAAGCAAGTGTTCCCACTGAGCCACAGCTGACACAATTGAGGGAATGTTGTTTCACTTACATTAAGGGACAGAACACGGATATGTTACAAGAACAATCCCATCTAATAAATTGCAGTTATATTGACAGAGGCCTGGTAAGAGTTTCATGAAAAAGGATGACAGTTCTGAAAAATGGATCATTCCTCCCCTCTATTTCATCCTGGGTTGTGAATTGTGTGAGATGTGTGGGGAGCACAAATACTTTTAAAATAAGGGAGTAAAAATGTACATGAATTACTGCTGTATATTTCCAGCGCACAAACATTTAACTCTCTGGAAGTGTATAGTTTTGGAGCATCTTTTCAGTGCAGAGTTAAGGTACTATATATTTATCTGGTGCTATATTTGATGTGGGCGTGCTTGATACTAACACTGGCTGCAAATTTAAAACTACAGCATTGGCATTATTCATAACGGAATTAAAAATCACTAAAGCTCAGAATGTGAATCTTTCTGTTAAATGTGACATTAAAGAGCAATTACTTGTGTGCCTGTGCGACACATTTTTCTGTTAATATAGACATTAACACTTCAAAAATGGAATAAGGTCCGCATTAAAACAAAGTTGACAGTTTGACTATTATTGATGCCAGCAATAATTTTCAGCATCAATAATCGGCTTCCACTAACAAAGGAATTCATAACATTTTACAGCAGAACACACATTAATATTTCAACTTAAAACTAGCCCTAGGCAAGGATTCATTGGATTGATCACCAGAAATTTAAAGCAATGCCCCAAAAACAACAGAATTATGCAAGATGCTTCCTTTCACCTGACAGGGTGTTGTAGCTAGGTCTCTTTTTAATTTGTCAGGGATCAAGAGATGACAAAATATGTATTGGCACTTTAGCTCCAGCCCAATACTATCAGAAATCCAGATGGCATAAAAATAGTTAACTGTTGACTTGTAAAATAATTGTGAATGTCAAATGTCAGAATGCAAGATAGTTTCCTGAGGTAACTCAAAGACAGCAGAGAGTGAGCCACAGAAATGCAATTGCATGCACCATTGAAAAATTGGAAATGGCAGAGACAACTATTATAGCTTCATTAATATAACTGTGTTAATTGTCCATTGAAGCATGGACTGTGACTTTGAGATTATTTTGTTAGGTTTTTACACTACATTGGGATGTTACATTTTCAGAAACAATTTCAGTAAGTATTTTTGGCAAGTTCATTTATCTTAGCTTTCATATTTTTAGGCTTATAATCTTATTAGTACCTGAAGTGTTTTAGTTCCTTTATTTACAATTAGTTACTTTTCTTTCCACCCTGTAAGACTTCTAGGTCAATTTACATTTCAGGCTTTTCCAAGAAATTTGCATTCCGAACTTATAAAGTGTTTCCAGGCATGGATAGGTCCATGTGGGTATCAGACTGATTTGAAGTCCTGCCTTCCCATTTTAGCAGTTGAGTCACTCATCACAGGAGTCTTGTAGCATCAAGGGAGACCTGGGGGTCTTCAGCTTGCAGGAAAATTGACATTTTCAAAAGAAAAATGTATTTTAGATAGATTTATCATTTTAATTCCATAAGAACTTGGAGAGCTTTGAATTAATAAAAATAATTCCCCTTAGATTTTGTTTCCTCTTTCAATAATCAATTAACTTTCATGAAGAATCAAAGCTGAGGGAGACCATTCATTCTGCCTAGCTCACCCATCCATACAAACCTACAGTTACCCGAAATGCAGATTTTAACTGTGACATGAATGGCTGAGTTAGACTATTCCTTTACTAGGGGATGCCCAAGGTGTTTCCAGTACTGGAAATGTTAACCCTTTTTGTGAAGGTTTTTCAACTGATTAGTGAATACCATTGCAAACCTGACACAAACAATTTACTTGTACACAAATCATTATCAAAGTTCCACTTATCCCAAACAAAGTTTGGACACTCATGCTATATTTAAAGCACAGTGTTATATATGCTTTTTCCCCTTAACCACCCTAACCTGGAAGAGAAATCTGCCTTCACTCAATGTGTTAGTAGCATTCATATATTTGGTGGTTGAGTTTGCAACAGACTGTTCAGATTTGGATCATTCATATGCATTATATTAATCGGTAGCGTACGTTTTGAACCCCAGATAGATGCAAGATGGGCAAATGGCACTTTTGTTCATCTCACCTTGGCCTGCCACCTGCTCCACTGGCACCTTCTCTTTTGAGCAACTCATCTCCTTCAACCACTCCCTCATCTCCTCTGAAATCTTCATTATCTGCCACCTACTCAGGAACATTCACGCTTTTATCCTTGGCCATTTCAACCTCCATCTAAGTTCACCTTGCCCTCGCTCATCCTGGTTCACTCCACTCCAGTCCTCCAACCTCCACATAAATTCCGCTGTGCATATTCACGACCAGTCTCTCAACCAAGTCATCTTGCATGATTTCTCCATTTCCATAGTCTGCATCTTTGATAATTTTCTTGTATCCCTCACCACACAGATCTCGCTTAATCCTTCCAACCCCACTGCTTTCTGTTCACTTCCCTTACAATGACACTTTTAAACACCTTACAATCTAGCCTCTGACCCTTTGTTCTCCATTATACTTCTTCAGTTATGGATTTACTCCCTAACAGCTTCACCTCACCTTTGTTGCCCTTTGTACCCAGCAAAACCTCTACTCTGCTGGCACCCTGGTGCTCCACCTGGTGTGGCCCCCATCTTTACTCCATTCAATCCAACAGTTGCCAACTTGAATATGTACATAGTGCACAACTGGTTTAGCCATTCATTACTATATCTGGCATGACCACACCATGCAATCTTCGGCCCTGCTGTACCTAGCCAGAACTGCTCACTACTCCAGGATCATCCTAGAATACAAAGTTTTTAAAGAGGGTAGAGGAACAGAGAGACCTGGGGGAGAGGGTGTCCCCAATCTTTGAAGCTGGTAACAAGCTGATAAAGCTGTTAGAAGATATGTAGGACCCTGGACTTTACAAATAGAGACATAGAGTACAAAAACAAGGAAGTTATAAAAACAGAAACAGAAATACCTGGAAAAACTCAGCAGGTCTGGCAGCATCGGCGGAGAAGAGCACAGTTGACATTTCGAGTCCTCATAACCCTTCAACAGAACTGAGTAAAAATAGGAAAGGGGTGAAATATAAGCTGGTTTAAGGGGGGAGGGAATGGTGTTGTTAGGTGGAGATAACCAAAAGATGTCATAGACAAAAGGACAAAGAAGTGTTGAAGGTGGTGATATTATCTAAAGGAATGTGCTAATTGAGAGTAGAAAGCAGGACAAACAAGATAAAGATAGCTCTAGTGGGGATGGGGGGAAATAATACTAAAAGGGCATAAAAGGTAGATATAAACAATGGATGGAAATACATTTAAAAATAATGGAAATAGGTGGGAAAATAAAAATCTATATAAATTATTGGAAAAAACAAAAAGGAGGGGGAAGAAACGTAAAGGGGTGGGGATGGAGGAGAGAGTTCAAGATCTAAAATTGTTGAACTCAATATTCAGTCCGGAAGGCTGTAAAGTGCCTAGTCGGAAGATGAGGTGCTGTTCCTCCAGTTTGCATTGAGCTTCACTGGAACAATGCAGCAAGCCAAGGACAGACATGTGGGCAAGAGAGCAGAGTGGAGTGTTAAAATGGCAAGCGACAGGGAGGTCTGGGTGATTATTGCAGGCAAACCGAAGGTGTTCTGCAAAGCGGTCACCCAGTCTGCGTTTGGTCTCTCCAATGTAGAGGAAACCGCATTGGGAGCAACGAATGCAGTAGACTAAGTTGAGGGAAGTGCAAGTGAAATGCTGCTTCACTTGAAAGGCCCTTGGACAGTGAAGAGAGAGAGGAAGTGAAGGGGCAGGTGTTACACCTTCTGCGGTTGCATGTGAAGGTGCTGTGGGAGGGGGTTGAGGAGTAGGGGGTGATGGAGGAGTGGACCAGGGTGTCACGGAGGGAACAATCCCTACGGAATGCCGCCAGGACAGGTGAAGGGAAGATGTGTTTGGTGGTGGCATCATGCTGGAGTTGGCGGAAATGGCGGAGGATGATCCTTTGAATGCGGAGGCTGGTGGGATGATAAGTGAGGACAAGGGGGACCCTATCATGTTTCTGGGAGGGAGGAGAAGGTGTGAGGGTGGATGCACGGGAGATGGGCTGGACACAGTTGAGGGCCCTGTAAACTACCGTGGGTGGGAAACCTCAGTTAAGGAAGAAAGAGGACATGTCAGAGGAACTGTTTTTGAAGGTAGCATCATGAGAACAGATGCGATGGAGGCGAAGGAACTGAGAGAATGAGATGGAGTCCTTACAGGAAGCGGGGTGTGAGGAGCTGTAGTCGAGGTAGCTGTGGGAGCCGGTAGGCTTGTAATGGATATTTGTTGACAGTCTATCACCAGAAATTGAGACAGAGAGGTCAAGGAAGGGAAGGGAAGTGTCAGAGATGGACTATGTGAAAATGATGGAGGGGTGGAGATTGGAAGCAAAATTAATAAACTTTTCCAGATCCCGACGAGAGTATGAAGCAGCACCGAAGTAATCATCGATGTACCGGAGAAAGAGTTGTGGGAGGGGGCCGGAGTAGGACTGGAACAAGGAATGTTCCACATACCCCATAAAGAGACAGGCATAGCTGGGGCCCATGCGGGTACTTCCATTGGAGGAAGTGAGAGGAGTTAAAGGAGAAATTGTTCAGCCAAACGGAGGAGAGTACTGGTGGATGGGGAACAGGAGCACCCAACATCCCAAATACTGGCTGCTTGTACTAACAACACGCCCCCGCCCCTTTCCTATTTTTACTTAGTTCTGATGAAGGGTCATGAGGACTCGAAACGTCAACTGTGCCCTTCTCCGCCGATGCTGCCAGACCTGCTGAGTTTTTCCAGGTATTTTTGTTTCTGTTTTTGTTTTGGATTTCCAGCATCTGCAGTTTTTTACTTTTATAACAAGGAAGTTATGGTGAGTCTGTTTCAGAAATGATTACTTTTCCTTCTTATCTACTCAGCAGATTCAGTCTGCCTGTTTGCCAAAAAAACTGTCCATTTTATTAGTAAACAGGAAGAAAGATAGGGAATTTTCAAAATGATTGCAGGCGCAGTCCTGTCACTTGAATGCATTAAATATTTACAAATTGACGCAACTGGCCTTGAAAGACTTGGCACTGTTGTTCACGGGAAGTTTTAGAAAGAAAGTGGTAAACATGTAGTGGCTATGGTTCCCCAATTTTACCCACCACAAAAGATCATTTTTAAGCCTCGTGATGTTGGTCAGGTTGCTGAGCCTTTTACTCTGGGCATTACAATTTACTCAACTCCCAATTCGCTGCAGGTAGAGGAGCCTTTCTTTCTCATCTACATGTTGTCCATTGGTGAGATCATGTGCAGACAAAGAATCAGCTTCCACATACCCAGATCTACTTCTCGACCATCACTCTCAACTCCGTGTATCTGCTCGCCTTCGACAGGACATAATATTTCTTCTGAGCCGTAACTGTTGAAACCCACATCAATGCTTTAGTAACTTCCAGACCTAACTATTCTGAAATTTTTCTCCCTGGTCTCCAATATATTGCTTCATAAACTTGAGCTCATCCTCACCTACGCATGTCCCATTCACTCATGTCCCCTGTGCTCACTGACTTACATTAGCGCCCGGTCCACCAAAGTCTTGATTTTTCCAATTGTCATCCTTGTGTTCGAATAGCTCCATGGCCTTGCATCTCCCTATCTCTGGGACCTCCACCAGCCCTCTGAGATTTCTGCATGCTTCCACTGTGTCCTCCACTTTCTGCACTCCACCTTTGGTGATCGTGCCTTCAGCTGTCTAGGCCCTAACTTCTGGAATTTCATCCCTTAACCTCTCCACTTTTAAACCCCTTATTAAAACATGCCTCCGCAACCAAACTTAGATCCGCCCATCCTCATATTTCATTTGGCTTGGTGTCAATTTTTGTCTGATTACAGTCCTGTGAAACGCCTTAGAATGTGGTGTTATATAAATGCAAATTTCTGTTAATATATCAAAATGTTACTGGCATATTGTTAAGCAGGACCAGTGCTTTCATTTCCTTTCCCACTGGATAGAAATAGCAGGAGAACATCCCATCAACTGCAAGTGTGCTTGCATTTCCCAGGGACAGTAGGTCACTGATATGGCCCTCCCACCATCCGGTCCCTGTTCTTGTTTTGCCAGCAAAACCTGGTCTTCCTTGCCTCTGCACTTTTAGCTCCTCAGGTTTTCTAGCTACATCTTGTGGGATATGTGTAGCTACACTCCTGGTGCTTACAAATATTAGTAAAAGCGAGATACAGGGTCCTGTGTATTACTCTTTGTTCTGTCATGGTGCTTTTCTAGACTGAAAATGACAGAAAAGAAATAAGCATTAGAATACTTGACATGTACGTATACATGTGTGTGATGCTTGTGTGATTATGTGTATGCCTATCTGTACACGAGTGAGCAGGGGAATTATTCATGAAAGCAGGATGAGCTTGGAAAAGGCCTGTCATCCCAGAAGGAAAAAACATTTTGGCCCAGTATTCTTATTTCCCAGTTTTTACTGTTATTTCGTTCTGGGATTTTATCTCATGCTGTCATATATGGAAATGTCTACGTGGTCTCCTCCAAGGAGCTTGCAATTTCTGAGCTCCCCACCAGCTCAAGTCTGTTTAATTGTATTATGCACAATCTTGCATAACAATCCGAGAAGTAATCTTATCATGTTATGATTCAAAAGAGTAGATATAGATATATACTTGATCTGTGTGCTTAATTGCTGCAAAGACTCCTGGATTGCCTCTCTCATGCCTGTAATTTTGGCTATGGGATAAGGTGTGACATCTCCTCAATCCTTGATCACTCTACGTAACATCCTGCTGGAAGTGGTTAGCAAATTCTGCAACCAATTGGATCCATGGTAACAGACAATCTGTCTCCTGATGCAGAACTGATACACGAATAGGGGAAACAGCTGCCAGCTTTGGCCAACTCATGAAATATACATGGAGTAACATCACGTTGATCCTTAAGACTAAAATGCTGGTTTATGAGGCCTGTGTCTCAGCACTTGTTGTTTGGCTATGAAACATTGGTGACTTAGGACTATGAAGAAAGGAAGCTCAACAACTTTCATCTTTGCTGTTTCTGGCGCATTCTAGGCATCTCGTAGAAGGAGAAAATTAGGAATGCGGCAGTCCGCTCAAAGGGAAATCTCCTTAGTACGCTGGCACTCATCAAGCAGAGGCGACTTTGCTGGCTCAGGCAAATTGTCACGATGGACTTTATGTATGATGAGATAGCTGAAGCCAGAAGACTAGTAAGACCCCCAAAGCTCTGCTTCAAGGGGGCTTGACATGAAGGCCCTAAACATTTTTTTCATTTTAGAGACACTAGCAAACGACAGAGGGAAATGACATCAGCACCTGCGGGCTAGCATATACCACCATGATGACCAGTGGCTACAGCAGCTTGGCAATAGGCGCCAATGTCAAAAAGAAGAACCCATAACTACACCTGTTAAGCTCTTCATATGCAGCACTTGTGGCAGAACTTGCTTCTCATGGATTCATCTCATCAGCCATCAGCAAAAGTGCACCATATGAAGATACCTCATCGTCAATGGATTTGACTTGTTGCATGTCCATCATCTTTATGCAGGTGGAAGGATGCCAATGATGTGTGCATAATTGGGCATTCCCGCTTTTATCTGTTTATGTGTTCCCCGGTCCTGTCAATAGCATATGCAATATGTTGGTGTACAATACTTTGGAAACACCAGAGGCAGGGCTGATGGGAAAGCCTCCCCTGACATTGCTGAGGAAGCAGAGGCAAGAATTCCCCACTGAACAAAGTTATTAATTTCTCCTCATTCCTCACTCTTAATTTTCTGAATGTCTAAATGTATGTTATGATCCAAGCTGAGGTTACCCTTTGACAAGCCTGATCCCAGAGTGGAACCCAGCTTGATAGATCCTAATTTTTATTTTTGTTTGTTTAGATACATGGAGAGTAGCTACTGAACAGAGGCACAGGAGTCAGCTGATCAACTTTTAACAAAAGAATACAACATTATATGATATTACAATACTCTTTCACCCACAACTATACCTTTACAGATATATACAGGTTTGTAAGGATGACACAAGTTACAAAATCTAGCTTATAATCTAATGTTCACAGTAAGTACCCAGTCCATGTAAACCTATGGCACCCTGTGGTCAGACTCACCACACTCTGAAACCAAGTGACAGATGTCACCTCAACCAGATGCTATGGATCTCTCCCCAACTCCCCCCAAACGCTTGTCACACTGTGAGCCAACCGGTCTCACTGAATTCCCTCCTTCACACGAGCATTTCCAATCTCCACTCTCCAGGACCTCGCTTTGGAATCTTTCCCCAAACTGATGTTTTCACTCAGACACCTTCCACAAGGGTTTTGAGGTCTCCTTCTGATATTCCTCTTCCCTGGGTCACCACATGCATTCAAGCTGTCTTCCATGCATCCTTCTCACTAACTCACCATTGTTTCATATGCCCATAGCAAAGAATTAGAAAACTTCACTTGTCTCTTTGAACCTTCTTGCTTCTTGCAAGCTGTTCTCACTTTAAATCTAAAACTTGGAGCCTTTCTCACTCAGCTGACTCGATGGGCCGAATGGCCTAATTTCTGCTCCTATGTCTTATGGTCACTGACCCTCACTCTTAACTTCACTTAACAGGGCCTTTTCCCTGGTTTCTGCCCTTCCTTTAACTAGAAGGTAATCTTTGTACTTTCTCTTCTTCCACTCCCCTGGACTTCTGACGTTTTTCTCAGCTTGGGACTTGCTATCTGTCCCCTTTTAGGCTGCTTCTGCTTTACAACTGCCTTCAAACCAACTGAACTCAAACAACTTCCATAACAAACTGTTGTCTTTCTTCTTCTGTGTGTATGTCTACAGGGAGGAACCTCCCTTGTTACGAGGCAACAGCACTGTTCTTCCTACTCTTGTGTGTTTATTTTCACTTTATAGGGGTGGTAAATGTCTCATTAGAAATGCAAGCAGCCTTTTGAGGTGAAACTAAAACTCCATTTGACCTTTCATAACACACAGATACAGAAATGCAAATCAAACTTAAACTTCAAAGCTAAAACTCATTCCTAATGCTCACAAATAAAACACTGACAAATACGAGTATAACTTACTTAAGCTATCTCTATTTTCTAACAATGTGAGCTTGAAACAAATGCTTAAAAATGACTGTCAGTGTTGTAAATTGAGAACTGGATTTCTATTAGCGTTTACATTCCCAAAATAGGGTCAAAGCTCAGAAGATAGATATTCATAAAACAAGCTGCAAATCAAATTATTCATGTATTAGCAAAACCCAAAATGCTCATGTTCCAGCAAGGGGCCACAGTGAGCAACAAGGCATCAGAATCACAAGGCAGCTCACCAAATCCTTACTAGGTTGCTAGGCATTGAATGGGTGGACCAGTATTGTGAAAAAGCCCACACCCTCCTCACTAGAAAAGAATGCAGGATAAACAAAAGGTACCAGATTTCCACCCTACCACCAGCACAAGCTCTGACAGATTCTCTCCACCACTTGGGCATAGATTTATTTGTTTTTAGTTCATAATGTACAATTATTAAATTGATTGCTTGTAGACTCAAATGCTTCTTGTCTGCTCTGCCATCATTATGATATTAAGATTTAATAACACAAAATGGTTGTTTATGTGTGGACTTGCCCATTCTTTTCTCGTGACCAGCCATTGATGTATGCGAAACTATACCCATTCTGCTGTCTTTGTAACAAGTTCAGTTTGGATCTCAATATGTTTATGAAACTTCCCATAGTAACTTAGCCATCATTTGTCTCCCTTTCAGATTGAGAATTTTCAAGCCCCATTGAGGGAGAAATGAAAAACATTATGTTCACTGTATGGCTCGTTCTCGTGCTTGCTGTGAGTGAAAGCTGGCAACAGATCCCACCAGAGAAACTCAAAAGTGAGTGACATTTTTCTGTTTGGAGTAAATTATTGATTGTGAAGGTCTCTAAAGTAAATACTTTTGTTTATTACTTAAGTAGTTACTAGTTTAATGAAATATTGTTGCCTCCAATTATAGTGTTGTTGATGCTGCCACAGCAAATTTACACTAGCAGATGCTGTGTAGATTCTTCAGTCTTCTCTCAATCTTCTTTAGTTAAAATTACGATAAAGTTTAAAAATTGGTAGTTCAATCAGCAGCAGAATTATATTGTCAATCATGTTATCATGCATTTAATGTATAGAAAAGGTACAGTACTTTTCGAGTTTTAGTCCTTAAAGTTAGAGGACAGGTTAGAGGCTGTGCCAAGCTCTTTCAACAATGCACTTATAGAGCACGTCAAATTGTGTATTGTGAGTGTAAGGTAAGATTTTCAAGCTCCAAATATGACCAAAGCACTTTTGTATTATGGGTGTTTCTGTTTGTGATAAAGTGCAAGTGATGAACGTGTGACTTTCATTCTTACCCTTGTTGAGAGTAGCCGGTGTGCATTTCGCAGCCAAATTTTTCTGCTCTTGCTTCTCCATTTAGTGGGCAGAACTTGGGTAGATGGGGACACAAAACTGAACAGATTCACTCAGCTGTTCCAACTCATTTTTGAAGCAAATGAATTTCTTGCCAAGAGTGACCAGTAAGGTGCAATATGTCCTTTCACATATTGGTGGACATATCAGAACTTACCAACTGATGGGAATACATGACCTGATGATTTCTGAAAGAAATTGAGTTTTAATCGGGGTAAAAATCAGATGATAGATATTAAAAGGTCAATATTAAACAAAAATAGTGGAATAATCCTGTAACTTTGTAAATCATTGTGCTACCACATGTAGAATGTTGTGTACAGTTCTGATCGCTATGGTACACAAAGGATACAGCTGTTGAAAGGATACCCCCTGAAGAGAGCATCCAGTATAACTGAGGGGATGGAGGGCTTGTATTATGAGGAGCGATTATGTAAATTGGATAAGTTCCCACTGAAAAAGAGAGAAGTGATATAATCAATGTTTTTAGGATTCTAAAGGGATTAGATAATGTAAACCATGACAAGATATTTCACCTTGTCCAGAACAGTAAAAGCAAAGGACAAGACCTGTACTTGACAAATCTGCAGAAACATCAGTGAGCAAGTGGTAAATATATGGAACTGGCACCCTCAGCAGACAGATGGTGTTGATTTATTCAAATGCAAATTAGATTTTTTGCAGAAAATAATACCTTGGGTTATGGTAAACAAGTAAATTGATGTATGTGAAGCATACATGCAGGAACAGGTGCCTGTGGACCTACTGGGGTTTCCTTTGCCTCATGTCTGTGTCTATTGTAGACTAATAGAGATTAATTGTTATAATTAGTCAACAACTCCATTATCATTGCATCATGCAATAAGCAGAATGGTAGAAGGTGAACTAGATGGACAACATTATTTGTTCATCTAGCAATTCCTCATTTATTGTAAAATCAGAGTTTATCCAGTGTCACCCAGTAAAAATTACTCATCTAAAAAGACCATAAAGGAAGAAGGTCCCAGTTTTGATCTGGTTTTATGTTGAGACAGAAAATCTTGGTGGGGCATTGTTAGAATTTAGCTCCAAGCTAGACAGGCAAATAAATGTTCCCATTCCTTAATTGTTAACTGGAAATGTTCATCTATGCATAATTTGTGATGTCAGGATTAGCTTAATTGTAAAGCTTTCCTGTCGAACAGTTCACAAGCACAGACTGTACAGGTTTGAGCATAAAGCATAGCCACTTAGAGATAGGTACCCATGAAACTGCATATATATCAGGGCAACTTGTCGTATTTAGAAAAGGAAGAGTAAGAGGGAAAATGGGTATACTGGGGAGGGGGGAGCAAGTTGATAAGGACTTCTTGAGCAATAGCCTGCAATAGGGGAATACCTAAATAATTTCAGCTAACACTGCACTGTATTTTTCCAGAGCTATCGATAGATGGACAAAAATATCTAAATAAACAAATCGAAAATGCTATCAGTGGAGCAAAGATTATGAAATCTATTGCGGATAAAAGTGACCAACAACACCAGGAGTATCTACGAAGTTTGGAACAAACCAGCAAGCAAAAGGAGGTATTGTGAATGTTCTACTGGTTTCTGTGGTTGTATTACTTTTACAATGGCTCCAATTTAGCTCAACCTGCCCAGTGGCAATGGATGAGTTTGTGTTGAACTCCTGTTTTACGCCCCATCAAATTAATTGGAAAGTAAAACCAAGTGGGATGTAAAATGGTCCCGGACCGGCTTTGGGCAAACCTTAGAGTTAGGAGTATGAAAGGGGAGGTACGGGTTCATCTGCCTACACCGTTCAACCAGAATCAATCCCATTCCTGCCAAGCAGGTTAGGTTAACATTGGGGTTAAAGTTTGGTCTAATCTCAGTCAAAAATGCTCTACCTAGAAACAGAATGTGGGCATGGAGCATTGGACATAAGAGTGGAAGTATTTCTGTCAATAATGGACATGAATTTCTTGTTTTTCCACTCTCATGCCAACAGAGGAAACCTTGGAAATATGGCATTATCATTATTCACTCTTTTTTTCCAAGGTTCCCAGCCCACGTCCAAATGCAACAAGACCTGGACAATATCCAGGCTTGGGCTAACAAGTGGCAAGTAACATTCGTGCCACACAAGTGCCAGGCAATAACCATCTCCAACAAGAGAGAATCTAACCATCACCCCTTGACGTTCAATGGCATTACCATGACTGAATCCCCCAATATCGTTATCCTAGGGGTTACCATTGACCAGAAACTGAACTGGACTAGCTATATAAATACTGTGGCTACAAGAACAGGTCAGAGGCTGGGAATCCTGTGGCGAGTAACTCACCTCCTGACTCCCCAAAGCCAGTGCATCATCTACAAGGCACAAGTAGGGAGTGTGTTGGAATACTCCCCTCTTGCCTGGATGATTCAGCTCCCACAACATTCAAGAAGCTTGACACTGACTAGAACAAAGCAGTCTGCTTGATTGGCAGCCCAACCACGAACATTTACTCCCTCCACCACTGACGCACAGTAGCAGCAGTGTGTACCATCTACAAGATGCACTACAGGAACTCACCAAGGATCCTTGGATAACACCTTCCAAACCCATGACCACTACCATCTAGAAGGACAAGGGCTGCAGCTAAATGGGAACATCACCACCTGGAAGTTCCCTGCCAAGTCACTCACCATCCTGACTTGGAAATATATTGCCATTCCTTCACTTTCGCTGGCTCAAGATCCTGGAACTACCTCCCTAACAGCACAGTGGGTGTACCTACACCACATGGACTGCAGCTCACCACTACTTCAAGGAAAACTAGGAATGGGCAATAAATGCTGGCCTAGCCAGTGAAGCTCACATCCTGTGAATGACTTAAAAAAAAACTACCTACAGCCCTGCTCCCTTCCAACTCCAGCATTTTGTGCAATCCAGTATATTTTGTCTGGCCATTACCAGCCATTCCTTCACCTGCCTAGGTCCTAAAACGTGGAATTCATCCATAAAGTTCTCCACCTCTCTACCTTTCTTTTCTCCTTTAAGACACTCCTTGAAATCTCTTTGGCCAAACATTTAGTCACCTGACCTAAAATTTGTTTAAGAATCTGCGTCACGTTTTGTGTAATAATGATCTTGTGAAGTGCCTTGAACATTTTATGATGTGAAAGGTGCTATATAAATGCAAGCTGTTGTTTCCAATGCTTGTTAGTCAAACTTGTGGCAGGCAAGTAGATGAACGAACCCCTGTGAGAAATCACTCCCTTTGAGTTTTGAAAATTGGGATATTGGCTATATGAAAAGGCTACAAATAAGTAATAAAAACAAAAAGTGCTGGAAACACTTAGCAGATCTGGCATCTTCTATGAAGAGAGACTGAAACGTTATCTCTGTTTCTCCGTCCACAGATGCTGCCAGACATGCTGAGTGTTTCCAGCATTTTCTTTAATTTCAGCTTTTTAACATCAGCCATTTTTTGCTTTTTACAAATAAATAAATTTACTCAACCCTATCCAGTCTTTTGTTGTTGATTTCACTGTGCATTCATTTCTTAAAGTTTGCGGTTGTGCACTTTCAGTGTTCACATTGAGAGGCAGCACAATGGCTGAATCATTCTAAACCAGAGGTTCCCAAACTGTGGGTCACAACCCCCAGTGCGGTCACAGGATATGGGATCGAGAGCCCTGCGGCAGCAATAACGGCGGTGGAGCTGAGATTAAGATTTGACAGTCCTGGGATTAGCTGCAAGACCCCTTTAAATGTACGTGATTTTTCAAATAAACTAACGAAATAAGCAAATGAACTCTGAGGCCCAGTCACTGACACCATCAGAGCCTGCAAAATAACATGTGTCTTAGTTTTTTTTTTGTTCCTGTATGTCTGCTGTTCTAACCCTCAGCTAGCTGAACAACTCTCTCCCCTCCCTGCAATTTTTACTCTGCAGTTGCAACAAGCGTGAAGCACTAAAATGGGGTCACAACAGAAAAAATTTTGGGAAGCACTATTCTAAACCCTCCAGTGAAACAAAGATAATCTTAACCTAAATTTCCTTTTGGAGATTATTTTGTGACTGGCATTATCTCATTTATTTTAAGTGATGTTAATATCATACTGATTCTGTGGTCTATATTCTTGTTTTTTTCAATTCCTTAAAAAATACAGTGGGTGAAATGAGTTTTTAGCAGCAGCTTGAATTGGGCTTATAGTGATAACCAGTTTTATACCCATAGTCAATGGAAAAGAAATTTGGGTAGCATGTAAAATGGGATTCTGATTCATGTTTACCTGTTTTATACTAGTAGCTGTTACAATCCCATGGAGAACAGTAGCTTTTTAAAAGAGATGAATTTCCTTGCAACCAATGGAAATAACTGAAGGATAAGATTTCATGTTTTAAGACTTTGACTGTAACAAACAACTAAGATTAACATAGACCCCACATTTACTTAACAGGCAACTAAGACACTAGACTAAAGTAAAGGTACTTTCGGATTAACTAACTAATGTAATCAAGATACATCCTACAGCCCTTTTCGCTGTGCACCCCACTTCTGGCAGACATATAGCATTACAAGAACAAGTCTAAAATTACTCTTGGCTCTCCAGCATGCTAGTGTCCTTTGAAAGTCATGTCACTTAACTTGAGCCTTCCAGATCCGTCTTTTGCTAGTAAGGCCCCCCTGGGTGATTCCTTGTTCCTCAAATCTCCAAAAATCTCGTTGGTTCTATTCCCTTCATTTTCGAACAGAACACCAGCTATGAGAAGCTTCCTGCTTGTTTGTTAACAAAAAACAGTCATTCTCTGCTTTTCACTACAGTAGCTGCTTTGCTGTTCCACACAAGAGTATCTGCCTAGTCTCTCTCTCCCTCTCTCTGACTCAAAAGAGCAGTCCTTTTTCTTTGATTTACAGTGTCAAGGTGCAAAAACTGTCACTTGATTTCAATAGGTCTCTGAGTTTCACCCCTATGGCAACAAGATCACATAGGCATATCTTTGTGCTTCTGGAATTCTCAATTTTACTTTAATTTAAAGGAGACATTTTGAAACATAATCATATTGTAAAGGCCAGCGTTCTGGACAAAGCAAAGACTAATTTTATCCTCACAATTGCTTTCTGTCTTCTGAAATATAACCAACAATGATCATCTCTTTGAAGAACTAAGATGGAGCCGTTAAATCTATGAACATTCTTGGCCTCACAAACTGCAAGTCTTGCAATATAAAGTGCCTCTAAGCAGCTGAAATTTCTCTTTTTTATGTGAAGTATTTCTTCTTATCCACACTGAGGGG
Source organism: Carcharodon carcharias (assembly GCF_017639515.1). NCBI lineage: Eukaryota > Metazoa > Chordata > Chondrichthyes > Lamniformes > Lamnidae > Carcharodon > Carcharodon carcharias. The sequence goes on from NC_054471.1 coordinate 140,856,804, forward strand.
TTATTTATACTTTGGACATGTCCCAGTGTGGGGTATAATGGACTGCCGATCTAAAGCTCACAGTATTCCGCCCACACTCAAAGTGAAAATGTTCCATAGATTCTATATTGTTTCCAAATTTGGAGCAGCACCTCTGGCACTCCATTTCACTCCTAGATTGTATAAAGGAAATTTTTTTCATTTGATCTGCAGCCCTTGTCTTATCTTAACATTTCGCCACCTCTGCAATACCAGTTTTTCCTATTTATCAATATTACTAACATAATTTCTCCTCTAAATTCCAGTCTCAAGTAAACCATTCTTCGTGTCTTTCCTCCCCCTTATAACAACTCCTTATAACAACACGCTGTTGAAATCAAGCATGGTATCAAACTCTTAACTCATTCAGGACCTCAAAATTATAAAGATATTTTCTTATCTGCCTTTGCTTTTTCCTATAATCTTTAGATTTTAAAAGCTTCACTACTTCCTGATATACATATTGGCCCTGAAAATCCTTGCCTTGCTCCACTGAGATATGCGTGGCAGAATGGGTACCATTGACCTCTGTTCCTATCCCTATCAGTATATCTGGAGTGAGAGCGAGGCCAATGCATTTACATCTATCGGGCACATGAATCAGCATGGTTATATCTTGGCTGTCAAATAGGGATGGGGATATGGGAAATCCAAAGCCCAATAGCCACTTCAGGACCCTGCTTTAAAAGAAGGGGACAATCCAAGCATTCTGCATTTTTGGGATCTTCCATGCTGTGACCCTGCCCCTGGAATTCTCGGCACCTCCTCCAAGCTAAACCCGGTGGCTGGTTCATCCAGCTCTATGGACAGAAAGGAAACATGAACCAAGGAAATTCTCAATGCGGGAAAGCTTTCCCTTTGGGTCTGCCTTCTGTGTCATTGGAACCATTTTCGGGACAAATCTACTCTTAAGCCCCAGCACAAATTTGCAGCCACAAGACTTCTGAGCGGAGACCAAGTATTTTTGGCTCCTACCTAGTTTTCCATCACTGTAGGGCGTCTAATGCCTGACTTCTATCTTCCATTGCGATGGGCAGTGCTATAGGTAAAGAGCAAGGGAGTGTGTCTAATTGTATAGCTCTTTCAGAGAGCCAGGACTGGCAAATGGAGCATTGGCTTCTATACCTTTTCATCTCTGAATTTCTAGTTTGAATGTTGCCAAGTCTGACAGGAATGAGACATTCTCATGTCTCTTATATTTTTAAAGGTCTTAATTGAAATTACTTCTGAACTCAATCTACTTCATTGGAAGAATGAAAATACAGTGTAGCAGCCTACAAATGAGCACGGTCTTATTTTGAAAAGGCAGAAGTATGAATCAAGTGGCAATTGAAAAAGTGGTACATAGATAGCAAAGGGACATTCACCTTAGACTGGGGCTAATACATTTTGTGTATTTAAAGGAAGAGAGATTTAACCTGTATCTAACTTGTGTAAAGTGACCTGAAAATCCCAGATCCTTACACTGATGTCAAATGTACAAAATCACCTGCTGCTACCATCCCTCAAATGCTCAAAAGCATTCAATTAATTTGATACAAAAACAGATGCTGGAGATCTGAAATAAAGACAGAAAATTCTGAAAATACTCAGCAGGTCAGGCAGCATCTGTAAAGAGTAATTAGATAATTGTACTTGAACTTAATCTTACATGATCTATGCAATATCAATACTGCTAAATTATTGTTTTCAACTGTTAACCAGGAAGCTCTGGTAGCTGCTAAAGATGCTCAGAGAAAGCTGACTGATGCTGAGCAATGTCAGTCAAAGGAGGCCCTCTGGGAAGACTGCAAGCCATGCTTGAAGCAAACGTGCACACAATTCTACTCAAGAGTTTGCAGAAGAGGCTTTGGGCTGGTTGAAAAAGACGTAAGTACTGTAATATAGTAAGAAACCTGTAAGATTATTGTGATTTGTCAAATGTTTGTCGATAACACTCTTGTTAAATGGCTTGGGACGTTTAAAATGCAAGTTGTTGTTTGAAAGAAACTGAAACTTAACTGGATATGTGAATCGTTTCATTGATTTGAATGACTTTGCCATCTTTATGTTGCTGTCTCCATAAAATCTACTTACTACTCAGGTTAACATCACATACCAATACAATGGATCCATATCAGGAAAGGATTAATAAGCTGAAGGCTTAAGGGGTGAACACTAAGGGCTAAATTCTCACCAAGTCGAGAAGGCTTGGAAGCCCTTAAAAAATGGCATCCAGGACTCAATTCTGGGATTCCCGACCCCATTCCCTGGGTTTCCAATTTTCGGGAGCAACTTTTAAGGGTGCTGGTTTGGGTCAAAAGCCTGCACTCTGCACTCCCAACCTGGCTAGCTCCATTGAGGAGGGTAAGCTTGTCCGAGTCCTCTGCAATTTTCATGGAGCTGGGCCAGCTTTTCAATGAGTCACGGTTCATGGCCTCTCAGAGGTGTTGTGAACCATAGTCTGCATAGGATCTTTTGGAAGGTAAGTGCAAAAGGTCCTCCTTATGCCACACCCCACCACGCCAAGATATGCCACTCCATAATTCCCCATGGCCCCTATGCCCCCGGGATCACACATCAAAGTGGTAAAATCCTTAATAATGGGTAAGTTATATTTTTGTAATTAGAAACCTCACTTCCAATTTCAATCTACAATCCATTCCGAAGATGTAATTATAGGCATGCTCAAAAGGGCCAGCTCACACACTCAATGTCAGGAACACCCTTCTTATTTTAAAAGGATGGCTTCACCAGTCTTGAAGAGAACAAGTCTTAGGAATAATGGTCAATCTTGCTGACCTCAGGCTTCAAAAGCAAAATACACAGTTCCCTACTTAATTTTTTCACTAAATCCTATCCGACCTCACACGATTGCTGAAGTCCAAATTTGGGTGGGTAGTTGGGGTACAGTAGTATCGTGGTAATGACTAACAATACAGAGGTCATGGACTGAAATTCCACCATGGCAAGTTGCAAAATTGAATTGTTGTTGTCAAATCATTTATGGCCATGAAAAACTGCCAAATTATCATTAAAAATCCAATTGGTTTGTGAATGTACTTCAGAAAAGGGAGCTTGCAAACACTGTGCAGTCTGATCGATTTGTGACTCCAGTCCCATACCACATCTTTGACCCCAAGGGTGGGATTTTCCAGCCCCCTCTGCCGCCAGGATCATCCGATCCCACCGAAAGTGGCCGGGCTGCCAAATCTCCTGCAGTGGGTCCCACCACAACGGAGCCAGAAAATCTTGGCCGTAGTGATCTCTGAAGTAGCACAGTGTTAGTTTTCACATGTGTGCTGACAATCCCCAGCTCAACCTCATCACCAACTCTCTTGATTCCTCCACTGTCGCTAACTTATCAGACTGATTATCCAATGTCAAGTACTGGATGAGCAGAAATTTTCTCTAATTAAATATTGGGAAAGCATTTGCCGTTGTTTTTGGTCCCTGCTCCAAACTCCATTCCCTGGCTTCCAACTCTATCCCTTTCACTGGCAACAGTCGGAGATTAAGCCAATCTGCTTGCAACCTTGGTGTCACATCTGATCCCAGGATAAGCTTCCAACCTCATTCTTGTGCAATCACTACGACTACATTATCACTATTTTCACCTCGCTAATGTTGCCCCTGTCTCAGGCTGCTGCTGCAGCCCTCATCCATATCTTTGTTATCTCCAGACTTGACTATTCCAAGACAGTCCCGCCTGGCCTCCCACATTCTACCTTTCATAAACTTTGAGGTTATCCAAAATTCTGCCGTCCGTTTCTTAATTTGCAGCAAGTCCTGTTCCCATATCAGCCTACATTGGCTACCGGTCAAGAAACATCTTGATTTTAAAATTCTCGTCCTGGTTTCCAAATTCTCCTCCAGCCTCACAACTCTCCCAAGATATCGGCACTTCTCTAATTCTGGCCTCTTGTGCATTCGCAATTATAATTGCTTCACCATTGGTGGCCATGACTTCAGCTGTCTAGGTCCCAAGCTCTTGAATTCCCTCCCTTCATCTCTTCACCCCCACCACCTTGCACCCTTCTTTAAGATACTCCTTAAAACCAATATCTGTATGCGGCTCGGTGTCATATTTTGCTTTATAATGCTATTGTGAACTGACACTGTGTCCGGATGTTCGAGAAGTGTCAGGGTCTGTTTTTTCAACTTTCAAATGGCCAACATTCCAGGGTGGACAAAGAAAACACGTTAAAGACACTCTGAAACTCTTCTTGAAACATGGCTGCATTGGCATTCACGCCTAGGAGGAACTTGCTACCAGTCATTCAAAATGACAATAATTTGTCCATCAAGCTGCATTGCACTTTGAGACAAATGTCTTAATGACGAGGCAGAGCAGCAGCAGAGAAAGAAAAGGAAGCAAACCCTACACTCCGGATCCCACTACCTTGTTGGACATCCTGCCACATGCACCCAAAAATGGTCAAGAATCTGCCTATTCAGTCACAGAAAGACCCATGGCAGAAACCTGCAACTCTCCATAGATGTCATCCTCAAATCGAGGGACTGCTGCCACCAGTGTTCCTGTGCTTATGCTCATATGTGAAGGAGGGCTAGCCATTTTAGTGAAATACAGGATTCGCAACTGGCAAGGCAGGTGGGCATAAACTGTGGGGAAATAAGAGCAGTAGGAACAAAGCCAAATCCATAACATTGATGGGAGGCTTCAAGTCAGACCAGGTTAAGGATACTTTCTGATGATGTAGCCTTCGAGCAATGCTGCTGGAGGGTCAGAGGCATGCCCTCATTCCAAACTTCTTAAACTGCTTCATTTCTAGGCATCCCTCCATCATAAGGTCAGGAATGGAACTAGTCCCCAATGATTCCAAATGTTCAACATCATTCACAACTCCTCTGATGTTGAAGTATTCATGGCAGTCTGCAGTGGGACCTGGACAATAACCAGGTTGCAGATGATGGATAACATTCATGTCCCCAAATAGTGCCAGATAATGATCATCTTAAATAAGAGAAATCCCAGCCATCTCTTCCGACCTTCAATGAAATTTCCAACATGGAGTCCTCCACCATCAATATTTTGGAAGTCACCATTGATTGGAAATTTAATCTTAAAGAACAGGGCAGAAGCTCTATAATTTGCAATGAATGACTCACTTCCTGCCCCTCAAAACCTCTCCACAAGCTACAAGATCAAGCCAGAAAATTGAAGAAATAGTTATCAATCTAGACAGGTGCAGCTACGGCTACACTAGGGAAACTCAACCTTTTCCAGGAAAGAGCATTTCATTTGATTGACATTCCTACAATGGTCTCAGTATGCACTTCCTCCAGCACTGACACATTGTGGTTGTGGTATTTACATTCTGGAGCAACTGCAGCAATTCATCACCTTCCTGTTAAAGAGAAAAAGATTAGAGAACAGAGGAATGTATTAATGTCTTATTTTTAATTCACTGAAAGATGCTTCATTGGTTTTATTTGCATGCTGATATTAGGAGTTGTATTGTCACTGCTTATTGCATTGTTGCAAAATTGGAGAATGTAGGACTTCATGCATTACATTGTAGGGAACACTGCTCACTGGCATCCCACTATTGTCTGATTTTGATTGAAAATTGAGGGAAATATCCGGTTGTTTTTCAATCATTAAAATGTGAATAGTGTTCCAGCATGCAACAGAATCTATTGTAAGGTTAAAAGATTTCAATTTTTGGGATTTGGCTTTGTTCCTACTGCTCTTATTTCCCCACAGTTTATGCCCACCTGCCTTGCCAGTTGCAAATCCTGTATTTCACTAAAGTGGCTCGTCCTCCTTCACATGTGAGCCTAAGCATAGGGTTTCAGCAAGCAATTTGACTGATGAGAACATGACAGCCGCAACTGACCCTGCCCTCATCTAACACCCACATACACAAACACACACACATAAACTGCCTGATCAGGGCTGGATAGTCATCGGGAGCAAGAGCAGTAGCTAATTTTCGATCTTAATACCAAATATTGTTCCTGGTCTATGTGGTTCAGCACCTAGCAACTCTTTCTTTTGAACTATCAGGACCCTGTTAGGTCTGTCTCTATTTAAGATTGATGCAGTTGTAACATCTGTGAGCATGCTGACAGTGAGAGTAAATTATATGAATATTTTATTATCTTCTCTAAATAAGAATTTCCTGACATTCAGAATAATTTATTTGTAGTAAGAAATAAATCGTTGGAATACATGTCTGCACAATTGATTTGGTTGTAAGTCAGCAGTGGGTTTGCTGAAAACAGGTAGAAGTGCCAAAGTAACTGAATAGAATTCTCCTCATGTTTTCATTTAGCAGGCCAATTTCTTTGAAATAAGAGGCAGGTTGGGAATCAACAATAAACTCCTACTGTAAATCTGCCATACAATTGTTCACCATTCACCTTTGGAAGTTAAACTACTTACTTTTTTCAACAGGTAGAAAGGTTCTTTAATGAAACACCACTGGCTTCTGTATGGGTCAATGGGGATAAATTCGACTCACTGGTTGAAAAGAATGCAGAGCAGGGTGAACAATTTGAACATGTTGAAAAACAGTATGAAGACATCGATGAAATGTTCAGAGAAAGCATGAGAGCGTTTGATGGAACAGATAGATTGATTGATCATCCCTTCAGCAACTTTGGACTTTTCCCGAAGCACTTCTCTTTGTTTCCAGATTCATCCCTTTCCCCCTTTAAACCTTCCATGTTTGACAGTCATGGGATGCTTTCCTCTTTCTTCGATATGACTCAGCGGATGTTTGAAAAATTCCACAAAATTATGCATGATGTTGAGTTAGATAGAGGAATGTATCATGAGATAGGTAAGAAATATCTGGGCGTGGGAGTGGCCTGTTATACAATCAGTTTAAGAACGATACCTTACAATTCCATACATCTTAGCCAACTGTCAAGTTAATCACCATTCAATGGAGTTAGAAAGAGGGAATGTGCCAAATCCTTGGCGTCATAAAAGTGCCAATAGGGCTGATTTTCCTGGATTTGTGGGGTCTTGTTAAATACCAGAAAATGGTCCAGTGGGAGCATCTGCATCTAAAGGCGCCTGCTGGATTTTAAAGGATTATACTGTTTTCCACAGAATCCTGAGTGAGCCTCAGAAGTGGAAACTCCTGGTGTGAGGAGTCTCCAACTCTTTCCACTTTTTTTAAGGGTCAGGTAGAAGTTTCACACCATTTCAGATCAATCAGAAATGACTACAGAAAAGTATGAGTGTAATCCAACCAGGGATTTTGTTGGAACGCCATCAAAATTCAGACCTGACTGTAACCAACTAGAGCTTGAAGCACTCTTAAAGTGCAAGTGTGCATGAAACAGCAGTCATACCATCTAACAGTTTTAGTTCTTTCTTGGGATGTGCTGACTACGCCAACATTTATTGTCCATCCCTAATTGCCCTTGAGAAGGTGGTAATGTACTGCCTTCTTGAACCACTGCACTGGTAGGTAAACCCACAGTGCTGTTAAGAAGTTCCAGGATTTTGACCCAGTGACAGTGAAGGAATGGCAATATATTTCCAAGTCAGGATGGTGAGTGGCTTGAAGGAGAACTTGCAGGTGATGGTTTTCCCACGTATCTGCTGCCCTTTCCTTCTAGGTGGTGGCGGTCATGGATTTGAAAGTTGCGATCAAAGGAGATTAGGTGAGTTGCTGCAGTGCATCTTGTATATGGTACACACTGCTGTCACTTTGTGCCAGGGGTGGAGGGATTGAACGTTTAAGGTGGTGGATGGGGTGTCGATCAAGTGTGTTGTCTTGTCCTGGATGGAGTAGAGCTGCACTCATCTAGGAAAGTGGAGAGTATTCCATTACATTCCTTCCTTGTGCTTTGTAGATGGTGGACGGCTTTGGGGAGTCAGGAGGTGAGTTGCTCTCTGCAGAATTCCCAGCCTCTGACCTGCTCTTGTAGCCACAGTATTTATATGGCTAGTCCAGTTAAGTTTCTGGTCAATGGTAACCCCCAGGATGCACTTTGATGATGAGCAATTTAACATTGGTAATGCCATTGAATGTCAGGGTGAGATGGTTAGATTCTCCCTTGTCGGAGATGGTCATTGCCCAGCACATGTATGGTGCAAATGTTACTTGCCACTTATAAGCCCAACCCTTGATGTTGTCCAGGTCTTGCTGCATTTGGATATGGACTGCTTCAGTATCTGAGGAGTTGCAAATAGTACTGAACACTGTGCAATTATCTGCGATCATCGCCACTTCTGATCTTATGATGGAAGGAAGGTCAATGATGAAGAAACTGAAGATGGTTGGGCCTAGGACACTACCCTGAGGAAGTCCTGCAGTTCTGTGCTTCAGGGAGCTTTCACTGCATGCACAAAGCACACATGCGCGTACTTCAGCGCTCGCGCTCCTTCCGCCCCTGCCTGGCAGCACTGCAGCACATGATTCATGCTGGCTAGCTGTTAATTGGTCAGCCAGCGAGAAATCACGACCGGGCCCAATTGCGGGCGGTCGTTGGCTTCCCGACTACTTCTGAGCCCGCCCGCCTGACAATCAGAAAATCCTGGCCCAAGAAACTGAAAATATAACAAGGAACAGTGAGCGCAGATTCCAAGAGGCAATGACCAACCTTATTGAATTCTTTGAGGAAGTAACAGAAAAGGGATTTAAGAGTAATGCAGCAGACAGATTATATTTGGATTTCCAAAAAGCCTTTGATAAGCTACAGCATAGTAGATCGTGACGATTATGAAAATATGTAAACTCGGGGAATAAGCAGCAGAGTGGATAGTAATGGCTATGAAGCAGAAAATAGACAATAAAGGTTAAAGGTAGTTACTCAGGTTGACAGAAGGATCAGTGCTGGGACCACTGCTGTTCATCATTCACACAAACAATTTGGAATATGAAAGCGGAAATACAATTACAAAATGTGTGGCTGTCAGCAACTTGGCAGTTGTCATTAATACAGAGAAGCACTACAACAAAATACAGGAAGGCATTAATAAACTTGCAGAATGGGCATGTAATTGACAAACAAACTTCAATATAAATAAGTGCATTTTGGTTAAAAGAAGAAGCATTTACTCAGCAATGACCTGCTCACTGATGCTCAGTTCAGAGTCCGCCAGGGTCACTCAGCTCCTGACCGTATTACGGCCTTGGTCCAAACATGGACAAAAAAGCTGAATTCCCGAGGTGAGGTGAGAGTTACTGCCCTTGACATCAAGGCAGCATTTGACTGTGGTATATAGGAGCCCTAGCAAGTCCATGGGAATCAGGGGGAAAACTCTTCGTTTGTTGGAGTCACACCTAGCACAAAGGAAGATGGTTGCGGTTGTTGGAGGTCAATCATCTCAGCTCCGGGACATCACTGCAGGAGTTCCTCAGGGGAGTGTCCTCGGCCCAACCATCTTCAGCTGCTTCATCAATGACCTTCCCTCCATTATAAAGTCAGAGGTGGGGATGTTCGCTGATGACTGCACAATGTTCAACACCATTCGCGACTCCTCAGATACTGAAACAGTCCATGTTCATACGCAGCAAGACCTGGACGATATTCAGGCTTGGGCTGATAAGTGGAAAGTAACACACTTGCCACACAAGCGCCAAGCAATGACCATCTCCAACAAGGGAGAATCAAACCAGCTCCCCTTGACATTCAATGGATTACCATCACTGAATTCAGCACTATGAACATCCTGGGAGTTACCATTAGCAGAAACTGAACTGGACCAGCCATATAAATACAGTCACTACAAGAGCAGGTCAGAGGCTGGGAATCCTGTGGAGAATAACTCACTCTTGACTCCCCAAAGCCTGTCAACCATCTACAAGGCACAAGTCAGGAGTATGATGAAACGCTCTTCACTTGCCTGGATGAGCGCAGCTGCACATCACTCAAGCTCAACACCATCCAGGTCAAAGCAGCCAGCTTGACTGACACTCATCCCTTCACTCCCTCCACCACTGGACACACAGTGGCAGCAGTGTGTAACATCTACAAGATGCAGCACAGCAACTGACAAAAGCTCCTTCAACAGCACCTTCCAAACCCGTGACCTCTACCACCTAGAAGGACAAGAGGAGCAGATGCAATGGAACACTACCACCTGGAAGTTCCCTCCAAGCCACTCACCGTCTTGACTTGGAATTGTATCACTGTTCCGTCACTGTTGCTGGGTCAAAATCCTGGAACTCCCTCCCTAACAGCATATGGGCTGTTCCTACACTACAGGGACTGCAGCAATTCAAGAAGGCAGCTCACCACCACCTTCTCAAGGCAATTAGGGATGGTTAATAAATGCTTGGCCTAGCCAGTGACACCCACATCCCATGAATGAATATATAAAAAGGAGGAAACATACTGCTTGGAAAGTAAGCATCTGAAAGATGTAGAGGAACAGAGATCTGTGGGTAGATCACTAAAAGCAGTAATATATATATTAATGAGGCAATTGAGAAAAGCAAACAAAAGACTTGTTCATTTCTAGAGGGATAGAATTGAAAAGCAGAGAAGTTAATATTAAACTTGTATAGAACCTTAGACAACACTTCCCATGAAACCCTCTTTTGATTTTACTGATATTTTGATTCCTTGTTTAATAGATGGACAAAACAGGACAAATTCAACAGAAGGACAGGATCAATTCATCTGCCGTGAAATACGTCGGAACTCTTCTGGGTGCATGAAACTTTCAGACAAGTGTGAAAAATGCAAAGAACTCATGTCCTTAGGTAAATTAAAGCATTCAAGTGATTAAATTCTGAAAGAGGACGAGAAAATAAACTAACAAAAGTCCTTTTTGCTATATATAAAGACCTGGGGCTGAATAATATGCTGCGCCAACGGCGAGGTCCACACCCGGAAGTCAGCAGCGTTCCGACTTCTGGGCCCGCCATCGCTCCACATCCGATAATATGGTAATTGCCATGAATTAGCAGCAAGGGCAGGTTACAGACCGTCATCCCACCCGACGAGTGCTGGAGGATGGGATGGCCGGTCTCTGAGGCTGCAAGCTGTGACCCAGCCTGAACAAGGTAGCAGCCAGCACTTTAAAGGGCCCCCTGGCATGGGACAGTGTCAGGTGACCCATCTGATGGTCAATCAAGTGCATCTACTATGCATAGTGAAGATTTGTGCATTTTCTAGTCTGGCCAGGTAAGTCAATTTAAATTTTAACTAAAGTAAAGTAAAACACTGCGGATGCTGGAAATATGAATTAAAAACAGAAAATACTAGAAAAACTCAGCAGGTCTGGCAGCATTTGTGGAGAGAGAAACAGAGTTAACATTTCAAGTCCATATGACTCTCCTTCAGTGATGATGAGAGGTAGAAATGTGATGGTTTTATACTGTTGAAAGTGGGTGGAGTAGGTGAACCAAAGTAGGTCAGGGATAGGTGGGAGCTCAGGGCGGATTTGACAAAGATGTCATGGACACAAGACAAAGGGAGTGGTAATGATAGTGTTAAAGACTAAGGCAGGTGCTAATGGTGGCAAAAAGGTCAGATAGCAGCATGTGTTAATAGCAGAGTTCATGGTCTGAAGCTCATCGGAAGATGGGCTGCTGTTCCTCCACTGGAAGAACAGAACTTCATCTTCGGATTAGACACTTTACAGCCTTCTGGGCTTAATACTGAGTTCAACAACTTCAGACTGTGAACTCTGTCCTCCATTTTGATATTTCTTTTCCAACCTCCTCCCTCCCCTCCCCCCACATGGCCAGTTTCGTAACTTGTTCTTAAGTTTTGCTTTCAGAGAGTGCTGACCCTTGTTCTGCCACCAACGGTTAAATGAAAACACTGCTTTCCATTAGCCAATATCCAATTTAAATTCACATTGAACCACAATAAAATCCTTCTGGGGTTCAGATAATGCATTTCAATTTTAAAACTCAATGGCATTCTCTCATAACAGTTGAGAGACCAGGCTCTATTGGATCTAGCCTCAATGAGAATGTTTACACTGTGTTTAATTCATATTATGTTTTAATATTTCTTTGCTGCCAACTTTTTTCCAAGGAAATCATAAAAAAATACATTCAGCTGTTGGCCAACAGTCATAGCCTGCCAGGATCACAATGAAAAGCTCCTTCCTGTTTCACACAGGTGATTGAGTAAACATATGTTTCTTTAGATATAAGCTTTGGCTTAGTGGCACACTCTTGCCTCTAAATCAGAAGGTCATTGGTACAAACCCCACTCTAGAGATTTGAGCACATTATCTAGGCTGACATTTCATTGCATGATGGAGCTAGTTCTGAACTGCCTTTTGGTTGAGATGTTAAACCAAGGTCTCACTGCTGTTTCAGGTGGAGGTAAAAGATCCTATGGTATTTTTTGAAGACAACCAAGGGTGTTTTCCTGGTCTGCTGACCATTATTACCCATCATAACTTTCAACATATTGTAAACAAATTATTTAGAAATGCAAGCCCTTTCCTTTCCCATTAAAATGTATTTTGTAATACCTTAAATTAAATTCTTCTTGTGAAGTATTGAGGGATTGCCGGGCTGGTGGCTTCTACATTAAGAAATAGTTGGAGATGCAGAGAAAGAAAATTGCTCTGACCAAAATTGTATATCTGTTAAATTATTAACAGTTCACCTTGTCTGTTTATGTCTGTGTAATTGCTGTGTTTTGCATTTCAACCAATTAAGCATATGCATCAATTTTAAGTTGTGGTAGAAAAGAAATTTACTTCAGAATTGAAGATCCTAGGTAAACATCAAAATCATAAAAATAACACAAAGCTGTATTTCAAATAATTCATGTGTCTGAGTCAGAAGCCTGAATGTGATGTGATGTGGAGTGATAATTACATAGAACATCATGGACCTTTTCTTTCTCAGCCCAGGAGTCCATGCCTTACAACAAATCTCTGAACTCTGCTCTAAGGAGGAATTATTTCCAGAGCAATAGCTGCAAGCCAGATAGAATTAGTATTTCATTGCTAGTTATCCTACAGTCAGCTATTTATTATTTTGGTATTATTTATGGACCTATTTTGTGGTAATACAATAGAAAAACAATTTGGATGAAGTTTGATGTTAAACGCTACAAGCTATCTACACCATATTATGATAAATAAAAGCTCAGGGAAATTAGATTAGAGTAAATGGGCATAATTTACATTGTCTGTAAGGCATTTTTCTGTGAGTATGACTATGTCAGACTGTTGCTTGACCAGCCTGAGACAGCTCTCCCAGTTTTGGCACAAGCCCCCAAATGTTAGTAAGGAGGACTTTGCAGGGTCGACAGAGCTGAGTTTGCTGTTGTTGTTTCCAGTGCCTAGGTCAATAACTCTACCAGGTTCTGTACCACTGGTTGGGCCTTGCATGCAGTGGGCGAGTTACCGTTAAATTATCAAGGCATTGCCCAGGATTTTCTGTCCCTTGCATCACATATCGCCTTGGTGTATTGGAGGTAGTATCTTTTGCTTGAGTCACTAAACTGCCTGCTCAGATACATGTAAATGGTTTCATGATATGATTCAAAGAAGAGCAAGAGAGCTCAAGCAGTAGCCTAGCCAGCATTTATCCATCAACTCACACAGGTTAACTGCACCATTTTCCCATTGCTGTTTGTGGGACTTTGCTGTGTGCAATTGCCTGCTGTATTGGCCCGTGTCCTGACATGAAAGGTGCTATACCAAAATGTTTTAAACTAGTAAATCTATTATGGACAATTCAGTTCCAATCAAAGATATTGTTTTCTCATAAATGGATGAACTGGAAGTAATATGTTGGAACATAAATGAAGAATGAAACTAGAATGTTTAAAGCATTAGGGGATAGTTGAAGTGAGTAGCATTATTATATTTAATGTAGGTAAGTGTAAGATGGAAAAGGGGATAAAGAGTTACGCTGACAGAGTTAGATGTTGTAATGGTTAAGAAAGAATCAAATTGGATAAAAATGAATACATTCAAACTAGAAAAAGCAATATAAATGAATAGAAAATAAGTTAGTATCAAATTCTGCTCTTAATTGTGATTCTCTTTGCTTTAACTGATCAAAACATTTTAGAAGCTGCAAGGCAATTCTGGTCCAAGTACTATAATCGGAAACCAGGAAATTATTTAGCAATTTCTTCGAAGAAAGTTCATGCCATGAAATAACAAGATTTTTAAAAGTTGCTTATTATAGAGGGGGAACCTATTTTTTGTCATTTACCCAGAAAGTTCCTTCACCCTGCTAGTTTCTAAATTGGGTATTAACAAAGTAGAATTGTGAATAGTCACCCATCTATTAATAATAAGCAGCATGATGTTATTTTAATGATTAGGATTTTTCTATGACTCATTTGTTTTTCTCCCCTTCATTTCAGAGTGTTTTGATATGGATCACAAACCTTTACGAAAGGCGTTTGAAGAGGCTCTGTCAATGGCAGAGCATTTTACAAAGAAATATGATAATCTAATGAAAGAATTTCAGCAGAAGATGGAGAATAGCACCAAGGAGTTAGAGATGCTGAACAAACAGTTTGGATGGGTGTCTAAACTGGCAAATTATACACAGAGCCCTGATGGATCATTTCATGTTAAAGCTGTGAGTTTAAAGGGCAGATACACATGACAGGTGTATGCAACTTTTCAAAGCTCAAAGGCCAGAATAACATGTTGTATATCAACAAAGTGCAACAGCTTTTAAACATAAGTATAATTTTTCTGATCCCTAAAAACAGGTGCTAAACAGGGGCTGAGGAACCAAATAATGTGGCTAAGAGCAGAAAAAAATTTCTGCCCAATGTCCAACCATTTTCATCTGACCTGCGCTCCATTATAAGGTCAAAGGTGGGATGTCTGCGCTACTGATTGTACGGTGCTCAATACCATTTGTAATTTCTCATAAAAATTAAGTCTTCCAGATTTGCATGCAGCAAGACCCAGACAACATTCAGGTTTGGGCTGATAAGTGGCAAGTAACATTCATGCCACACAAGTGCCAGGCAATGACCATCTCCAACAAGAGGAAGTTTAACCACCTCTTGTTGACATTCAACGGCATTACCATTGTTGAATGCCTCCATCAACATCATGGAGGGGTAATCATTGACCTGAAACTTAAGTGAATCAGCCACATAATATCATGGCTACAAGAACAGGTGTTCTTGGCTAGTGACTTGATGTGTAACAGACAAGGCACAAGTCAGGTGTGTGATGGAATGAGTACGATTCTAAATACACTCGAACTTGAGAAATAGGAACAAGATTAGGCCATTTTGCCCATTACGTTTGCTTCACCATTCAATAAGATATTAATGATCATCTACCTTAACTCCACCTTCCCACACCATTCCCATTTCCTCAAATTCCGTTGGTATCCCATCTACTACATTCACTCCTTCCAACACCGATGCATAGTGGCGGCGGTGTGTACCATCTATAAGACACACTGCTGTGTCTCACCAAGGTTGCTTTGACAATGTCTCCCTGACCTGTAACTCTTATCACACGGAAGAACAAGGATAGCTGATGGCATGAGAACACCACCACTCTCAAGTTCCCTTCTATTTTTAACATATTCATGCGATGTGGGCTTCACTGACTGAGCCTGCATTATTGTCCATTCCTAGTTGCCCTTGAGAAGGTGGTGGTGAGCTGCCTTCTTGAACCGCTGCAGTCCATGTTGTGTAGGTAAACCCACAGTGCTGTTAGGAAGGGAATTCCAGGATTTTGACCCAGCGACAGTGAAGGAACGGCGATATATTTCCAAGTCAGTTTGTGAGTGACTTGGAGGAGAACTTCCAGATGGTGTTGTTCCCATCTGTCTGCTGCCCTTCTCTTGTCCTTTTAGATAATAGTGGTCATGGGTTTGGAAGGTGCTGTCAAAGGAGCCTTGGTGCATTCCTGCAGTGCATCTTGTAAGTGGTACACACTGCTGCTACTGTGCATCAGTGGTGGAGGGAATGAATGTTTGTGGATGTGGTGCCAATCAAGTGGGCTGCTTTGTCCTGGATGGTGTCAAGCTGCTTGAGTATTGTGGGAGCTGCATTTATCCATCACACTCCTGACTTGTGCCTTGTAGATTGACAGGCTTTGGGGAGTCGGGAGGTGGGTTACTGGTTGCACAACTCCTAGCCTCTGACCTGCTCTTGTAGCCACAGTATATATATGGCTATTCCAGTTCAGTTTCTGGTCAACGTTTACCTTCAGGATGTTGATAGTGGGGGATTCAGTGCTGGTAAGGCCATTGAACATCAAGGGGCGATGGTTGGATTCTCTCTTGTTGGAGATGGTCATTGCCTGACACTTGTGTGGCACGAATATTACTTACCACTTGTCAGCCCAAGCCTGGATATTGTCCAGGTCTTGCTGCATTTAGACATGGACTGCTTCATGTCACATATCATCCTTGCTTGGCCCAACACCACCTTCTCAGAGACAACCATGGATTTTGTAAAATGGGAAAAAAACTGACAGCTGTCATTCTGCCATCTGCCACTACTATTTGCAGAAACATTGAAGCTTTCTCATTGTCGGAACAATTAATGCAGTGTGTTGGAGCTTCATAGAAATCTGCAACTGCAACAACCCACCCTCTCAGATGGCACTTGATACCAGCCTGCAACTTCACAATAGCACAGATTATAGCTCTGATGACAATAGGGGATGATTAGATAGCAGCTGTTAATTTAAGAGGTTAAACAGACTCCTCTCACTTCCTCCAAATAAAAGGTGTGGCTATGGGTACCCGCATGGGCCCCAGCTATGCCTGTCTCTTTATGGGGTATGTGGAACATTCCTTGTTCCAGTCCTACTCCGGCCCCCTTCCACAACTCTTTCTCCGGTACATCGATGATTACTTCGGTGCCGCTTCATGCTCTCGTCGGGACTTGGAAAAATTTATTAATTTTGCTTCCAATCTCCACCCCTCCATCATTTTCACGTGGTCCATCTCTGACACTTCCCTTCCCTTCCTTGACCTCTCTGTCTCAATCTCTGGTGATAGACTGTCCACCAATATCCATTACAAAGCCACCGACTCCCACAGCTATCTCGACTACAGCTCCTCACACCCCGCTTCCTGTAAGGACTCCATCCCATTCTCTCAGTTCCTTCGCCTCCGTCGCATCTGTTCCGATGATGCTACCTTCGAAAACAGTTCCTCTGACATGTCCTCCTTCTTCCTTAACCAAGGTTTTCCACCCACGGTTGTTGACAGGACCCTCAACCGTGTCCGGCCCATCTCCCGCGCATCCGCCCTCACGCCTTCTCCTCCCTCCCAGAAACATGATAGGGTCCCCCTTGTCCTCACTTATCACCCCACCAGCCTCCGCATTCAAAGGATCATCCTCCACCATTTCCGCCAACTCCAGCATGATGCCACCACCAAACACATCTTCCCTTCACCCCCCCTATCGGCATTCCGTAGGGTTCGCTCCCTCCGGGACACCCTGGTCCACTTCTCCATCACCCCCTACTCCTCAACCCCCTCCTATGGCACCACCCCATGCCCACGCAAAAGATGCAATACCTGCCCCTTCACTTCCTCTCTCCTCACCGTCTAAGGACCCAAACACTCTTTTCAAGTGAAGCAGCATTTCACTTGCATTTCCCCCAACTTAGTCTACTGCATTCGTTGCTCCCAATGTGGTCTCCTCTACATTGAAGAGACCAAACGTAAACTGGGCGACCGCTTTGCAGAACACCTGCGGTCTGTCCACAAGAATGACCCAAACCTCCCTGTCGCTTGCCATTTTAACACTCCACCCTGCTCTCTTGCCCACATGTCTGTCCTTGGCTTGCTGCATTGTTCCAGTGAAGCCCAACGCAAACTGGAGGAACAACACCTCATCTTCCGACTAGGCACTTTACAACCATCCGGACTGAATATTGAATTCAACAACTTTAGGTCGTGAGCTCCCTCCCCCATCCCCACCCCCTTTCTGTTTCCCCCTTCCTTTTCTTTTTTTTCCAATAAATTATATAGATTTTCCTTTTCCCACCTATTTCCATTATAAAAAGAGAAAAAGGGAAAAAAAATTTTTTTTTTTTACATCTTTTATGCTCTCCCCACCCCCACTAGAGCTATTCCTTGAGTGCCCTACCATCCATTCTTAATTAGCACATTCGTTTAGATAATATCACCAACTTTAACTTTAACACCTATGTGTTCTTTTGTATTATTGTTGTTGACATCTTTTGATGATCTGCTTCTATCACTGCTTGTTTGTCCCTACAACCACACCCCCACTCCACCTCTCTCTCTCTCTCTCTCTCCGCCCCCCCACACACACACCTTAAACCAGCTTATATTTCAACTCTTTCTTGGACTCGAACTCAAGTTCTGTCGAAGGGTCATGAGGACTCGAAATGTCAACTCTTTTCTTCTCCGCCGATGCTGCCAGACCTGCTGAGTTTTTCCAGGTAATTCTGTTTTTGTTTTTGTTTCCCTCCTTCATTTCATCACATCCAGGAGAGTCTGAATGTTGAAACGGAATTTTCTTTTTCCGTGTAATTCCCTGCTCCTCCATTTGAAAACTTTACAGAAGCGCAGGAATCATCCATTACAGCTACCTAACAGTCAACTCACTGTGCCAAAAACTCGTCTAATTATTCATTCCTCCAGTCTGTTGTTCTTGCTTTTTAAAGACTGCAGTCATAATTCGTGAGCCTTTGCCAGGGTGCTGCCATGGGAGTTGTAATTCTGAACAGCAATAGATGTTTAAATAAGGTGATTCTGCAATTCACAGCAGAATCAACACTCGATGCAAGAACAGGAGTAGGCCATTCTGCTCCTCAAGCCTGTTCCACCATTCAGCTGCGTCATCTTAGCTCCATTTACCTGCCTAGGCTCCATATCCCTTAATTCCATTATGTAGAAAATAGATGAATCTTAATTTTGATGTCATCAATTGACCTAGTGGCAACATTGTGGATGATTGTTCCAGATTTTCAGTATTGTTTGGGTGAGGAAGAGCTTCCCTCACCTCTGAACAGCTGAGCTCTATTTTTGAAGTTATGCCCCCTTGTTCTGCACTCCCCCGTCAAGGAAAAAGTTTCCACCTACCCTATAAATCCTTTAATCATCTTAAACACCTCAATTGTTTCACAGCTGAACTGTATATAATTTAGAGAATACAAGCCTGGTTTATGCAACCTGCCTTCATAATTTAACGTTTTTAGCCCAGGTATCATTCTGATGAATCTGTGTTGCATGCACACCAAGGCCTATACATCCTTCCTGAGGTGTGATGCCCAGCACAGAATGCAGTACTCCAGATGCAATCTAACTGGAACTTTATGCAACTAAAGTATAATTAAATCTCCCTGTTTCTCTACTGACCCCAGCTTCTTACCATTTAGAAAATAAATCAGATTGATTTTTCTGATGTTCAAATCCTACTTGTCCGCATTGAACTCCATGAATCTTTCAATGACCCTTTACAACTTTCTGCTCCCATGTACACTTCTTACTATGCCACCCAGCTGGCTGCCTTTAGTAAATTTAGTTAATGACTCTCTGTAGTGAAAATCTGAGGCCCCAGTAGAGATTCCTGGGGAACACCACTACTCACTTACAGCCAATTGGAACATATACCATTATCCCTACTCTCTGTCTCATACATCCTAACCATTCTTTACATGTCAGAAATTTGCTTTCAGTAACAAGCTCTTCTATTTATGCCAACACCTCTTAGGTAAAAGGTTATGAAATGATCTCTGAAGTAAATATCCATTGAGATTCTTTTACTTACTGTATTAGTGAAAAGTAATCTAAAATTAATTTACTTTTAATTTTCCTCATATCTCTGGTACTTGATCTTCTTCCTCCACTGTGAAGACTAATAAGAAAAAAGGTATTCATTTACTAAGTCTGCCATTTATTTATTTTCAGCATTGACAGGTACAGGGGGACATCTGTCTCAAGGGTGCAGTCAGTCCATGTTTTTTTTATTCTTTCACAGGACGTAGGCATTGCTGGTTAGGCCAGCATTTATTGCCCATCCCTAATTGCCCTTGAGAAAGTGGTGGTGAGTTGCCATCTTAAACCTCTGGAGCCCATGTGGTGTAGGTACACCCACAGTGCTGTTAGGGAGGGAGTTTCAGGATTTTGACCCAGCGACAGTGAAGGAACAGCGGTATATTTCCCAGTCAGAATGGTGTGTGGTTTGGAAGGGAGCTTGCAAGTGGTGGCGTTTCCACGCATCTGCTGCCCTTGTCCTAGGTGGTTGAGGTCGAGTGTTTGGCAGATGCTGTTGAAGGAGCCTTGGTGACTTGCTGCTGTGCATCTTGTAGATGATGCACATTGCTCTTATTGTGCGTCAGTGGTGGAGGGAGTGAATGTTTTCAGGTGGATGGGATGCCAATGAAGCGGGCTGCTTTGATTTGGATGGTGTCGAGTTTCTTGAGTGTTGGAGCTGCATTCATCCAGGCAAGTGGAGAGTATTCCATTACACTCCTGACTTGTGCCTTGTAGATGGCGGACAGGCTTGAGGGAGTCAGGAGGTGAGTTACCCGTCGCAGAAGTGCCCCATTAGAATTTAAAATAAAGGGCTCAAGTGGCCCATTAGAATTTCAGGGCCTTTTCGTTGGCATTTTTATGAAAAAATATTGAGGTTTTTTTTGTAAAGAAAAGAAAGCGTTCAACAACAGTGATTTTAATTTCACTATCTTCAGTATTTTTCCCTGAATTCTGCTGAAGACATTGACTGACATTGGGGTTACATTCCACAAGCAGCTGTAGCCCTCTGGTACCTCATTCAAATGATGATTCTTTACAAGTGACTAAATAATGGTTACTTTACACATTTAGCCTTAGCTTTAAAATAACCCCAACTGGAAAATCTATGAAAGGTCAAAGCCCATTTTATTAAGGCAGCACAAGTGAACCTCATCCATGGATGTACATTAATCAGCAGAGATCACATAGCAGGGCAGGTCCTGGGTGATTTTGCGCCTCCCGATTCCAAGGGTACTGAGATCAAGTGCTCTGATAGAAATTGTCTGAATTAGCACTGTGCTATCTTGTATCTTCATTTTCTGTACATTTCGCTACCACACCAGATGGTGCATTAGTTCATTGACTCATTGAAGTAGGAGGACATTGATATAAACAATTCCTTTTGTGTTTTATATCAATGTCTGTGCTGTGCATTACAAATCCAGTCTTTTCACAAAGGGGAATTCCTGTAAAATGGTTGCATGATTTGCATGTCATTTAAAATACTTATGCAGTAATGTCAAAGAACCAAATTTTGATATAGAATTATTTGCCAACGAGTGTGGATACAAGAAATTATCCTTACCTCCTTTATGTGTCATCTATTTTAAAATTCACATTAATGGGCAGAACTGTAGCAGCACCATGACTGATAAGCGGTGCGCAGTAAAAATCAATCTCTGTGCAAATTTGCTGCTCAGAATGTCAAATGCAACAATGTAACTGAAACTTGGATCTGCACATATGAAACAATCTTCAAACCCAAAACAGAGTAATTTCCACATTGGCCATTTGCCTGTGCCTATTTTATCCATGTTTATTGCTGTATTCATTTTGTTTTGGAACTCCAAGTTAAAACCTTCATTTAGATGAATAACTGTTGGTTATTACTCTGGGAAAACAAAAGTGGCTGATGAGTTATAGGGCAGGATTTTACCTCTTTTGTGACAAGGTGGGGGGTGGGGTGGTGGTGCGGGAAACAGACTGTTACTGGGTTCCGAACCCACCCCCGGGGGAAACAGTCACTCATCGTTATTTCTACGGGGGCACCCCCTTAAATGGCTGGCTCGGTGTCCTATTAAAGATGGTTGAAGTTGGAGGGATTTCCAGCTTGGAAAGAGCAGCAGGCTGTAATTGAGGACAAGTGCCCTCTCTCCAACTGCTTTAAATCTTAAACTTGAAGAAAAAGGATCTTGCAGCCAAAGGCCACCACTCTACAGGGCAGCATGTGGCTACTCCTGCATCCAGGCAGGGAGGGCCTAGGCCTGCATGGAGTTCTGACCCACAGGGAGGCCACTTCCAGGCACCTACACTGGCCCCTGTTGCCTGTGCGAACTTGGAGGCCCTCCTCATCGCACCCAGCTCCCAGACACCATAGCCTTTTGGCACAGACGTTTTAATTCTCTCATTTCTCTGAACTAAGGAAATGTAGTGGGAGATATCAGTAGGGTGATAATCAGAAATCAATGGCAAGATGAAGTAAGATAGAACAAGATACCATTTAAGTTGACTGTAATTGGGCTCAATTAACCTTTCCTGTCTGTGCTTGTTTGGGTCACGACACTCTTTTTCTATTCTGCTAGCTTATACACAACTGAATTGACTTAGATCATTTACACCTCCCCCCCCCCCCCATCCCAGATATTGTCAAGATCCGCAAACGATGGTCCATCCAAAGACACCGGTACCACTGTTACTGTCCAGATCTTTGATTCGCCTCCATTGACCTTCATGGTCCCAGGACAGATGCACTGGGAAGATCCTGAGTTCTCGGAAATGCTGGCACAGCAAGCATTGAAGCACTACAATGAGAACAGAATGTTACAAGGCTTGCCAGATCATAAGCTGGAGACCATGTGAGTATCACTGTTACTCATTATGGCACCTTGCATTTAAAGGAAAGATGTATTTTATGGAGGGGTGGTTCAGTATCACTGCATGTTACATTGCATCACTGTGTTGTCCAGTGACAGAATATGGCTCAAGCCCTCAGTTTCATACCTGGTGAATTTTTTATCACAGCCATACTACAGTAAGCTGATACAGAATGCGGAACAGGAAAATCAATCTTATTGCTTCAGTCATACACCTCATAGTTGTCACTTGCAGATTTGGTGGAAGCCTGGTAGAAGTTCATGCTGGCCAACAGAAATAAAATGCAAAAACAAATTTCCGTCCCTTTGTTCATCTGAGGAGCTATAAGAACAGAGCACTACCTCTCACACTGCCCTGTTTGAGGATGAGAACAGATCTGCCAGTTCTGCACTATAACTGACCTGCACTAAATTGCTTAACGTAATCATTGGATAGACTGTGGAGCAATATCCCACTCACTGTCTGGAAACACAGAGACAATTTGATTCTTTTCCTACATCTGGATATTCATGAACTAAATCATCATAGATATCTGGTGAGAGATTTGCTGACCCAAAAACAGAACAGTAAATGTTATGTATTTCAGTCTAATGATAACTTAGGACTCATTGCTAAGGTTGACCATTCGATCTGCTTTCTTGAAGATAACTTTCATTGGCCAACTGCCCCATAAACTCGGGGTGACCGGCGTACGCAATTTTTAAAAATAAATTTCTCGCCTACTGGCTCACCAAGGTCATCCCAACTCAACTTCCAACTGAGTGCATGAGTGCAGCTGTGTAGCTGAAACTTAACTCCACACGTGAAAGAAATAGGTGACCAACTCGCCTGCCCAAAACAAGCACAAGCCTTATTTCAATACATGGATTGGAGTCTGATGCTGGTTATAGGATCCCCAGTGCTATTTTCATTACCAATTGGCATAGTATGCACTGCGCCTGCTCTAACCATTGTTAATAAAATAAATTGAGTGACCCATCCTGCAGTGCTTAAAGGAGCTATTGTAGGTTGTTCAAAAAGGGATAGATTTCAAATTTTAAATGGACTTTTGTGGGCAGAGTGTTAATGATTCCTCTGGCTTCATAAAGGTAGACCCTGTGATCTCCGACTTCCATGTCCATTCCCCTGGATTGCTTCCCCCCCAGCCAGTTTTACCTGCCTTCAGCTGCTGGGTTTTGGTCCTTCTCCAATCAGGGAGCTGCTCATAATCTGTAAGCAACTCACCTTTGTTATGAAGCTCAACCACCAGAATTGGTTAGGCCTCAGAGCGACTCTATCAGATGAGGAATGAGCTTTGCCCTGCCCAATCCTACCTGATAGAATTGAGTACCCAAAGATTGAGCCTTTTTTCTCTCTGATGGCACAAATTTTATTTTTTCTCAATCATATCCTCATTTTTCTGATACTAAATTTGTTTTACAACAGGTACTGCTAAGCTACCAACATGTTTACGTGACTGAATCAGAATTCATAATTAATGTATTGTATTCTGTCCAAGTACAAGTACACATCTTCCAGGAAATGTTTTGCCGCAGGCATGCACACTTTCCAAAGGCCCTATCTCTATAAGTGGCTAGCATAATTGAGTGTTGTCCACTGCCAAGGATAAATTTTAATGATTGCTGGTACTGCTGCGGCATTCATTTGTACATGTTTGATCTATTTCTTCTCAAAAGCCTTACCCCAAATCTGCACCACTTTCACAGGAAAGAGGGATAAACTAATCTTTGCTTTTTTCCTCTCTGGTGTGTTCTCTGTTTAATGTGATTAGTATTTAAAATGTGACTATTATTTTTTCTTCTGAAATTGGGCAGAACATTTAGTTCTGTTGGACTATATTAAATATTGAAGAGGTGTCAATAATCTTCCTTTATTCTGTTACAGAGAAGCGTGAAGGGAGCAAGTTCTCACTTTACCTGCTTTGAAGACTACTTCCATAAACCTTATTGTTATAGCAAATAGGTTTACAGCACAAAGCTACTGAAAATCTCTCTGCACAAATGTGTTGCTGGCAGACTGCATTATGCTAAAATCCTTAAACATGAACTACTAAATAAATGCTATTGTGTGCACAAAAAACAAGATTTATGGCTTTCATTAACTTTTAAATATTTCTCTTTTCATTTAGGGTTTGATGATTAACATAGAAGCTGCTAGCTAGATTCATGCATTCCTAGCACATTTCAGCCTGTAGTGAGTGATCTGTAGAGAAAGAAGTGCGGCATTGAGATTTTCTGCAGTTTATTTTGAAACACTCTACGCTGCAGGGATACCCAAAAGGGGTGAAGGAATGGAGGAGCAACACCAACTCTTCCCTGACTACTTGGGGGACTGAACTTTTTCCCCCCCATCTTACTGACATAATTTAATTGAGAAAAACGAAAGTGAATTAGGAAAAGGTGGGGGAAGTAGCTCAGTGAAGGGAGCTTTCTTCTATGACCTGGAGAGAGAGGGACACCACTGATGCTTAGTGCCTTGTTTTTATTCCCGCATCCAAAAAAATTGCTAAATGTGAAATATAATTTTATATTTATTTAGAGATGTAACCAGTTATCATCGAAATAAACTGTGCTAGTTTCACCCAAATTATTCTATTTCTCCTCCACATGTACCCCATAAGAGTGGAACCAGGCGAGTGCAATCCCACTTACAGGCCCAATGGAGGTGAAGTGTTAGTGGAGGATGGCGAGGTCAGTCAAGTCAAAGATGGCAAAGCAGTTGAGAAGGGTAGTTTAACACAGTCACATAGGATGCAATTTGTGACTTTGAATAAGTTTCAGTGTTGTGGCAGGTGTGAAAACCTGAGGTTCAAACATGGAGTTAAGGAAAGATAGCATAGAATCTGGGAGGTAATAACACATTCAAGGACATTGAAGAGGAAAGGTAGGTTGAAGATGGGGGTGGTAATTTGCAATGACAGAAGGGTTCAAGGATGGGCTTTCTGAGGAGGGATATAGTACCTGAGGAGAGGAAACTGCTTACAATATCAGCTAGCATGGGGAGCAGGAAGGAAAGTTGGATGATTAGAGGTTTAGTGAGAATGGAGTTGAAAGCACAGGCTAGGTCTCATGGACACTCACATTACCTGTGGTTGTGGTTTTAATGTTAGATGACCCAGTATTTGACATCAACCAGACCAGCACAGAACAGACCAGGTCCTTCACTAGAACTAGTTCCTTTCCAGTAAGGTTAACACAAAAAAGTAAAGATCCTGAGATAAAACTTATACATCGCTGTGTACATTCTATATTATTTGTTCAAACTAAGACAGAGAATCCCAATAAATTCATGTAAATGAATATGGTACTAAATTATAAGTGTTGGATATAAATATGGTTTCCACAATTACTGAATAGTGCAACAATTAACAAAACAAAAGGTCAAAGTTGGGAAGTTATCAGGATATACTGAGAATTTGTAAGGTACATAAAAATCACTGCCTTGAATAGACTGAATTCACTTTTTCTTTGCATCCTTTGACTGAAGTTCTTTGGCTTGTTCCATAACAACAAAAAAGAAATCTCATGATGGTAGCTCAGCTCTCCTAAAACCTGAATGACTGTAATTTGAAATGGAACTCTTTAATACAGGACAACCATATTAGCATTGGATATGTACCATGTGCTCATAACAGTCTTGAGGGATGCAACAAGCAACCACTTGGAACTACCTGGATTCTTGTATCATGAACAAGTTTGACTAGCTAATCAGATATGTGTAATTGCAAAATTAATGGGACTTATCAAATCACCTGATAAATTTGTGTGATGTAATGGTGGAGTCCAAAATTCAATTAGTTTTGAATATGAACAATTATGGAATCGCTGAAGATAGCAGAAGGAAAATATTTTTAAAGCTGGTAAATTTGTCATTTAAATTTGGTTGCATTGAAGGTAAGTTAAAAGATGCAGCAGACATAATCCTTGAAAAAACACTCAACCGTTTTAAAATTGAAAACTGCAAAACTATAAAATTCAGTCCATTAAAAGGTTAACTTAAGTTCCTTCAAGTCAGCCTGTTTTGGTAATTAAATTAGAATTTGCACATTAATTTAACCAGCTTGTAGTGGTTGCCTTGAGCAGTTTAGCTATATTATTGAAATGACCCAGAAAGGTTGATTTCACAGTCAAGAACTCAGGACAAAACAGTGCTCACAGGAGTACCAGCTGGGGAGTCATGAGTTTGTAGCAGCCGATTTTCCACTACTTAAAGGATGGAAATCAGGTACCGCAGACCCTCAATTTCCCAGCTACATCATTCTGAAACACAGCAACCAACTTCAAAATTAGCTTTGTTGTCGAATTATCATCTTTCTGATTTCAGACTAGACAGATGTGTTTTTCGATTTTGGTTGGAGGAGAGTCTAGGAACTGATAGAAAATAAACTGAACACCCTGGCAGTAAATTTTCATCACCTGGGAATAACAAAATAAGGAAAATCAGATAAGGAAGGCTGCATCCCCATTGTGGAGTCCACTCAATTTTCCTACTCGGGTACCATTCTATACGCTTGTAGTAAAAAGATCACAAACCACCCACCTAAATCTGATTTTTTAAAAACATCAGTGACTTAGAATACAAATTCTTTGTATAAGTTTGCAATCGTAATTAAATCAAAAGTTAAACAGTAAAATTAGCCATTAAGGTGACTGAGTAACTTTATATTGTGACTCATTGCTGGAGTCAGAGTGTTGCATACTCCTCGGGTAAAATAATTGCTGTGTCCTACATCATAAACCACACTAAACAGTCTGACCGCGGACTTCTTAGCTTATACAAAGTACTTTTATTTTTAATTAATTTGTGGAATGTGGGTGCGTCAATGCCAATCCCTAATTGCTCTTGAGAAAGTGGTGATGAGTTGCCTTCATGAACCATTGCAGGTCCATGTGGTGAAGGTGCTTCTACATTGCTGTTAGCTAGGGAGCCTTGTGCTCCAGAATTGGCTGCGCCTCTAGCCACGAGGTTACAGATTGTGGTTGAATACAATTCTGCAACCACTGCCAATAGCCCAGAGCACCTCATGGATGCCCATTTTTGAGTTGCCAGGTCTGTTCTGAAACTCTCTCACTTAGCACAGTGGTAGTACCATACAACATGATAGATGGTATCCTCAGTGTGAAGACAAGACTTGGTCTCCACGAGGACTGCTAATAGTGCAATGGACACATTTACCTGCATCGGACAGATGGTGAGGATAAGGCCTAGTAGGTTTGCCCCTCATTGATTCTCTCACACCACCTCCCACAGGTCCAGTTTGGCAGATAAGTCCTTCAGAACTCAGTCATAAGTGGTGCTACCCGATCCAATGTTGGTGACAGATATTGAAATCCCCCACCCAGAGTACATTCTGTGCCCCTGCTAGCCTCAGTGCCTCTTCCAAGCAATGTTCAGCATGAAGGAGCATTGATTTGTCAGCTAAGTATGGAGATGGTGGTGGGGGAGGGCAGTAACTGATAATCAGCAGGTTTCCTTGCGCTTGTTTAACCTGATGCCATAAAACTTCATAGGGTCATAACATGGGGTCCACTGTCACCATTGATAGGAAAACTCCCTCCCAATCATATACCACCCACTGTGCTGCTCTGGTGCTGGTGGGACAAGACGTACCCAGGGATGATGATGATGGAGGTGTCTGAGGCATTGGCTATAAGGTATCATTCAGTGAGCGTGAGTATGTCAGGCTGTTGACTGACTGGTCTGTACAACAGCTCTCCCAATTTTGGCACAAGTCCCCTAGAAATTAGTGAGCAGACTTTGCAGTGTCAACAGGGCAAGGTGTGCCATTGTGTTGGAATCTGATACCCAGGATGATGCCAGGTGATCCATCCTGCCTGATCTTATGCTTTGTCATAGCAGTTTGGTACAACTGAATATCTGGCTTGCTAGGTCATTTCAAAGGGCAGTTAACAGTCAATCGCATTGCTCTAGTCTTTCGTCACATATGGGCCAGAGCATGTAAGAACAGCAGATTTCCTTCCCAAAAAGCATTAGTGAACCAGGTAGGTTTATTTTTCAAAACAACAATCAGCATTTATATGATCACCATAGCTGATACTAGCTTTCCAATCCAGGATTGTTTAATTGAAATTTAACTGAATTGAAATTCCTCAGCTGCCACTGTGGGATTTGAACTTATAACTGTCGGTCACTAGCCTAGGCCTCAGAATTACTAGTCCCATAAAATAACTACGCTACTACTGTTCCTAATATTGCTGTATTTAATACCGAATGAATACAACGTTGTGGATTTTTTGTGGCAAGTTTGCTGGCAGCTATTTACTGTTTTGAATCTGAATTGCAGCAAACTCAGAGGAACTCAATAGAGCTGTAAACTGCACCAAGATTTATCTATTAGCCAATCCATTGCTAAAAGAAACTATAGAGTCATTATCACTGCAGTTTCAGATCCCAGGAAGATTTTGTCTTCAATCTATTGGAACACTTCAGTTTCAGTGCTTTGTAGTAACTGGTACTGCAATAGGAGCAGGATTCACTGTATACCCTCAATTAAGTCAAAACAAGAAATTGCAGTACTAATGAGACTATTGTACCATAGTTCTTGTTTAGGAAATGCCTCCAGATCAGGACATCCAAAATAACAGCACCAGTAAGACTGCAAGATGCTCCCGATTGCCTGCTGCAACTTCAACACGAGATGAGTGGAAAGGCTTCTTGGAGTGCAGGGCAGGGGTGCTGCCAAATTTATAGCAGAAAGTTGAGAAGTATTCATGGACATTTAACCACAAGATGAAAATGGACCTGCCTCTAAAAGAAAGGACAGATTAATAAGTTTTTGTGAACCTCATGTCTTCCTTTTTGGTTTAATGATAGTTAAAGTTTCAAGGTAAAGTGAATCAAATGAAGAGGTTTACCAAGTGCCCAGCTCAAGTAAACAATGCTGACTCACTACTGAGGACTGTAGTTTAAAATTACAAACAGCCAGTACACAAAATTTTACAAGACTGCCTATGGCAGGCTTCTCCAACCCACAGCCCTAGTGGCCCCTGAAGCCAGTGTTCAAACTACAGGAAAATTCAATTAAGATTCTGCAAGGAGCTGCCTCTCCAATCAGAGGCCAGTTCTCTCCTGTGTTTGCTGCTGATGGGCTCACCTGTGAGCCCATCACAGTAAAAAGGTAAAGAAGGTTTTATTAGTTAACTCTACTGCTCGATGCTTTTTAAATGGTCATTTTTATTAAATACTTTATTGGGCTGGCTGAGTTTTAAAAGACTAATCAACAGCATTTCAGTGACTTAAAACCACAGCTCCTAAGATGGCCAAATATTTGCATGATTGTACCTTACAAATTCCCAAACCATTAAAAATGGAGTCAGGCTATCCAAAAACCCTGAGACCATATCTGGAATGTGTGCGCAGTTTAGGTCTCCACTTTTGAGAAAGGACATGCTTGCATTGGAGGTGGAACAGCGCACATTCTCTTGATTGGTCCCTGGGATGAGGGAGTTGTCCTATGATGAACGGTAAAGTAAATTAGGCTTATATTCTCTGGAATTCAGAAGAATGAGGGGCAATCTCATCAAAACCTACAAAATTCTAAGGGGGTTTGATTGGGTATATGTAGAGAGATTCTTTCTGCCAGATGGGGAGGAGTCTAAAACACAGGGGAGCAGTGTCTCAGGATAAGGGATCAATCATTTAAGACTGAGGAGAAATTACTTCGCTCAAAGGGTTGTAAATCTTTGGAATTCTCTATCCCTGAGGGTTGTGGATGCCCATCACTGAATACATTTAAGGTCGGGGTAGACAGATTTTTGGTCTTGCAGGGAATTACATGATATGGCAAGCATACGGAAAAATGGAGTTGAAGCCCAAGATCAGCCATGATCATATTGAATGGCGGAGCAGGCTCAACAGACCATATGGTCTACTCCTGTTCCTATTTCATATTTTGTGTTCACCCATCAAAGGCAATCACTTTAGAGGAATATGAATGACCAAGTTTCCTGACCATGCACAAAACATCCAGACAAGCACCTGCGAATTCAACTGGATGGGGAACAAGCCATTAGAATCAATCACTTTGGACAATGGGCTCTGGCTAAGAAAGGAAAACGTCTGGCCATAATCTAATCATGTCTAAACCATGAAACCATAAAACCATGGAATCAACTTGCTATGACCACATTTGTTCAGTTGGTGAAAAGAGATCATGTGATGAGCCAACCAACCCTCTTTTGTGCTTTTGCAGAAACTGCTTTTTTCCAGGCCAGAGAACAGAAGAGGTCCCCGAATAGACACACACGCACACTCTCTCTCTATCCATCCTGCAAGTTTGAAACCTGCCTGTTGTTTAACCACCCACTCACCGCAGGAGAGTTTCAAGGAACAGCCTGGCAGCTGCTGCCTCCAGAAGGTGTAAATTGTTCATCAACATCTTTAAATCATCTCAATGCCAATTCCAGAGGGACCATTAAGCTGCGTCTGAAACCATCCAAGGTATCAATCTACAAGATCCATAAACCACTAACTTTTATTGGACTTTAAAAAACTGCTTAATTTATCCTCCCACTTTGTGACTTGTGTGCATGTGTGAACTCATGAATACATATGTGAATGAGAGTTGGAGCATTTTTATCAAGGCCAGGTGTTAAGTACAATAAATACTATTTTTTTTTAAAAAAAAACTTACAAGCAAATCTGTCTATATGTGTCTTTTACAGTCACAGCAGTTCAGTTAAACTGAATTGACCAGTATATCCTTTAAAAAAAATCCCTATTGTGGTCAAACAAGGAATGGGAAAAGGGGGGGGAAGAAATTCTACCCTTCTTCACCTTATCGTAACAGAGTCAAGAGCTATATCAATCCCTTAATTCCCTCTTACAGGCCTTTGTGTAGTTATTGTATTGCCACTTGAGGAAAGCTGTTACCCTCAACAAGTCAGCAGTCCCAAAAAAAAACATGGGGACGTTAACATGTTTTACTACCTAATTAATGTGCTCCACTCAAGAGCATCCCAGAAGACAGACTTTTCCCCATGCATTTCTATGATACTTGAGTTCAGCACAAATCCTTACTTGTAAACATGCTACTTTCAGTTCCAATGAACTAATCATGAAAAGAACTATTCACCCTTTCTACTTTTAGTCAATTATAACATCTAAAGAACATACCCTAGTACGTGCCATCAGCCCATTAAAATTCCAGAAAGCAATGCTAACGAGAGAAGACAAAATTCCATTCATTGTACCTGACTTAGCTCAAATTGTTTGGGGCAAGTAATATGCAACAGTCGTGCCTATTACGCCAATGCTCTGACCTATTCAGATTAGGTCCAAGATTTGGTCTGCTCACAAGGTAGGTGATACAGAAGCCCTGGGAAAAGAACTCAGAGGGCCAGTAAACTGATATAGCTTAAAAAAAACCCTAGTTACTACACAAGGCTAACAGAGCTTGTGGGAATTTTTTCCTTTACAAAAGCAGGATTGGATGGAGATTGTTAAAATCATGAAGGGAACTAGGCTGGGACCAAGTGGATAGACTATTTGAATTAAATAGGGCAGGAAGATCTAGGATGCACGTTGCGACAAAATCCAATGCTTACCTTGGTTTTGAATTGGCCCGGGCTTCTTTTTTTTTTAAGTTCCTTGGGCCTTCTGGCTGGGAAAGGGTCACACATGCGCGGCTCATCCATCGTTACGTTCTTCAGGCTGGGAAACAGCCCTGCACAACTGTGCAGAAGGTAAAGAATCATAGAAATGAAATGGCAGAAAACTGCATGTCACTAGAGGGGTGGTGTCCCAGGGAGCAGGACACAGGGAGGGAAACAGGGAGAAGGTCCCAAACCAAGGGGTGGGACAGAAGGAGGTCCCAGAAGGAAGTCCCAGGTAGCGACAAAGACAAGGGTCAGAAAGACGTCTGAGAAGACAATCCCAGGCAAGGAACAGAGACAGAGAATCAGAAACAGATCCCGTTAAGTAAAGTTGAAAGGAGCAGAGAAGTATGCTCAGGGTTAAAAGAGAGACCCCACTTCAGGGAACAGACTTGAAGCAAAGTGGGCTTGAGAAGCCCAGAAGATACGAGAAGGCAGCCAAAGATTGGTGACTTGTTACTGCAGGCCTTTTGGAGCAGTGTTCTCCTTAGCACGACCAAATATCTGAAAGTGTGCTTGGAAGGTGAAGTTTAAGTGTACTCGGAGATCCAGAGGGATGAATCCCAGAAGGGAAGATTGAAATCTTGGAGGTGATCCTTGTTGAAGCCGTCCAAGTGAGAGTAACTTTTGGAGAGAATTCCAAGGTGAGTTCTTCAAATGTGGAGATTGGAAACACTCATCAGAAAGACAGAGTTTCAGTGAGACCATGTTCATGTTTGAATGAAGGCTGTAATGAGGTCAGGAGTTGAGTGGCCCTGATAGAATCCAAACTGGGCATCAGTGAGTGGGTTATTGTTAAGCAAGTGCCATTTGATAGCACTGCTGATGACTCCTTCCATTACTTTACTGATGATCAAGAGTAGACTGATGGGGTGGTAATTGGCCGGGTTGGATTTGTCCTGCTTTGTGTGTACAGGACATACCTAGGCAATTTTCCACATGGCCAGGTAGATGCCAGTGTTGTAGCTGTACTGGAACAGCTGGGCTAGGGGTGTGGCAAGTTCTTGAGCACAAGTCTTCAGAACTATTGCTGGAATATTGTCAGGGCCAGTATTCAGTGCCTTCAGCCATTTCTGGATATCATGTAGAGTGAATCGAACTGGTTGAAGACTGGCATTTGTGATGCTGGGGACCTCTGGAGGAGACTGAAATGGATCATCCACTCAGCACTTCTGCTGAAGATTGTTGCGAATGCTTCAGCCTCCAAGTAACTCAACATCCTGACTTGGAAATATATCACCATTCCTTCATTGCCGCTGGGTCAAAATCCTGGAACTCTCTCCCTAACAGCACTGTGGGTGTACCTACATCATATGTACTGCAGTGGTTCAAGAAGGCAGCTCACCACCACCTTCTCAGGGGCAACTATGGATTGGCAATAAATGCTGGCCCAGCCAGCAAAGCCCATATCCTGTGAATGAATGAAAAGAACTAGCTGGCTCAGTGTGACTAACATCTGGGTGGGTTGCTGAGGAAGCCACGAAATCTGCTTCAGGCACATCTGTTGTTTACTTTGGTGTGGTGTGTCTGACCATAGTTCACCTATTAATTCACATGTACCACATACTCATATCAGGATATAGGATAACTATTATAAATTGTTTTCTTTTTCCTAATTTAGGTCTGTAAAAGATATAGCTCAGGTGAAGGAATATTGATCATATTGTTTGTTTTGAGATCATTCCAACCTTTACATCAGATGTAATATTGTTCATTTTTCTTGTTTAATAAGTGTATTATTTTGTGTTAAAAGTTCAGCAGACTCCTGTGAATCCATTCAGTAACCTTCTTCCACAGGCTCAAAAAAAAGTTAGGATCTATCACACTAGGTTTCATTCTGGGTTCTGACTTGTCCAGTATTATCAGCTGGGATTGAAAAGGTTACACAGTGACTGATGGATGCATAGTCAAACAGACCTACATAACAGGCTTGAAATGCCAGCTGGTCTTTGCTTGTGACTTCCATGTGTAGGTGACTAAATACAGACACCACAAATAATTCAGGAAAAGTCCAGTTTTATTTTGTAGATTTGTTTTAATATCTGACTGACCATCTGGGCTTTCCACATATAAAAAATTTAACTGGACTAAAATCAGGCTTCTCATTCAGGCCACACTAAAACAGGAGTTCTTTTGTTTTAAGCATACAACATTCAAAAACATGGTAATTGTGCCTCTATTTGTGCATTTAATACACAAAGGTTTGTAATTTATGACCAAAACGGAAGGCTTATTTCTAGAAACGGATCAATACTGCTGCAAAGACAGGGAGGAGTGTCTTGGCATTGTTCTGCATTTATGGCAATTTACTAAATTCAGAAAAAAAAAATTAACTACCCAAAAAAGTCTTGCAAGTAGACTTATGAAAGAAACAAAACTAGGCTGTACTTAGCCATAAGACCTAACTCACTTGTCCCTGCCTGATGCAGTCATATATAGAAGATAGGTTGCAAGTTGTAAAACTCCAACAACTTTAAAAGTAAATGGACTGTTTAGGTTTTAGAACATATTGTGGCTACATTAATCTGGATGGGAAGTTTCCTCCTTTTCCCAAAGCCAGGTTTCTAATTATTCCATGGAAGTGCAGCAGAGTAAACTAGCCTTTTTACAATTAGTAAAAGGCCACCCTCCTGTTAAAATCACATCTTAAGCTGAATTGTTGGATGTTGAAGATTAAATTTTAGCAATCTCCTAGGTCCACTGGTTCTGGTAGCAAAAAAGGTAGAACAAACACTGACATTAAGAACAGTGTTAAATAGCAGGCAGGGATGTTGAGCTGTGGCATCATCCTGAAAGACAGCACATAAATCAAATAGCTTTCTAAAAATCTTTACTCATTCCAGTGGCCACCTTCCATACAACCATACAAGTATCTTCCTGTGTATTGTGCCACTAGAAGGTACATGCACACAATTTTACAATTGGCTCAGGAAATGTACTGGGCAAAGAGGAGAGGAGGAAGAGAGGAGAGGAGGAAGAGAGGATGACGACAGTGAGGGAGATAGAGGTGTTTCAGAGTTGACCTGGTCATTGATCAAAGTAACCAATCACAGAACAAACCGGGCACCTGACTATTTTGATTCCAATTATGTTCAGGATGCAGATATTGCAATATCACATATAGGAGTTAAAAGGTTTCACAAGAAAGAGACAAGATCCTACTGTATGATTTATATAGCAGCTTATTATTTGAAAGCAATAAATTTATAATGACTACATACATACAACTTCCTTAATTGTTTTATGATTTAAAATAATTTCCTTGGAATGTACATAGATTCCCTCAAGTTTTGGCAGTTTATACAACTTGAGCAATTCTCATCTTGGAGCATTCTACTGTAATTCAAGTGATCAAACACAGACATTTAGTCTTAAAAATTACCCACACTTTTACACGATACATTATGTTAGGCCTGTGCAATAGCGTGCCTAGGCATGACAGAGGAAATGGGGCTTGAGAATCATTGGAATTTCCAGACTCCCAAAATTGTTGCAAGGCTTACAACTGCAGAAGGCCCAGCGTGACTGTAGATAAAACAGTGGTAGCGGCAGTGGTGAGTGTGTGTGTTGTGTTGGTTGGGGGGGTGGGGAAGAGCTGTGGGGGGGGGGGGGGGGGGGGGGGGGGGGGGGGGGGGGGGGGGAGAAGAGGGGTGGCAGTGGTAGAGGGAGGCATTACCAGTTTGCCTGCCTCACCTTCTTGGCAAGCCTGTGCAGCACCTAGAGGGGAGCTCCAGAGGAACACTGGGAAATGCATTAGGGCAGGCTGCAAACTGAAGGATCTGTTGACTGGGTGCAGGTCCCCAAGAGCACTGAACAAACACTGGAACACAAGATCTGTTCATTTTCCTCCCATTCCCAATCTTCAGGCCTCCTGCTTGTAGTAACTGAAACCAGTTATGATAGCTGCAAGTCATTCAGGCACATTTCTGTTCCCCCTCATCACAGCCCAAGCAGTACAACAGCATCATGCAAATGGTCCAAGGCAGAAAAGTTCTGCCCAGACAGCATCTGTCTGGCTCATGGTACCAGTATGTAAAAAGAAAATTGAAACAATCTAGAAGCACCATTAAATTACACTCCCTTGCAAACTTATGTTCCAAGTGAATTCATCAATTGGGAAAAAAAAGTGAACTAATTATTTCAATTAAAAAAAGGGAAAAATTTTAATATAGTTTCATGGGGTAACGTTTATGGAGTCTTTGTTTTCAGTCAATAATCGTTCCCTTTCAAAATCTTCCTCCATTCGCTCCTTGCACCAAGGAAGCTTTGCCAGGATTTGTTTATGGAAGCCATTGTAGAGTGCAGCACCTAACAGCAGGATGAAAAAGCCAAAGATTTGGAGGCCATGGAACTGCTCCCAACCCACTGCAAGGCTCACTATCCAGATTATTATGGTCCGCAGACTGTCCAGAACCATCCGTGTGGTTGCACTGATTTCCTTTGTGACACTAATACCAGCAAAGTTGAAGAATGCAATACTACAGATGTTTCCCAAGAGGGCTAGAAAGATTAACGGTTTTATCCCTATTTGACAGAAAGCATCAAGTGCATCTTCAAGGACACCTCTGGGGTTGCCACTGAATTGGCCCACAGGGATATAGTACATTGGAATCAACAGCAGAGTTAGGATGATGAATCCAAACATTCCTAAGGGGAAAACAAATAACAAAAATTAGAAAAAACTGGATTGCAAGATTTTCATGCAAGATTAATTAAAGTGAGTGTTAACAGATGATCAAATACAGGAACAATTGACATGGAGAATGGTAGACAAGTTTGTAAGTGGAATTTCCTGCAGGCAGGCATTCTAAAATTACAAATATTTACTAAGAATTATGCTACTTTTATTGCTCATGACTGATGTGCACTATATTATTTGCTTATCCTAGTCCATTTTTGCCACATCAATCCTTTTGATCAAGCCAAGATATTTTAGATAGCTTATGTAGCTTGATCTTTTAATGTGCTATTTGCTGAAATGCTGAAGTAGAAAATACTCACTCCCATAAAAACTGTTAGCAGTAGGAAAATGACTATTCTGACCAAAAATACTTGCTTCTTTAGTGGCTAAAATATGACTGTTGATCTACAGCCACTCCTTTTGTCCTAGTACATGAAGCAACAGAGGAGCAGCAGAATAGGTGAAGTGTTGCAATTTTATCTTTAAAAAATCTTCCATAGGATGAGAGTGTTGCTAGCTAGGCTAGCATTTGTTGCTCATCCCAATTGCCCTTGAGTCATCTTCTTGAAGCGCTGAAGTCCACATGGTATGGGTTTACCCATAGTGCTGTTATAAGGAAGGGAGTTCCAGGTTTTTTGACCCAGCAGTGAAGGAATGGTGATATAGTTCCAAATCAAGTGTGGTGGGTGGCTTGGAGGAGAGCTTGCAGGTGGTGGCCTACTCCTGCTCCCCAATCATATAACATCTGTTGCCTTTATCCTTCTTTATGCTGAGGTCACAGATTCAGAAGATGATGCCGAAGGAATGTTTAACAAAAGTTGATGGATGAGGTGCCAAATCAAAAACAGGCTGCGTGATCCTGGATAGTGTCAAGCTCGCGCTGTTGGAGCTGCACTCTTCTGGGCAAGGAGGCTATTTGATAACACTTTGAACTTGTGCCTTATAAATGGCAGACAGGCTTTGAGAGTCAAGATGAGGGTTGCAACTGAATTCCCAGCCTCTGACCTGCTCTTGGAGCCACAGTATCTGGTCCAGTTTCATTTGTTCTTTAAACTAAGCACATTTATCAAAATCAATAAAGTTGCAGATCTTAGCTGTGGAGTTTGACCCATTTCCCTAGTTTAGTCAGTCAGTTAATCTGTAGAACCAAAATAATTCTACAATTATTTTAACCAATTAAACAACTTAGATATGGCAGGGCAACTGGTGTGCGGTAGCAGCTGCATGAGTGTTTCTGGACAACCAGATCTGCAGCTCAAGGATTGTTGGGCTGGACTCTGAGCTGCAAACATTGTAGGGCATCAGGGAGGGGGCACCATGTCAGGAGGCACCCCTTGCAGTTAAAGGGAAGTACTCACTGATCAAGTATGGGGACCCAGGATGCAGTGATGGGGGAGCCTTGGCCCTCAATCTTCTCCAAATTTACTAGGTACTTGCTACCAGTTTAGATGAGAATCAAGAATTACAAAAATTAATAATCAGAAGCTCAAAAACGGTAATTTCTGGATTAGTACCTGAGCCTAGCAAAATTTGAATAGGGAAAAGATTAAGGAATTGAGTGGTTTGAAGGACCAGTGTGGAAGTAGGGTTTTGATTCATGGGCACCAGCACTAGTGTTGGGAGTGAGAGTTTCAGTTGAGATGGACTCCATGGGGCTGGGATAAACATCCTGGCAAAAATGTATAATTCTAGGCTTGTACGTAGAGCTTTTGTTTAATATTTTC
Organism: Carcharodon carcharias; assembly: GCF_017639515.1. Taxonomy (NCBI): domain Eukaryota; kingdom Metazoa; phylum Chordata; class Chondrichthyes; order Lamniformes; family Lamnidae; genus Carcharodon; species Carcharodon carcharias. The sequence continues at coordinate 140,895,319 of NC_054471.1, forward strand.
TTTTTTTCTTGGGTGGGGGGGGGGGGGGGGGGGGGGGGGGGGGGGGGTGGTGATGGCAGTGAGGTGAAGTGAAATCTTAGGTTAGAGAAGTTGGGTAAAGACAAGCACAGTGGTCAGTTTAACATAATAGCTCAATAAGTAGGTCATGCAAAGAAATGTGGTAAAAGTAATTCATAGGCTCTTTGAATGCAAATTTTTTGTAATAAGACAGAAGAGCAGCACAAAATGCAATAAGATGACAAATTTGGGGAATCAAGATAATTTCAGGGCAGTGAAAAATTAGTAGACCTGATAAGCTATAAGGACAGTTGTAAGAAAGCTTTTTGGCTCAAAAGGTCACTAGGTGAAGTATGGATGGAAATTAGGAACAAGGTTCATTAAAAAAGGCTGAACATCATAGGCTCCCAATATTAAACAGGGAATCGAGCTTGTAACAAAAGGTAATGTAATGGAGGGCATCTTCATAGATAAAACGAACTAAATAAGCCAAAATATGATCCAGAAGATGGGTTTATAGTGCACTTTCATGGCCCCTTTCTGGAACCAACTGCAGAGGTGGGGGTGAAGATATTTTAAAGCTAGTATTGTGTAGTGAGGCAGAGTTAATTAGTAACCTCAATGATCCTCTAAGTCATATACAATTAAATTAAATTTGTAGTAATTGTAAGTTAAGCCTTTCAAATTGTTATGGGGATCATGTGACTGTATAGACAAATAAGCCCTAAGCAAGGAGAATCTTAGAGGCGGAGTTTTCTAGTCTTGATCCAAGCATGTAGCTTCATCAGGAGCTCTAAATAACGTTTACTGTTTCTGACAAGAAAATTACCCCAAGTTTATTACACATGGTATTAAGTTTTGACAGCAACATACTCTAGTTCAAAAGCAAGAACCTTAAAATGTAAAAAAGCAAATTCCATAGGTATGAGGGGAGAGCTGGCCAAGGTTGATGGTAACTAGACCAAAGTTTGGCAGCCGATAAACATGGCTGACTAAAGGAAGTTAAAGATTATAGATTAAGAGGTTTATTGCCAGGAATAGCAGTAAGCCAGAGGATTGAGAGAGTTTTAGAACCAAAGCGAAACTACAAGAGTCGATTTAAAAAAGGGAGTAAACTGGCCAGGAATAAAATGTATACGTGCACATGTGCAATGCCATGATCATATTGAAAGGTCTCCTCCTGCTCCCATTTATGTTAAGTTGTACTCAATTCATCTTATTGGTAGTGGAAAGAGAAGGATAACAAAAAATGCATTGACATGCAAACATGCAAAGTTATTCAGATACAACATGGTGATTCTGTGGCAGTTTCTAACAATTAAAAATATTAACATTCCAGACCAAAAAAAAAAATGGAAATTTACACTGGTAAAGCAGCAGGTGCAATTGAGATAGGAATCCTTGATGCCAGTACTAGATCAAAAAAAGTGCAATTATCCCATAGCTAAACTTCCACTCCCACTAACTGAGGCACACAAATTGAATCTAGGAAGCTGAATTTACTGAAATACAAAGTCTTCAGCCTTTGGTGCAATCTTTACAAGAAAAGTTCAGATAAAAGGAATTTGGAATTTTTCCTAGATTTCCTTAGGGATAGAAGCAATAGTATTTATTTAATCCCTAGCTTTCATTTGGATCGAGTCCATGATTAAGCTACACAGTCATCTGATCCACAATATAGTAATTACACTCCCAACATAGAATCAGCCATATTATTCTCAAATCCTAAGCAAGATTTAACATCTAGCCCTAGTTAAAAATGTTCCACCAACAATGTGACAAAATTTCTAGGAGGGGGCTCCCCTCAGGCGGGCACGGTGGGCTGGTTCAGGAGCAGCTGCGCAACGGTCTGCTGCCCACAATTTCACACTGGTTGGCCAATTAACAGCCAGTGTAAATCGAGTACTAAACATTCCTAGGAGGGAGAGTACAGAGGTCAGCATATGTGTGCAGGTGTGCTCAAAGCTCCCTGAAGGCATAGAGCTGCCTCAGGGAGCTGAAGATTTTCCACATTAAAAAATGTCCAGTCATGTGACTTCAAACATGACCAGGGGCTTGTTGCAAATGAGTTTGAAAAATTTTAAACTAACATCAGTGTCTCATCCCACCCATGGGGGAGGTTTCCTCAAAAATCAAAAGGCCACTTGACCTATTCACCCACCTGCAGGGTTGGGCAGGCAGGGAATAATTCCATTTAATCAATTGATTAATGGGCTTAACAGCCCTCTTAATTGTCGGCAGGACAATCATGTGCCTGACCGAAATATCACACAAGTGCGCGATGATGTCCAGACACTTGCCCGATATCATCCTGCGTTTTATCATTTGTACATGTTGGGCACGTGCCTGCTGAGCTGAGAATTTCAGTGTTCACACAAACTGACATCTTCCCATCATATGGCTTAACGCAAGAATATTTTAGGGTTTTCGAAAAAAAATGGTCTTTGTCAGTAAAAGCTTATTACAAAAACATACCTTCTGTACCCACAGCTCGAAGTGGATGTACGTCATGTTTATAAACAAATTTTTCTTCCAGCACCATCTGAATAGCCACAATGATCTGTGCAATGATGATTAGCAGGTCTCCTAGGTAGTAAAAAGGAAGAATTTAAAAAAGGGCACCGAAATGGGGAAATTACTGCTGCAAAACTCCTAGGGTGAGGATTTGACCTTGTTTTGTGGGCTGAAGGTGAAGATATTATTCTGCCTAGACAAGAGACTGAATTAGAAAGTATATTGTCCAGTTCACTGAAGGCTGGTACTTTTAACAGTATGTATTTGAAACTGTTGGAGACAGAAGGGATTGGAGCGATTATGGCCTGTTTCCACTAAAACTTCAGCACATGAGACTCTAGAAATACCAACAGTCTAAGGTTCAACTCAGTTTAGCAATCAACAAACTAGGCCACTCGGGGCCTTTCTGAAGACCAAGCTCATCCAATCTTTATGGTCCACAAAAAATTCCAGCAATCATTCCAAGAAATCCCAATCATCTATAAGCACCATGTAAATCCATTATACATTCATCTATGAAACATAACAGGTCTAAATAAAATTTAACTGGCTTTCACACATGACTGTTTAATTCTGGGTATAGGCAGTCTGCAAGCCTAGCACTTTTTCTTTAAAACTTCTGCAATAATCAACAATCCAAAACTGGGATGTGAAGTGTTTTTAAAAACAAAACACTGACCATGAACAGAATGATATACCATAGGGAGGTCCGCATACAAAAAAAAAAATAAAGGCTTGCTCCTGGCTTGTCTCAGTCAGCCAACTTTAATGTTTATGGATCAGGATGGATGATCTAGAATAAATGCTTCTAAAATATAAACAATTTATTGTAAAGAAAATCAATCTAAATATTAAAAGGTATGATCAGCAATATACATTATGGAAAAATTTAAAACTATGCATTCAACTGAATTATGAAGCAGCTCAAACTTGTGTCAGATTAGACGGACAAAAATGACTTGGCTAACAGAATGTTCACTTTTCCTGCCATAACAGTATTGATAGCTGAGTCAATATGCATTTAAATAGCCTAAAACTGCAACCATCACACACAAAATGAACATGGGGTTGATTCACTGATCCACACCCAGTGTTCAAAGGTACACTAAATGTATTTAATTACCTGTTATAACCTGAGATAATTTGCTCCCTTGGTCATGATTTCCACTGACAAAGTCTGCCAGCCCCACTACTACAAGGCCACAGATGGTGAGAAAAATCCCAATCCACTGGCTGGTCATTAAACGACGGCCTAAGAAGGCAACAGAAAGCAGGCCAGTGAAGATGATAACAGCTCCGCGTAGCATCTGGAAACTGGAGGCACTCGTCAAGGTTAAAGCTGGAAGGTAAAAAAAGACAACATGTATAGGAACATGCATTTCAATGTATGGGCCTGATTGGTTGCATATGTGCCAGGCTAGGAGTTTAAAAAAAAACTTTAAAAAGCATACAGAGGAAAGAAAAATTAAGACTTATGACAATGCATACACTATTAATAACAAACTTTTGCTGGTATACACAACATTCACACAATTTGAAATTGAGGTAAAACTGCTGAGAATTATACATTGGTCCATGGTTGAACAGATTAAATTTAAAATTGATAATTGGTAGATATAGAAATCTCTGGTCTTGTAAAACCATCAGGAACAGTTATTCCCAGTGTGCAGCAGCACTAATTCTTTAACCCTTTAGCACCTAAAAAAAGGGGCAGGATTTCAGGAATACAATGTTATGGTTGAATCAAGGAAACCTCCATAGAGCACCAGCATCTTAAAGACTATCCTCAGAGCATGGAGGGTGGACATTTTCCCTTTGCAATGACCAATGACTAAATTTACTTATGTATGAAATACCAATGGAATTGTAAATTATTTAATTTAATCTCTTATTGATTTTGTCCACTGCTCAAAACATTTAATTTTCACTAAAAATTCAGAGGAGCATGGATGTTGAAAAGCAACATGCTCAGTTAGCCCAAGCCATTACCCAATTCTGATCTCTCCATGAAACCAGTTCTTTGATCTAGCCACTTCAAGGGTGCACATTTCACTAAACTGCTAGCTCTGCTTGGGCTGGTAGCTCTAGCATCCAACAGTAACAAATAGACTTTGTTAGCAAAATGACATTTTTGTATAACATATTTATATTGGACATTTTTTTTTTTACATTAATGTAAACAGTAAATTATCTAGTGCCACAGCATGTGGGTTGATTTGTGACCTCAAGGGAGGTAATCAATTTTCCCTGCTGGGCATTAGCTGCAGAAAAAAAACCCCTGACGAATAGACACTAGGTAAAAGCAGCCAGAATGTCAATGGGGATAACAGACTACATATGAAATGGATTACATTGTAGAAGTTAGTGTTCCAAAATTCAACAAAACCAAATTCTTTGATCACCAATATTGACCCAGCATGATCAACCTGGGATTTAGTTTTCCATCCTCAGGACCCTTGCGCACATCAAAAAAAAGTGTCACAAAAAATTGAATTTTTGTGCAGCTTGCAAGATCAAAACAATACTGCTGTGCATCTTCAGCCCCAGTAATTTTATTGCTATGCCAACTAATACACCCAATAGACATTAATTTAAAATAACAGCAACAATTATATGTACTGAATGCAATCTTATGATCTGTGAACACTTACTTGGAGCTCAAGTCACACTGCTTTGTCCCTGCTGACTCATTGTGTAAATATGGTGTTGTAGTCATATGGACCAATTCCTGATCTGTGTATTTAGTCAAGTCAATCTGAACTGGAGCAGCAGAGAACAGCTAATAACAGTTCCAGTGTTCACAGAATGGGGTGGAGTGCTTAGTAAACAAACTGCTATCCAAAAAAAATAGGATATGGCCAATACAGGTCAGGTGTACTGGCTCAAAAGTTTCCCAGAAAGTGCACCACTTATGAACTGAAAACCTAAATTTGACAAAGATGTGCAGCAAAAACCAAGAAACATTTATTTCAGTGCATTAACTTCATAATAGTATAACAAATTGGGCAGCATGGTTTAAGATTATGAAAAAAAAAATGCCATTGACAAGAATTTGGCGTACAATCCCAACTTTTTGGAATTGAGGGGCTTGGACAATGATACAACCAAAATAAATGTTTTTCCAAAATAAGTAAGCGTTTTTCCAATCAAGAAAGTTATAATTATTCTTTTAAAAATCTGCACTATAATTTTGGCTTATACTCTACTCCTTCAAATATTGGCATTCAATAGTTCTTACCAATGTACATAATAC